>NW_006408824.1:2252438-2258247 GCF_000296735.1 Chrysochloris asiatica
GCTCTGATCCTTTCCCCTCTTGGCCCCACACAAGATGGCGGCTCCTCGAGCAGCTGAGTGTCCCGAACCAGGAAGCAATGGATTTCTTGCTTCTGCCACAAACTTCCCAGCTGTAAGTCTTCCAACCTTTTCGATATTCCTTTATATGTGGTTCAGAGTACTGGGACCATACCCTGAGCTTTCTTGGTCTTGTATTCTGTATTGTTCCCAACAGAGCTCGTCACTGCACTTCCATCCGATCCGCCATCTTGTTTTTGCTTTCTCTAGCTATATTTTTTATAAGCATAAAGAAAAATTCCTTAACCAAAAAATTCCTACACTCACTTGTGGTAAGCGCCTTGGCCACATTGTGATGCCTGTTTTCACTGGTGGCAATGTGGCTTTGAAGGAAGGGGGTCTGACACCTGGCCAGGAGACGCTTACTTCTACCAGTCCTAGGTACTTGCCTGCTATTGAATAACCAAATATGTCCAGTGATAAGCAACCAAGTGTTTTAGGAACCATATAAAACTCACTAAAACATAATGTATCACAAAGATAACGAATTGCTCTCTTTATGACATAAAATGAGAATTTTAATGCATAGTTACAATTACTAATATACTCTGCTACAGGACATTAATGAAGTTGCTTTTTTTCAGGCTAGAATGTTATGATGCTGTAATCAGAACATGCTTTTTCCTCTTTCCTCCAAATTTAAATTCATCACTGGGCTTATTTCTAATCATTCAATGTTTCCTGCCTTAGGCTTGAAGCAGAAGCTTGACAAAGTAGTGTTTGCTCAGGCAGTAATTTAGAGTTTACCTTACTTGTGATTACTACAGAGATTATTATTATAGCTACAAGGTATAATTCTAGTCTTATTTAAATTTTTTTAATCTGAACATATTTTATACTAAATTTTCTCAATAAAGTCCACTGTGAAACCAAAATAAGAAAGAAAGAAATGGGAAGCCACAGGGTGGAAGCCGGGTAACTGTTGTTACAGGAAGAAGAGAGTAATCATTGAGATTACACAAAATGTATGATTGGCTGAAAGTAAAACTGATGATATTGTCTGTTTAACTTCACTCAATTCATAGTAAAAAGCTGGAAAAAAAAAAGGTTGGGGGAGAGGAGAAGAGAGACATCTGTAAATGGGCAGATAGTTCTAGAGAAACTGATTACTACAAAGCAGCATTTTTTTTTCTTGTATGACATTTACAATTTTGTGATAAGAGAAAGAATTTGCAGATGGCTCTTTGAAAGTTAAACAGTTATGCAGAAGAACAAATCACAGAACATACAAAAATTCTAGAGATGCAGGTTCTTGAGGAAAAGAAGCTTATAGGATAAACATTTAATACCCAGGAGTCCTGGTGAATTGCTGTGGGTTAATGTGCCAGATTGCAAAGCTGTTTGAACTGCAAGCAGGTCAGTGGTTCAAGCTCACCAGTTCTCCTTGGAAATCCTATACAGAGTCAATATGGGTGGGAGTCAAATCGACAACACTTAACAACAACTTCTAAGTGGGGCATGCTGTGGCTCTGTATGATAAGCACTGGACTGTGAACCACAAAAGCATTGGTTCAAGCCCACCAACTGCTTCTTGGGAGAAAGATGAGGCTTTTGCTCCTGCAAAGATTTGCAGTCTTGGAAACCCTATACAGAGTTGCTAAGTGTGGGAACCGACTTGACAGCTCTTATCAACAACAAACTTTTAACTGAGCCAAGTCCTTGGGAAAGCAACGAGGCATTCTTGAGATATTGATGCAGTTGGTTTACAGGGTAAATTGGATGATAAGAAGATTAAAGATTGGAGTGCTGTCCAGGTTTTTGAAGAGTTGTTTAATTTTAACACTAGGATAAGCAAGTGAATAGAGACCAAGGCTTATTCGTAGTTACCAGGCATGGGAGGGAGGGAAAGGGGGCTGCTCTGTTCTCAGGGGACACTGAGCTTCTTTGTGGTTGATGAGAAAGTCTGGGAATGGAGACTGGTAATGGTGGAAAACTGAATGAGCTTAGCCAATACCTCTGAAATGTACATGTGAAGAATGTTGAAGAAGCAAGTGACTTGTTATGCATATGTTGTTGTTGAGTGCCGTCGAGTCGATTCTGACCCATAGTGACCCTGTATAGGGTTTCCAAGGAGCAGATGGTGAGCTTGAACCACCAACCTTGCAGTTCAAATGGCTTTGCAGTCTGACACATTAGCCCGGGACTTCAAAAAGTTTGTGGAAAAAATGGAATAAAAAGATCAAGGAATGTTTCCACGAACGTTTTGAATCCCTTTCATGTGTTACAATTAATATATATATATGTATATATATATAAACATTAAAAAAACAAAAGCCACTACCATCTACTAAGTTCTGAATCATAACAACCCTGTATAGGGTTTCTGAGACTGCACATCTTTACAGGAGCAGACAGTCTCATCTTTCTCCCATAGAGCAGGTGGTGGGTTTGAACCTCCCACTTTACAGTTAGTAGTCTACTGCCTAACCCACAGTGCCAACAGGGCTCCTTAATAAAAATCTAAACAATGCTAAAAAGGGACATTGGAGGGGCCAGGAATAGGAAAGTGCATGTTAACTTGAGCCTAATCAGAATGAGGATGGTGGTAGAAGGGGTGTGTGTGCAGTTTTGGCAGTGTGAGAAAGTTCTGAAAAGAGTCAGCATCATGGCCCACCCTGCATGCCCATCTTTCCAGGGTCTTAAGAACTGCTGTGGACTCTTGTTGTGGCACTGCAAGGTCGGTTTGAACCACAAGGTTGGTGTGGTTCAAACTCACCAGCCACTTCTTGGAAACATTATGCAGGGTCGCTATGGGCTGGAACTGACTCGACAGCACTTAACAACAAGAACTTCTAGCTCCTGAACAAGGGCAGGAAGAGTTCAAAGGGCACCTTAGTTATTGTAAGTAATGTGGATTAGTTATAGAGACAAGGGACCGGTGCTTTCTGTTCAAAGTTAAGTGAGCATCCTTTACTTTCCAAGACCTTTATGACATTTGTTGGTTAATTTTCTTAGCAGCATTCATTGTGTAAGACTCCTTCTTCACAGACTAGAGAGAGAGATCCCTTGATAAGGCAAACACTGCAGTGAACTGTCTATGGAGAGGGACATGCAGTGGGGATACTTCAGTGACCCCCTAGGCACTGAAGATGGCTGGCATCTGATGATCTGCAAAATGCTAGGGCCTTAGTCACACAGGTCAAGGAAATGAATTATGTCAGTGAGCTTCCTCATTTGGGCCTCCATATGAGAACACAGTCCGGACAGAACCTTGCTTACAGCCTGGTAAGTCCCAGCATGGTATAGAGAGTTAACATACTTGGTTACTAACTGGAAGGTTGGTGATTCAAGCCCACCCAGAAGCACCTTGGAAGTAAAACCTAGAGGTCTACTTTTAAAATGCCAACCACTTAAAACCACACAGAGTATAGCTCTATTCTGACACACATGAGGTTGCTATTGAATTAGAACTGTCCATGGCAACTGGCAAGTTGCTATGAGTCAGAACTGACTCGAAGGCACTTAACAAGTCTATTCCTGGTTGGCTCATAATGCTCAGTGGTTTGGCAGTGATGTCATGTGCCAGTTCTGTGATACTGCCCCATGAGGTGATTGGATGTGATAAACCAGTAAGTGGAATAAGGGTAGGATACAATATCCTCAAAGGAGCCCTGGTGGTATAGTGGGTTACTCATTGGGCTGCTAACCACAAGATCAACTGTTTGAACCCACCAGCCACTCCACAGGAGAAAGAGGAGATTTTATGCTCCCATGAAGATTTATAGTCTGGAAAACCCTACATAGGGTTGCTACCAGTAGGAATTGACTCTGTGGCAGTGGAGTTTGGGATTTGGGTTTAGCAATATCATTAATACTGTCAGAGTCCTGATGCAATGTAAGGGGAATTTTCCTGGATTGTGGCCGGCAACACCTTGTCTCTTATAAAAGGTAAAAGGAGAGGTGAGCACAGACGCACCAAGAAAGAAAAGGCAGAAGCAGAGCACCTTCTTTAGACCTGGGGTCCCTGTACTGGGAACCTCCTAGACCTAGGGGAAGACTGATGCCAAGACACATGAAGATCTTCAAGGAATACAGGCCTTCTCATACTGAAAGGAGACAAGGACCTTTCCACAGAACTGACACAGAGAAAAAGTCTTCTTCTAGAGCCCTAGCTTTGAATTTGGACTTCTAAACTGCCAGAGAATCCATTTCTGCTTGTCAAAGTCATCTACTTGTGGCATTTCTGTTCTAGTAGCTCTATATAACTATACCAGTAGGAATCAACACAGCTCAGAGATTGATTTAACTTCTAGCCTCAGAACTGTGAAAATACATTTCTGTTCTTTAGTCATCTACTGTTATATATTTCTGTTATATAGCAGCATGAAATAACAGGACCCATCTTCTGAAGTGCCTGCATCCCTGGGGGTGATAAGTAACAACAGGAGCCAGAGTTCGATCGCCCAGCACACCGAGGGAGGGTGGGAAGGAGGAGGGGTGAGGGGGTGGTACTTCAGCACATGAATTGGGGGCTTGCCCTCAGTCTGGAACTGGAAGGGGTCTGGATGGCTGAGCTGCCCAACCTAGAGCCTGAGAATTAATCTGGGATCCCTGAAGGTTGAGAATAATAGCATAAATCAGGAGTTTGGGTATCATGCCTGGGTGTTATCATTGTAAATTGCAATGTTGTTGCCAGGAGTATCGCTGTAAATTCCAATGTCGCTGCCACTTCCAGAGCAGGAGATGATGAATGTCTGTCCCAGAGTCATGGATGTTGAGGAAGGCTGAGTAGGGCACATTGGACGCAAACCAAAGCCAAACTCACAAGCATCAAGTTGATTTGGACTCATAGCAACCCTGTATGGTGGGATAGAACTGCCCCCATGGTGTTTCTGGGGCTGTAAGTCTTTACAGGAGCAGGGAGCCTCATCATTTTCCTGTGGGGTGGATCGTGGGGTTGAACTGCTGACCTTTGTGTTAGTAGCCCAATGCCTAACCCACAGTGCCACCAGGGCTTCTTACACTGGGACTCAGCAGTACCAAATCCCAACTTGATTAGACACTAACTCATGTGTGAGTGGTTTACCTTTCTAGCTTTGGTATGTTCACCTGAGTCAACCTACGATTACACTAAAGTTTACAGTATCCTTACACAAGTCCAGGTAGAAAATCAAAAGGCAAAGTGTTTCTATTAAATGCTCTGTGACTTTTATCTCCATTTTTGTTGGGTAAATGAAATCTTTCTATTTCAGACTTGTATTGAGTGAATGCTGTGAACTGAACTGTGTTCCCCAAACATACATATTGAATTCCTGGTCTTTGTACCTGTTTAGAAATAGGGTTTTCCTCTTGGTATATTGATGAGGCCATATCAATAGGGGTGATATAGTTATGTAATGATGTAATCATCCTTCATGATGTATCTGATGTAATCAGCCCTGCTCTACTGTCAGGGAATTGGAGTAGGATGCAACACCCTTAATCAAATCACAGACCTGAAACCAGTGCAAGGAGAGTTTCACTGGGGTGTAGCATGCATCGCCTTTTATCTTACAAGAGATAAAAAAAGAGCCAAGCCACTAACAATGAAGAGCCAAGAGCAGAGTATATCCTTTAGGTACAGGACTTTGCACGGGGAACCTCCTAGACGCAGGTGAAGATTGCTAACAAGGACCTTCCCCCAAAGCCACTGAGAGAAAAAGTCTTCCCCTGAAGTTGCGCTTTGAATTTGGACTTCTAGCCTCCTAAAGTGTCGAGGTCCTATGTCAGGGTCCAGCCTCGACAAGGAAGTGTGGGTGTCACGAAGACGGGA
>NW_006408824.1:2259450-2261047 GCF_000296735.1 Chrysochloris asiatica
CTGTTTGTTAAAGCCATCCACATGTGGGAGCTCTGCTATCGCAGCATTAGAAAACTAAGAGAGTTAGGGTTTTGTGTCAATTTGACAGAACCAGGATTTCCAGTGGTTTAGCAACTGAGATGTGGAAATCACCTCCGTGGAGTTCCGGTGTGCTCTAGGATAAGCACTGGACAGCTAACCACAAGGTCTACGGTTCAAACCCTCTAGTCACTCCTTGGAGACCCTATACAGGGCTGCTATGAGTCAGACTCAACTTGATGGTAATGACATCAACAATCACCTCCATGGTAAGATCTGCTATTAGCAGCCAATCCATTGAAGGAATATTTCCTCAGGCGTGTGGCCCGTAATTACCACCAAGAAAGAAGAGCCAGGAGTGGAGTGCATCATTTGGACCCGCTGCCCCTGAACTGTGAAGCTCTTGTTGTTGTTGTTAACTGTCATTGGGTCAGTTCTGATTCATAGTGACCCTGTATAGGGTTTCCAAGGAGCAACTGATGAGTTTGAACCACCAATCTTGTGGTTCAAACTGACCTTGCAGTCCAGTGCATATTATACAGCAGTACACTAGAACTCCGTGAAGCTCCTAGATTCAGGGAAGATTGATGCCAAGACAAATGGTGAGTTCTGTAACATTTGTCCAAGCAGAGGAGACACCAAAATGGTCCCTTCTAGGGATCAAGGAACCAGGAACCTCATTTTTCTTTTTCTTCACCTCTGGATTTCCCCTTGCTATGTTGTGATCTCTTTCTCTTTTCATCTTCCCTTTCCCTAGTTCTTCTTTCTATTCTCATATTTTTTTCTTCTACAGCTTTATTTTCCTTTTCCTATTTTTAGTTATTACATTCTTTTTTTTTTCTGGCTGCTGGCTGTTTTTCATCTGCTTTATGTTTTTCATTGTTGTTTGCTTTTTAATTTGTTTTCTTTTATTTGTGTGTGTGTGTGTTTTCTTTTTTTTATGGAGGGAGATAGCAACTGTGCCCATAGAGCCTAGCCACAACTATACGTCCCTGTAGCTCCACCACCAGGCAAGAGCCAATACCAGCTCCTATACCAAACCTGATTAATGATAGACAGTAGCCAGCATCAGCCAAACCCACCCTAAACCAAGCTGCATGAACTTGGGAACAGACACACACTTCCATTCTCTAATTACACCCACCAGGAAACAGTCGGTAAGTGCCTAAGAATACAACAACATGCAGTCATCAATTAAATACAAAAACAATGATCCACAATATCTTAGAGATAACAGACAATTTCAGTTCACACGAAGAAACAAGGCAAAGTGTCTCAAACAAGTGACCAAAATGTAGAGCCAGAAAATGCTTCTGAGAAAGAAAAGATATAATGACCTGAAAAATAATTCAAAAGCATGATTTTTAGTACCATAAATGTACTGACAGAAAGATAGAAGCAAGGAGAACACAGAAAAATATTAGAAAAATTTAGGAAAACATTACAAGAACAAACAGAAAAAATAGATGAAAAATTAGAAACAATATAAAACTTGGAAAGAGAAACCCAGAAGATTTATATAAAGATTCCAGAAATGGATAATACAATGAAAAGGCAAAGGAGTAGATTTCAATAAATG
>NW_006408824.1:2261637-2262867 GCF_000296735.1 Chrysochloris asiatica
ATACACACAATGGAATACTATGCAATGGTGAAGAATAACGATGAATCTGTGAAATATAACATGGGTGAACCTGGAGGACACTATACTGGATTAAATTATTCAATCACAAAAGGACAAATATTGTATGAGACCACTATTGTAAAAACTCAAGTAAAGGTTTTCATGCTAAAAGAAACATTTTTTTGATGGATACCAGGCATGGGAGGGAAGAGAGACTAATTCACTGGCTAGAGAGTAGAAATATGGTAGCTTGGGTGGTGGGGAGGGCAGTATACAAGAAAGAGGTGGGAAGAAGAATGATGAAGACAGGTGAAGACACAGGGAGTTATGCAAGGGCTAAAGGAGATAGAGGTAAATAGTGCTAGATGCACAACCTTGGAACAATAGTGTTCTGTGCATAGATACATGGACTGAAATACAGGATGGATGGGTATAGGAGGAAGGGTAGGCATAGACCCACAAATATATAAGGGTTTGAAAGGATATTCGTACATGGGTATTTACCTTTGTTGCAAACACAACTATGAATGTGGAGGAGCATACAGTAGGCAAAACGATGAAAACTTCTTATATATTATCAAGCATCTTAAGGCAATGAGTTACTGGGCCTGGGGGCTCAGGGCCATACACTCAGAGGAACTACAGTCAATAGGTATAACATAGTCCACAAAGACACTGTTCTACATCCTACTTTGGTGAGTAGCATCTGGCATCTTAAAAGCTTATGACTGAAAAAAAAAAGCTTATGATTGGCCATCTAAGGTGTAGCTATTCAATGCACAGAAGAAAGAAGAGTGATGAGAATTGAAGAATCTTGGAATCAATTAGTCTACTGGACTAATCGAACACATGAACATCATTCTCCACACCTCTGAGACCAGATGGTGCCCATATCCTATTGAAAGGGATCACATTATAAGGTCCTAGATAGAGTGGGAGAAAATGTAGAAAAAAATTCAAATTATTAAAAAAAAAAAGACTGGTCAGAAAGAAACTGAAGGAACAGGGGACAACACTAGTAAGGTATGCTCACCATGGATCATTCAAAATCAAGGGAGCAATATTTGCCTAGGGACAGAATTGAGAAGGGATGGGAAGGTGAGTGGAATGAAAATGAGAACCACATGGAGGAAGTGGGATAACTGTTATTGCATGGAGGGGATGGTAATCATTGAGATGAAACAAAATGCATGATTTATTGAATGTGAAACTGATCTTCTTGTTTGGAAA
>NW_006408824.1:2263812-2268323 GCF_000296735.1 Chrysochloris asiatica
CAATTCTTCAATAAGCTAAAAGCTGTCTACCAGACACACAAAGACAAAAATAGACTGAAACTCAAAGAATGGAAATATTTACTTCTGATTACATAGACTTTAAGGCAAAAACCAATATAAAAGACAAAGAAGAACATTATATAATGATTAAAGGCTCAATTAAACAAGAGGACACAACCATAATACATATCTATGCTTCCAAGGAGGGTGCACAGTGGCTCTGTACAATAGCACTGGACTGTGAACCACAAGGTTGGTGGTTCAAGCCCATCAACTTCTCTGTGGAAGAAAGATGAGGTTTTCTATTCCTGCAAATTGCAGCTTCAGAAACCCTACACAGGGTCACTATGAGTTGGAACTGACTCGACGGCACTTAGCCACAACACATGCTCCCAATGAAAAAACTCAAAATACATAATTAAACTCTAATAAAATTGAAGAAAAAAACAGACAACTCTACAACAAGAGTAGGTGATTTTAATAAACCACTTTTGATGAAGGACAGAAAGAAACTAGAAAGAAACTCAACAAAGAATAGAACTGATCAACACAATCAACTCACTTGATTTCATGGACATATACAGAACACTCAACCCAAAAACAGCACAACATACATTTTCTTCCAGTGCACGTGGAATATTCTCCAGAAAAGACCATATGCTAGGCCGCAAAGTGAATCTCAATAAATGGAAACGCATCTTCTCACATTACAAGGCTATAAAATTCAAAATCAACAAAAGGAAGATCAAGGAAAAAGATAAAATATATGGAATTTGAATAATATCCTGCTTAAAGCTACTGGGTAATGGAAGAAATATAAAATTCCTTGACTCAAATGAGAATGAAAACACAACATACAAAAACCTTTAGGACACAGCAAAACAGTGCTCAGAGGGAGATTTACAGTAATAAATGCACAAATCCAAAGAGAATAAAGAATCAAACACCCAAATATCTCCAACAGTTAGAAACAGAGCAACAAAGTCAACCTAGATCCACCAGAAGAAAATAATAATAAAGGTTAGAGCAGAAATAAATGAAACAGAAAAACAACAGAGAAGTATCAACAAGACAAGAAGTTGGTTCTCTGAAAGGATTAATGAAATTGACAAACCACTGGTAAATCTAACAAAAGAAAAGGAGAAGATGCAAATAAATAAGGAATGAAGTGTGTGATGTCACAACAGAACCAACTGAAATAAAAAGGATAACTTAAAGCTTTTAAGAATTGTACTCCAACAAATTTGAAAATCTAAAAGAAATGAACAAATTTCTTGAAACTTACCTAAATTAACACAGACTAAGGTAGAAAATTTGAACAAATTAAGAAATTGATCAGGTAATTTTAAAACTCCTCACTCTGTCACCACTCCCCCTAGAAAAGTCTGACCCCAGATGGCTTAAGTGGTAAATCCTACCAAACTTTCAGAAAGGAGCTGATACCAATTCTACTCAACAATTTCAGAACATAGAAAAAGGTGAAAACTCTTGAAATCATTTTATGAAGTCAGCAAAACCCTGATACCAAAGGCAAAGACATCAGAAAAAAGAAAACTATTGGCCAATATCCCTCATGAAATAAATGCAAAAATTCTCAATACAATCCTAACCAATAAGAAACCAATATATTAAAAAAACAATATCATGACCAAGTAGGAATCATAATAGGTGTGCAAGGATGGTTCAATATTGGAAAAACAATCAAAGTAATCCAGCACATAAATAAAACGAAGGGCAAGAACCATAGGATCATATCAATTGATGCTGAAAATGCATTTGACAAAATCTAACAACTATCCTGAATAAAACACTCAACAAAATAAGAAGGAAATTCCTCAACATAATTAAGGGCATATATACAAAACCAGGAGTCCTGGTGTGGCACTATAGGATAAGCACTGGACTCCTAACTACAAGGTTGACAGTTCAAACCCACCAGCCATTCCTTGGAAATCCTATACAGGGTCTATGAGTCAGAACTGACTCGATGGCACTTAACAGCAACAATGTACAAAATCAACAGCCAACATTATTCTCAATGGTGAGAAATGAAAGCATTCCTTGTGCACAGGAACCAGATAAGGATGCCCTTTATCACTACTATTCAATATTCAAATAATATGAATAAAAATCTGGCAGAGGATACGAATACACACTTCACCAAAAATGACGTTCAGGAAGCCAACAAACATGAAGAAATGCTCCCAATTGTTAGTCATTATAGCATCACAAATCAAAACAATGAGGTATCAGCTCATACCAGCATTAGTAGCAAAGTTCAAGAAAAAAGATGAAACAGCAAATAAATGTTGGCGAGTGACTGGAGAGTATGGGACCCTTCTATATTGCTGGTGGGACTGTAAAATGGTACAACCACTGGAAAGTGGTATGACATTTCCTTAAAAAGTCGGAAATAGAAATACTGTATGACCCAGCAATCCCTCTACTTGGTATATTTCACCAAGAAATAAGAGCCATGACCCAAGTAGATATATACACATCCATGTTCATGATAGCACTATTCACAATAGTAAAAAGATGGGTAGAGCCTAAATGTCCACCAACTGAAGAATGGATAAACAAACTTTGTACACACACAAAATGGAATACATAACATTGAAGAATAACGGTGAATCTATGAAACACCTCATAACATGATTGAACTTGGAGGACTCATAACATGGATGTTATGGAGAACATTATGCTGAGCGAAATTAGTCAATCAGAAAAGGACAAATACTGCATAATCACTATTTTTAAAAAGTTAATAAAAAATTTTCATGCTAAATGAAACATTATTTGATGGTTACCAGGGCTGAGAGGAAAGGGAGGATAATTCAGTGACTGTTACTCAGGTGATGGGGTAGGCAATATAAAACAGGGAGGTTGTTGGTAGGAGAGTACTGGGCGCAGGGGAAAACACAGAAGAGTTCAGGAGTTGAAGGGAATAGAGACGAATATTGTTATATATACAATCCTACAATAACACATCTAACCCTGTTGATGTACCGCTGCAACCGTTTTTTAATGATCTCACACAAAGTTTTACATATGTTATATTAATGACATTGTTTGATAATTTAAACATTCTGTTGGGTCAGCTTTCTTTGGAATGGGCACAAATATGGATCTCTTGCAATCAGTTGGCCAGGTAACGGTCATCCAAATTTCTTGGCATAGAAGAGTGAGTGCCTCCAGTGCTGCATCAATTTACTGAACTATTTCAATTTATATTGTCAATTCATGCAGCCTTGTTTTTCACCAATGACTTCAGCTCTGGTAGCGCAGTGGTTACGAATCGGGCTGTGAACTGCAAGGTCAGCAGTTCGAAACTACCAGCTGTTCTGTGGGAGAAAGATGAGGCTTTCTGCTCCTGTAAAGATTTACAGCCTCGGAAACCCTGTACAGGGTCGCTATGAGTCAGAACCAACTCCACAGCACATAACCACCACCACCACCATAGCCTGTTACCCCCCACCTGTATACTGTTGTCATTAAGTGATGTCTTGTCATTTCCAACTCAGAGTGACCCTGTATAGGGTTTCTGAGGAGTGGCTGGTGACCTTGACCCATTGACCTTGTGATTCAAATCGACCTTGCAGTCTAGCACATTAACCCGCAGGGCTATACCAGAACTCCCACCTCTATATGAGTAAGCTTTATCTAGAAAAGGCAAATGTATACAGACCTAAGCTTATTAGTGATTACCAGAAGCAGGTGGGAGGGAGGTGAAAAGAGGAACTAATAGCTTAGAGGTTTCTTAACTGTTTAGGTGATGCAGAAATTTGAAAATGGATGGTGACATAACAAATAGAATTATAACAAATTGCACATAAGAAGACTGTCGAAATGACAAATGGTTTGTTACACATGAGGGAGCTTCAAAAGTTTGTGGTAATGGGAATTAAAAGATAATGGCATTTCCCCCCCATGAATTTGAAGTCCCATTTTGGCCCAGGATTGGGCAGTGTTTCATTCTGTTGTGCATAGGGTCGCTGTGAGTCAGTACCTACTCAATGGCACCTAACAGCATATATATTTGGCACAATTGAAAACAACAACACAATCACATCCACACAAACCATCAATCTGATTATGGAAATAACAATGAGACCTCTTTTAATATGGAGAAACATCCAGACCCTTATCCTGGCTTCTAAACCCTTTGCTATTTTCTCTAGCACTCTCGCTACCCCCTGCTCTTTCTCAAATTGGCCAAGCATTTAATTATATTAGTATTTCTACAATCTGTCTCAATACCCAGAACAGGATTCCCTCAAACTCCTGTGGCTGATTTCTCCTGCTCATGCCATGGAAAGAAGCCCCAACAACCCACTCTAGAGGGCCCCCCATCTTCAATATCAGTGTTTTCTTCAGAGAATTAGTTACACTTGCCACTTTAAAACAATGACCTTTTTGTTTCCTATCATCATCTCAAACCTTACAAGCCAGAGGGTGTGTATCTTGTTGAGTGCTTCCTCTGCAGCCTCTCAAGGACAAATGTTTGTTGA
>NW_006408824.1:2268423-2319892 GCF_000296735.1 Chrysochloris asiatica
GAGAAAAATGAAGGTTTTTAGAACCACGGGGTTTCATTCTATTGTGCATAAGGTCACCATGAGTTGGAACCCACTCGATGGCGACAAACAACTCCATGTGAGAACTAAAGGTCTAATAAGCATCAACATCAACATGTTAACTCACAAGCATGGGAATGCCTAAGGGACAAAGAGCCAGCCAAATAACCCCAGTGCAGTCGTTACTTTCAGCCACCCTGACCTTCCTGTGTCCTGTGGTAGATTCGGGGTCACTCAGATGACAGAGAACAGATCCCATACCTTTCCAGATCTTTTTTTTTAGAAAATAGTGGAACAGTTGTAGGTGGCTGAGAACTGGCCTGGCCTGTCTGAGGAAGCCTGACACAAAAGATCCACAGGAAGTGTCTTGCCCCAGTGGGTTCTACTTAACGCTTAACTTATCCTTCCATGCTGTGTAGGATCCTCACCCATCTCTCCTCAGCATCTCTTCACAGCCTGAGTTTTCTACTGTGGAGGGTGGGAGGCAGCAGGAACTGAAACCTAACACAGACCAACAGTGGGGACCACCCCCCCCCAGGCCAGAGTGCCCCCTGGTGGCCCATCCACACACTTTCAACGGTTTGACTGTATTGGAAGACACTTGCTGGTGAAGAGATAGCAGAAGCCTCCAGTTTCTGACAAGAGATTTTGGAGTCATCTGAAGGACTGAGGAGGTGAGTAGAGCACCACAGGGATTTTGGCTTCTGAAAAGGCTCAAGGAGTGTAGAAAGGCAGCAGGAAGACCAGGAGAGAGGGCAATCTGAGTGAAACCTCAGCTACTCAGTGGCATCAGAGATGGCCTAAATAGAGATTTCTCTAGGAGATGGGAATAAGCCAAGGGCCAAAATCCCTCCAGCAGCTCCCGTGCTCATAGGGCTCTGGAGCTGGCCAGAACCCGGTGGAGATAAGAGTTCTGTGGAAGTGCACCCCTGTAGGTGGCCTGGTCTCACCCACCTCTGAATTCCCTCAATACCCACTGTCTAGCCCCCATCTGCCCACCCCTCAAAACTTTCCTTTCTGCCCCCAACAGCTTCCCAGACCACACTCTACACCATCTCCCAGGCCCCTCCTTCCCGCTGCCTCAACTCCTAGCCTCTCCCTTTCCCAAACCCCCAGGCCCTCCCTCTGCCCACTTCTGGTCCCCCACACCAAGCTCCCAGACCCCCCAACTGCTTCCCAAGCCCTACCCTTTCTTTCTGCCATCTTCCTAACCTCGACAGCAGGCTCCCAGGCCCTCCTTCCTAGCTTTCCCCCTCCCCCCGTGCCTTCCAGCAACCTCTCCTCCCTTCCCCAGGCCCCCCACTCTGTTCCCTCCTAGTTCTGACCCCACTAACCTCCAGGACTCCCTACCAACCTCCCAGGTCTCCCACCAGTGTTCCGGGCCTGCCCAGCACTGCCTTTTACCTCCCCTTCCCTCCCTGCCACCAGTCCCCTCATCCACTCCTGCCTGAGGAAACGTACCCCTTCCGTTATCCCTGGGAGACCCCAAGCAGCCAGCTGGGCTCTCAGGGTATTTCGCCTGCGTGGAGCTGATGCTATTCAGCCATTGTTGATTCTCCGCCCACTGAGGGAGGTGCTGAGTCAGTTTACGGGAGCCCTGAGGATCCTACTGTCTGCAGAAGCGTGAGTCCCCCTGCCCTCCAAGCCTTGAGATAACTGCCGCGTGACCCAGGGCCTCGCTCCTGCCTGTACAATGGGCACATAACTAATACGGGGCTCAGGCAGCAGGCCCTCCTGCATTTTGAGGGCCATGGCAACGATTTTTTAGAGTAAATTGAGCGATAACATTACGTAATACATGTAATGCGTTTGGAGCATTGTGGATCGATCTCACTTGCTAGCAGGGTGCTCTAGGACTCTGAGTCCTTCCTCCCCGCCCCCAGAATGGACTGAGGAGTAGTGGGGGACCACTCCACCTGAGGCTTACTCACAAGGTGGGGGGGTAAGAGGCCTGCGCAGGCAAGAAGGATGGTGGTCATTGTCCTCGGTCTGTCTGTGTCTGAGCACAGGGTCTGGCTCTCAGACTGCACCTCGGGGTCACCCGAGGAGAGTGGGGTGGCTCAAGTGTGGTGGCAGAGACGAGAGACTCCTGGAAAAGGCAATTTTCTCTTTCCGCATCAGGATTTACCTAGTAAAAAATGCGATAAGCACAGTCCCCTTGTTTCTAAAGAGTGTCGTGTTTATTTAGCTCAGGTGTGGGTGAGAGTGGGTGACTGAGACCCTAGGAGGTCTGGGAAGAAACTGTTACGGGACCAGAGGCCAGTGTGAGCGGAAGGAACAATGACATCTCCAGGAAGGTGGCCCCTGCCTGAACGAAAGGATCAGCAAAATGTGGTCTGCCTAAACTATGGAACACTATGCAGCCCAAGATAAGACAGATGCCCTAATACACGCCACAACAGAGTCAGACCTTGAGCACACGATGTTGGGTGAAATCAGTCGGTCCCAAAGGGCTTATTGGGAGAACAAGGTGCACGGTTTGAGCTACTCCGCAGGAAAAAGACTAGGCTTTCTGCGCCAGACAAGATTTAAAGCCTCAGAAACCCTATACAGAGTAGCTATAAGTCGGAATTGACTCCATGGCTCTTAACAACAACGACAAAAGGATTTATATGAAGCGGCCTCAAAAAGTTTGTGGAAATTTTTCATACCTTTTTCCATTTTTCCACACATTTTCTGAAGCCCCTCATATTATATGGTCCCACTTACATGAAATAATAAGGCTAGGCAAAGATGTAGAGACCAAAGCTTATTAGTGGTGTCCAGAGGCAGGAAGCCAGGATGGGAAGAGGTTTTCGCTCCTTAGGAAGGATGGATTTCTACTTATATTTATAGTGATGGGAAAATTGTAAATGTATAGGGGTGGTGATTAATGTGTTGAGTGTAACTGATATAGCTAGACTGTACATCTCAAAATGTAGAATTGGGAAGTGTTGGTTATCTTAATTTAAAAATTAATTTTAAACAACAACAAAAATGGTTCCCTGAAGAGTCTCAGGGGAGGAAAATGTAGGAGCATCTTTATTTTTCAAGTCATATGCTGAAATGTGTTGTTGTTGTTAAAGGTCATTAAAGTGCCGTAGAGTCGGTTCCGGCCCATAGCGACCCTGTATAGGGTTTCCTAGGAGCAGCTGGTGAGCTTGAACCGCCAACCTTGCAGTTCAAATGACTTTGCAGTCTGGCTCATTAACCCACAGCTCCACACCAGGACTCCATTAAATGTGTGGGGAACCCCAATTCCCAAGCCCACACTTATGTTAAGAAACTCTGCTTGGGCATCAGCCCTTGTTATTGGGGGTCAAGCAGGAAGCATGTGTGAGTTCCAGATTGGTAAAAATGGTTAAACTGCTCAGCTGCTAACTGAAAGGTTGAAGGTACGAGTCTACTCAGAGGTACCTCGGAAGAAAGGGCTGGCAATTTATGTGCAAAAGATTAGACTTTGGAAAAACTCTGTGGAGCACAATTTTACTGTGATATAGTCACCTCCATAGCAACTGGGTTTTGGTTTTCCTCAAGGAGTGCGTGAACTCAGATTTTGGTCTCACTTTCAGGTGTAAATAGACCACTGTGGATGCTTCTTTTTTTGTGTTACTGTTTATATCTGTTTTATATACATATCTATATTTATGTGTGAATCGGGTGAAGGTTTACAAAACATAATCACGTTTCCATTCAATAATTTATACACATTTTGTTTCATCTCATTGATTCCAGTCTCTTCAGTTTAACATCAGTTGTCCCACTTTCTCCCTACATTTCCATTCCTTCTCCTTTTCTAACCCTTCAGAACATCCCTTTTGATCTCAAATGGTTGATTATTCTAAGGTGTGTGTATTTCACAAGTGTTATTGTTCCCCTTGTAGACCTATCAAGTATTTGACTGAAATTTGAGCCCCAGGGATGAGTTTATTTCCAGGCCTGAAAGCCATAGTCTCAGGGGCTCCACAGTCTGTCTGACCACAAAGCCTAGTCTTTTATGGGCACTTCTTGACGACAAGTAATGGTCCTCCCAACTGCAGCCTGCCCAGGGAATCTGGTAGCACCGGTGATCTGATATGGAGCCTGAGGATTGAGCTGGGACCCCCAAGACCTGAGCTGTCAATTGTGTGCCACTTTGAGTGGTAGTGGTTAAGTGCTGTGGAGTCAGTTCTGACTTAGTGACTCTGTATACGGTTTCTGAGGTTGTAAATCTTCATGGGAGCAAAATACCTCATCTTTCTCCCACAGAACAGTTGGTAGTTTTGAACTGCTGACCTTGAGTTTAGCAGCCCAACTCATAACCACTACACTGCCACAGCTCCTTGCTGTTCTGAGTAGTGTGATAAAATCTTCATCCCGCAGCTGGCTACCTCCTTGGCTGGGCATGAGCCTGGAAAATGAGATTGCTGGTTTTGAAGGGTTAGTGCTACCCTCCCACCTGTCTCTCCCCGCCACCCCACTCCCACCCCCAGCTGAAGGCACCCTAGATACCTGTTGACTGTATGTATAGGAAAAATCATAGTATATAAATATATAGGGTTAAGTACTATATACAATATCAAGCATCCACTGGGAGTCTTCTGCAGACAAATGGGGGTGGGGGTGGGGCTACAGTAGAACACTTTAACTTTCAGTGTTTTAAGTTAAAGTGTACTAAACAGATATTGGAGTCCTAGTGTGGTGCTGCAGGATGAAGCACTGGATCACAAGGTCTATTTGAACCACTAGGTGGGTGGTTCAAACTTACCAGCCACTCCTTGGAAACCCTATACAGTGTTGTTAAGAGTCAAAACCAACTTGATAGCACTTAACAACAAGGAATAGTAGTTTTGCAATTTTTTTTTCACTTCCTTATACATTTATAGGAGAGCATGGTAGTGCTATAGCATAAGCACGGACTGCCAGCCACAAAGTCAGCAGTTCAAACTTACCAACTGCTCCTTGAAAACCCTATAAGGGGCTGCTGTGAGTCAAAACTGACTTGACAACACTTAATAGCAACAATAACATCACATTTGTAAAGGAGTCATGGTGGCACAGTGGATTAAATTTAGAACTAACCTTAAGGTCAGCAGCTGGGACCCCCGGGCCTCTCTGCAAGAGAAAGATGTGGCTTCTGCTCCCGTAAAGACTCAGTCTTGGAAGTCACATGGGACACTTCTACTCTGTCCTAGAGAGTCTCTGTGAGTCAGAATTGATTTGATGGCAGTGGCATTTTAAATACTAGTTTTATTAATTTTTTCCTTCATTTCCGTATGCATTTATAACTGGATAATAAGAGTTCTTACCTGGAGAACATTTTGAGTGAAGTTAGTCAATCATAAAAGGACAAGTAATGTATGAAACCAATGTAAAAAGTTACAAAGGTTTTCTTTCTGTTTTTTAACTGATTTTAAAAATACTGCAATTTTCATACAATTCAATGATTTTTTAACATTTTACAGCAGTTTAGCTTCACAGCACAGCAATTCATACACTATACTGTACAAAATTACCAGCAAGACTGAAATAATGTAGAAGGCACCATCATGTTTATTACTTTTCCAGAGAACAAAAATGATCATTTTCACTGTACACAGCATAAGGAAAGGAAAAGGGCTAGGAATGTGCTGAGCAGCCAGCCTTCCCTGTGCTGAAGAGGGGCAGGTAGAAAAATCTGAAGATACGGAGCTACTAAACCTGGTCTAATATTCAAAGACCCAAGGTTTTGAAGTTCTTAATTGTTTTTAGTTCGTAACTAAATTATTTTCTTCTGGACTATTCTTGTAGTCTTGTTAAGGTTTATGTGGATGCATGCTGGTCACAGCAAGCAGATAAAATGCCCACATCACTAAACAAACTATTCTCAATTGGAAAAGATGATGAACTACATCTCCTGTTGCAGATATCAGTATTAATGAGTTCTGAGTATCCATTAGTGCATTTTGATGCGTGCATAACAAGTTTCCGTTGGTTTATATTTGGGGGGGATGCCAATAAAAAAAGGCAAGATTCTCCAGTTGCATAAATTGCACTATTTGGGTTTCCAGCATTAACAGGCAGAAACAGTAACATTTAAACAAAATGTGCAGCAGAGGATTTTAAGAAAAGCTTTTCTTGATCAAAGAAACATTCTATGATGGCTACAGGAGAGGGGGTAGGAGGAAAAATTATTCACAGGCTAGAGGGTGTAGACACATATTA
Organism: Chrysochloris asiatica; assembly: GCF_000296735.1. NCBI lineage: Eukaryota > Metazoa > Chordata > Mammalia > Afrosoricida > Chrysochloridae > Chrysochloris > Chrysochloris asiatica. Next base: position 2,274,604 of record NW_006408824.1, read on the forward strand.
ACATAGGTGATGGGGCAGACAGTATACAATAAAAGTGGGTTGGGGAAAGGTGAACGTGGCAGAAGACACAGGTAGGAATGTGAGAGTTATAGAGTGAATAGAGGTAATACTTTTAACTGATGGTACTCTGGTAGTGTAGTGGTTACGAATCGGACTGCGAACCACAAGATTAGCAGTTCAAAACTACCAGCTGTTCCACGGGAGAAAGGTGAGGCTTTCTGCTCCTGTAAAGATTTACAGCCTCGGAAACCCTGTATAGGGTCGCTATGGGTCGGGACTGACTCAACGGCACTTAACAACAACAACATGAAAAGGGGATTGCAATCCTTGTAATGAAGGAAAGTGTATGATTTACTGAATGTAAACTGATAATCTGTTCTATCAACCTTCGCTTAATTTACAATAAAAACATTTTTTAAAAAGAGTTCTTAGTTTTTTGAAAAATCGTTTTAATGAAAAATCCTAACTTTTCCCATTGATGACTATAATCACATTATCCAGTTCTAGTGTATGCAGTCATTACTATAGCCTTGCTCTACCATGCATACCAGGGTTCTAGACCAAACCTTATTAACTATCAGAGTCAATTCCAACCTCGCAAATGTACACAGAACAGAGTGGAACTGCTTCCTAGGATTTCCGAGACTGTAATCTTTATAGGAGCAGACAGCCTTCTCTTTCTCCCACAGAGTGGCCAGTGGGTGTGAACTGCTGACCTGAACCGTTAACCCGCTGTACCCCCAGGACTCCTTAAAGCACGGTTAACTGAAGATTATTAATTTATGTACTATGATATTGGTCCTGGGTGTTCATACCCATCACCCAAAATAGCTGTTGACTCACCCTGTAGTGAACTCTTGTTGAGTTATCTCTGGAGGGAGACCCTTTTGATAGGATGAGATATTATTGGGTCTGGAGTGAAACCAGACCCTGTTGAGGTCTGGAGGTGGAAAATAGGGTCAAAGCAGAAGTATTTAAGGTACAGAGGCAAAACTTTTCAAGATAAGAAGAGATCTGCCTCCAGAGGGAAAAGACTGTAGCTTAGGCCTTGTTGACTTGAACGTGGTCATCAAGTCATCTCCAGATAATGGCAACCCCATGTGTTACAGAGTAGAACTGTGTGTTCCATGGGGTTTTCAATAGCTCATTTTCTACAAGTAGATGACTAAGCCTTACTCATAGGCTCTCAGATTGAACTCGAACTTCCTATCTTTTGGTTAGCAGTGGTTTTAGTTATCTGTTGTTGTTGTTGTTAAGTACCATCAAGTCGGTTCCGACCCATAGTGACCCTGTACAGGGATTCCGAGGAGCAGCTGGTGAGCTTGAACCGCCGACCTTACAGTTCAAACGGCTTTGCAGTCTGGCGCATTAACCCAGTATTATTAGGTGTCTTTGAGTCTTCCTTAATACCATTATATGCTACCTTCCTGAAATGACTGAATGCTGACCAATTCTTTTGCTACAGTGACTTTGTGTATTCCATCGTCTTTGTGTGTGTGTATGTATGTGTTAGAATTATGGTTAGGACTAGAGTTAGTGTTAGGGGTAGGGATTGAGCTATGGCTAAGAGTAAGGCGTGGGCTAATTTTAGGGTTACAGTTAGGTTTATTTTTATTTATTTTCTTGAAATCTACTTGATTTTCTCTTCATTTGGAAATTCCGTAACCACATTATTCCCTCTTTTTACTTTGTTTTTAGTGTTGTTGCTGTTGCAAACTTGTATTTCTGGTTCCCTATTTTCAGTCATGTAGGTTTGTTTTAGGGAGAGCTGTAGCTCTGTAGGATAAGCACTGGACTGCTAACGGAAAACATCTGTGGTTCAAGCCCACCAGTTTTGAGATCAGGAAGTGGCTATAGCATTTTACAATCCCACCAGCAATGAATGAGGGTTTCAGTGTCTCCTCAACCTATCCAACAGCTAACATTTTTTATTTTATTGATCATTGCCATTCTAGTGGGGATACGATGGTATCTCATTGTGGTTTTAATTTGTATCGCTACGAACCTCAAGGTCATCAGTTTGAAACTACCAGCTGTTCCACGGGAGAAAGATGAGGCTTTCTACTCCCATAAAGATTTACAGCCTCGGAAACCCTGTACAGGGTTGCTGTGGGTCAGAACCGACTCCATGGCACATAACCACCACCACCAATGTTTGTAGCTGCAGGATAATGCATTGGACTGCAAAGTAAATTTGAGCTGCAGGATTGGTGTTTCAAACCCACCTGTCGCTCCTTGGAAACACTACACAGGGTGGCTATGAGTCAAAACCGACTTGAAAGCACTCAACAACTCCTTCACCCAAGTTAGCACTTATCTACTTACTCAGGAGTCCTGGTATGGTGCTGTGGGATAAAGCACTGGACCAAAAGGTAAGTTTGAATCACAAGGTCAGCAGTTCAAATTCACCACCCGCTCCATGGAAACCCTCCTATACAGGATTGCTATGAGTTGGAACTGACTCAATGGCACTTAACAACAACTTTCTTTCTAGCCAGTGAATAATTCTCTCTTCCCTCCCACCTTGGTAACCATCGTAGAATGTTTACTATAGAAGGAAAACATGTCTTGACTTTTTACAGTAGTGGTCTCATATAGTATCTGCCCGTTTACAATTGATTAATTCAGCATAGTGTCTCCCAGGCTCCTCCATGTTATGTGATGTTTTGCAGACTATCGTTATTCATCAGTGTTGCAATATTCCATATGTATATGTGCCAGAGTTTTTTTTTAATGATTCGTCTGCTGATGGGTATATAGGCTGTTTCCATCTTTTTGCAATTGTGAATAATGTTGTAATGAACATGGGTGTGCATATATCTATTTGTGTCATAAGAGCCACTTTTTGGCTCTTATTTCTTGAGGATTTATTCCAAGTAGAGAGATTGCTGAGTCATACAGTATTTCTGTTCCTAACTTCTGAAAAAGCACCATATTGTTTTCCACAGACGTTGTACCATTATACAGTCTCATCAGCAGTGTAGGAGGGTCCCATAGTCTCTATACCTACTCCAACATTTGTTTTCTGTTTTTTTATTTTATAACCTTGCTGGGGTAAGATGCTTATCTCATTGTTTTGATTTCCATCTCTCTCATGGCTAATGATCGTGAGCATTTCTTCATATATTTGTTGATTGCCTGAATGTTGTCTCTAGTGAAGTGTCTGTTCATGTCCTCTGCCCATTTTTAATTGGATTATTTATCTTCTTGAGGTGTTGAAGTGTTCTATAAATTTTATAGCATAGTAACTTGTCTGATATTACCAACATTTTTATTCCCAGTCTGAGTTCCCTTTTTACTCTGTTGACATACAAGATGTTTAATTTTTAGGAGGTTCCAGTTATCTATTTTATCTTCTGCTGTTTGTTTTCAGTTATGTTTGATAGTGTATCATGCCATGTGTCAGAACCCCTATGTTTGTCTCTATTTTTTCATTGATCTTTGTAGTTCTAGGTTTTACATTTAGGCCTTTCTTTTTATATGGTGTGAAATATGGGTCTTATTTCATTCTTCAAATAGATTTCCTGTTTTGCCAGCAACATTTGTTGAAGAGACTCTTTGCTATTTAGTATGTTTTGGACCTTTACCAAAGATCAAGTGAGCATATGTGGATTATTTATTTCTGGTTCTCAGTTCTGTTTCATTGATCCATGTGTCTTTCATTGTACCAGTACCAGGCTGTTTTGATTACTATGTCTGTATAGTAGATTTTGAGATCAGGAAGTAAAAGACTTCCTGGTTTGTTCTTTTTAATAATGCTTTGCTTCTCCAAGGTCTCTTTCCTTTCTGTTTAAAGTTGGTGACTGATTTTTCCATCTCTTTCAAGAATGATAATGGAACCTAGACTGGGATTGCATTATATCTGTAGTTTGCTTATCTGGGGTCTCTCTTCTTTCCATACAGAGTTGGTGATGACTTTTTCCATCTCTTTCAGAATGATACCTGAAATTTGTATTGGGATTGCGTTATATCTATAGATTCCTTTGGGTAGTGTTGACATTTTCACAATATTAAGTCTTCTTATCCACAAGCATGGTATATTACAATTTTGTTGGTCTTTTTTGGTTTCTTGTAGTAATGTTTTATGGTTTTCTTTGCATAGGTCTTTGGTTATTCTTGTTAGATTTATTCCTAAGTATTTCATCCTTTGGGTGGGAATTTCATCTTTTGGGTGGCTATTGTAAATGGTATCTTTTTTACTGATTTCCTCTGAAGAGCTCTGTTTCTCAATATAAAGGAATCCAGTTGATTTTTGTATGTTAGTCTTGTACTCTGCCACTTTTCTGAATCTTTCAATGAATTCCATTAATTTTTTTTTGCTGACTTTTTTTGGATTTTCTAAGTATAGTATCATATCATTTGCAAAGAGAGCTTTACTTCTCTTCTTTGCCAATTTGAATGCCTCTAATTTCCCTTTCTGTTGTCCTGGTGTGGTGCTGTGGATTAATTCAGTGGGCTGCAAGATCAGTTTGAACGTAAGGTTCAAGGTTCAAGCTCACCAACTGCTGCTTGGAAACCCTATACAGGGTCACTTTGGGTCAGAACTGACTCGGTGGAACTCAACAACTAACAACAGTTTCCCTTTCTTGCCTTACAGCTCTGGCTAAGACTTCCAGCACAGTATTTAATAGCAGTGGTGATAAAAGGCATTCTTGTCTGGTTTCTGTTCATAAGGGGCATGACTCCAGTTTCTCACCATTGAGAGTGATGTTGGCTGCTGGTTTTGTATATATGCGCTTAATTATGTTGAGGAATATAACCTTCTATGCCTATTTTGCTGAGTGTTCTTATTAGGAATGGGTGCTGGGTTTTGAAAAATGCCTTTCCTGCATTGATTGATATAATTGTGTATTTTTTCCGTTTTATTTATGTGGTGGATTACATTGATTGTTTTTCTAATACTGAACCATCCCTGAATAACTGGTATGTGTCCCAGTTTGTCATGATGTATTATTTTTTGATATGTTGTTGGGTTCTATTGATTAGGATTTTGTTAAGAATTTTTTAATCTATGTTCAAGAGGAATATTGATCTATAATTTTTTCTTTTTTTTTTTTAGTAATTTAGTCTTTGCATGGTTTTGGTATCAGAGTTAGGCTGGCTTCATAAAATGAATTCAGGAGTTGTCCATCCTTTTCAATATTCTGGAGTAATTTGAGTAAAATTGGTATCAGCTTTTTTCTAAATATTAGGTAGAATTCACCAGTAAAGTAATCTGGGTTTGTACTTTTTTAAATTAGGAATTTTTTTAATGACTTGATAAATTTCTTTTTTGGTTATGTTGTTGTTAAGTGCCATTGAGTTGGTTCCAATTCTTAGTGACCCTGTATAGGGTTTTTGAGGAGTGGCTGGTGAGCTTGAACCACTTACCTTGTGCATCAAACAGACTTTGCAGTCTAGTGCATTAAACCACAGCGCAACACCAGGACTCTTAGGTTATAGGCCTGTCCAAGTTTTCTATTTAATCTGTGTTCGTTTAAATTAAGTTGTGTATTTCTAGAAATTTATCCATGTCTTCTAGATTTTCAAATTTGTTGAAGTACAGTTCTTCATAGTGTTCTATTTCCTTTTTGTTTCCATTGGTTCTCTTGTAAAGACACTCATATCATTTCTTATTCATGTTATTTGCCTTTTCTCTGTTTTCTTTTGTTAGATTTGCCAGTGGTTTGATTTTATTAATCCTTACAAATAATCAACTTCTTGTCTTTTTGATTATATTGTTTTTTATTTCTATTTCATTTATTTCTACTCCAACCTTTATTATTTCTCTTCTTCTGGTGGCTGTAGGTTTACTTTGCTGCTTTTGTTCCAATTGTCGGTGTTTCAATAAGGTGTTGATTTTGGTCTTTTCTTCTTTTTGGATGTGTGTGTTTGTTGCTACGTGTTGCCCTCTGAGCACTGCTTTTGTTGTGTCCCAAAGGTTTTGGTATGTTGTATATTCATTCTCGTTTTGACTCAAAGAATTTTTTTAATTTAATTTTTTCTTTTACAGAGTAGCTTTTAAGCAGGGTTTTATTCCATTTCCATGTATCTGATTCTTTTTTCTTTGATCTTCTATTGTTAATTCTAAGCATTATAATCTGAGAAAATGCTTAATAATATTTAGATGTCTTTAAATTTATTGAGGTTTGCTTTTGTAGCCTAACATATCTATTCTGGAGAATGTTGCATGTTCACTGGAAAAGAATGTATAATGTTTGGTTGTTGTGTTGAGTGCTATGTATATGTCAAGAGGTCAATTGGTTGGTAGTGTTGTCTATGTCTTAGGTGTCTTTGTTGAGTTTCTTTCTAGTTGTTTTATCTATGGAAAGTGGTTTTATTATAATCTCTTGGTATTGTTGTAGAGGTGTATATTGCTTTCTTCAGTTCTACTGGAGTTTGATTTATGTATATTGAGATTCTTCCACTGAGAGTATTAACTATATATTATTGTTTAGTTCATTTGTTCAGTTGAGCTTTTAATGTCCTTTGTCTCTTAACATTGGTTTTTGCCTTAAAATCTATTTTATCAGAAACTAATACTACCATTCCTGCTATTTTTTTAAATTGCTTTGAGCTTGATACATTTTTTTCATTTTTTATTTTTATTTGCCTTTGTAAGGTGTGTCTGTTGTAGATATCATATTAAAGGATCCTATTTGCTTATCCATTCTGCTGCTCCCTGTTTCTTGACTGGTGCATATAGTCCATATATATTCAGTATACTTATTGATAAGTATGAATTGATTAAAGTCATTTTGCTGTATGTGTGTGTGTTTTTTTTTGTTTTGTTTTGTTTTGTGTGTGTGTGGTGCTACTGGTTTATTGGAGTCCTGTTTTGGCTCTGCAGGTTAATGTGAAGGTCAATTTAAACCGCAAGGTCGATTTGAACCACAAGGTCAACGGTTCAAGTTCACCAGTCATTCCTTGGGAAGACTATAGTGGGTTGCTATGAGTTGGAACCAAGTCAACAGCACTTAACAACAACAGCTGGTTTATTATATAATGTTCTATACTGGTTATCTATGAGTTGGAACCGAATCAATAACAACAAAAGCATTTCTGCATTGAGTTTTGGGTGTCTTCATATTTGTTAATCTCAAGTTGTTATCTACTGTTGATTTTCAGTCCAAAGAACACTATTTAGTGTTTTTTGTAAAGTTGATTTGATTTATTACAGATACATTTAAGTTCTCTTTTTGTGCAAATGTTTTTATTTCTCCATTGTATTTGAGGGACAGATTTGCTGTGTATATGATTCTTGGTTGGGAATTTTTTCCTTTCAGTGTTTTGTATATGTTGTTTTATTGCCTTCTTGCCAGCATAGTTTCTGCTGAGAAATCAGAACTTAGTCTTATTGGTTCTCCTCTGTAGGTAACTTTTCATAATTCTGGAGCCACTCAGGATTCTTTCTTTGTTTTTGGTTTTGGTAAGTTTGATTATGGTATGTCTTGGTGATTTCCCCTTGCTCCTTGGATGTATTATCTCATCTTTCATGATGTTAGAGAAATTTTCTTTCAACAATTTTCTCTGTGCTTTTTATTGTCTCTTCCTGTTCCAGAATTCCAATCTCCCATAAGTTATTCCTCTTCATGGTATCCCAAATAAACCTTAGAATTTCTTCAGATTTTTTTTTCTGATTGTTCTTCTAGTTTGCTATTATTAAGAGATTTATCTTCAAGCTCACTGATTTGGACTTTCATTGATTCAAATCTACTCCTTTGTCATTTCAATGTATTGTCCATTTCTGAAATCTTATGAATCTTTTTGCAGGTTTTGTGTTTTTTCAAAAGTTTATTGATTTTGCCTGTTTCGTCTAAAGTTTTTTTTTTTTTTCCTGTGCTCTCTCTTGCTTTCCTTAATCCATTCACTGACAGTACCTAAATATTACTCTTCTGATTTTTTCCCAGGTATTTTCATTACCTTTCCTTCCTCAGAAACTTTTTAGGCTCTGCATTTTGGACCTTTGTTTGTGCTACTCTTTCTTGTTTCTTCATGTTCTGTTGTCTTTGAGACGTTGTGCTGTCATTATGTTTGTATTTAATTGATGATTGCATGCTGACGTGTTTTTAGGTTCTCACCAACTGCTTCTGGCTGGGTTTAATTACAGAATGTGAGTGTGTGATCTGTTCTCTGTATTCCATTTGTGCACCCGAGTTTAGGATGGGTTTGGCTGGTGTTGGTTGTTTTCTATTGTTGCTCACACTCTATACACTCTTGCCCAGTATATAAGAGCTACAGGAGGTAGGCCTGTGTCTGGACTTTGTGGTCATGATTTCTATCTCATTTTGAGTGAGGCATGAAGAGAAATCTCATCCACATACAAGAAAATAAAACAAACAAGCAAACAGTAGTGAAAAAAAGAGTAATAAAGGAGTAATAAAGAAAAACAGAAAAACTGGTGGCAACAAGAAAAATAATATCTGAGAAAAGAGCAACAGTAAGATAGAGTTAAAGCAGAGAAAATAAGAAAGATAATTCAAAAGAAAAGAGAGTGAGAACACTAGAAAAAATCAGGGAGAGAAATGATGAAAGGAAGAGACTAGACTACAGTAAAGAAAGATCAAAGGGAAAAAACAAAGAAGGGGGGAGAGAAACAGGAAAAGAAAAAAAATGAAAGTGGAGACAGAAAAGATTAAAATAACAAACAAACAAGGAAATGGAGAGAGAGAGGAAGAGGGAGAATAAACAAAAACAACAAAAGGGGGAAATTTTTTTCTGCTGCTGGATCCAGAGAGAAGATAACTCTAGGGGGCTTCTGCTAACCAATAAGCTCATGATTTGTTTGGGGAGGGATGAGATGGCAGCATTCCTAAATGAGTTCCTATAAGCTCAGATGTTGTCTGTCTGGGCTGGCCACCAGGGCAGGGTGGTTAGCAACGGAGATTCCCAACAGTTCAAGGCTGACCTGGTGATCTGGAATACGGCCTGGTTGAATCCAGGTGCCAAGGTGGCATAGCCAGCACCCACCTGACTCTGGCACAGACCATAACTTCGTGGCTGTGAACTCCTGGACATCAGGGTCACACTGGTGGTGGCCACACATCTAGTCAACAGGATAGCATAGGGAACCAGAAAAAACTCACACCTTTCCTATTCCACTCCCTGGTATGAATTTGTGCCTCCAGGTGTTGCTAATTGTTGACGCTGGAGGCAAAAGTTCAAAATAGCTGAGCTGATTCTGGCTGGGAGAGCATTCTCCAGTCAGTCTGTCTCCTTCCTTTGCTGCCCCTGCTCAGCCTCTCCTCCCAGTAAGTATTTGCTCCTCTGAAGCTCAGGATTCCAGACTTATCTTCTGTGTATGTTTCGTTTTGTCTCCTTTATCTTTGCTTCAGAGGGAGGGTCTGAGTAGGATATCTGCCTACTCTGTCCTCTGAATTCCTCTCTCCTTTCTTTGATTTAAAAATTTTTTTTCCTTCTCATTATATCTCTGTTGTTATTGTTAGGTACCACTGAGTCAGCTCTGACTCAGTGACTTCATACACAGCAGAATGAAACACTGCCAGCCTCACAATGTACTGTTGCAGCTGCATTTGAATTTTGCTTGTATGTGATATGAATGATATTGTCGAATGATTTCTGCATTATGATGGGTCATTTCTCTTTGGAATGAATACAGACAGTTATGGATCTCATCCAATTGGTTAGCAACGTAGCTGTCTTTCAAATTTCTTGGAATAGATGAGTGAGCACCTCCAGTGCTGCCTCAGTTTGTTAAAACGTTTCCATTTGTATTCTGTCAGTTGCTGGAGGCTTGTTTTTCTCCGATGTCTCCAGGGCAGCATGGATTTCTTCCTTCAGTACCATTAGTTCTTGATCATATGCTACCTCTTGAAATGTTGAACATTATCCATTTCTTTTTGGTATAAAGGTGCCTTTTGAAATTTTCTGTTCAGCTCTTTTACCTCATTTTTTTCCATTTGCTTTAGCATTTACATTGGAGAGAACAAGTTTGAGTTTCTTCTGACATACATTTTGAATTATTTCCTTCTTCATTGTCTTCTTAATAACCTTTTGCTTTCTTCCTGTATGATGTTCTTGATGTCCCTTAACTCTTCTGGTCTTCAGTCATTGACTAATGTATCAAATCTGTTCTTGAGATTATTTCTAAATTTAGGTGGGATATGTTCAACATCATATTTTGGCTCTTGTGGACTTTAGTTTTCTTCAGCTTCAGCCTGAACTTGTTTATATGAGCAGTTGATGATTTGTCCCACAGTGTACCCCTGGCCTTGTTTAGGCTGATGATAGGGAGCTTTTCCACCGTCTCTTTCCAGAGATGTAGTCAATTGGATTTCTGTGTATTCCACCTGATAAGGTCCATGTGTATAGTCGTCTTTTATGTTCTTTAAGAAAGTATTTGCAATGAAGAAGTCAGTTCGTTTTGCAAAATTCTATCATGTAATCACCACCATCATTTCTATCACCACGACCATATTTTCCAACTACTGATCATTCCTATTTGCTCCAACCTTTGCATTCCAATCGCCAGTAATTATCAATACATCTTTTTTGTTTTGTTTTGTTTTTATTGTGAATTATGTGATAGTTTACACGAGAGAACATTAGCTTTACATTTATCCTATTGCATAACGGTTCATTGCCATGATTACAACCCCCTCCATGCATCATCAAACAACCAAAGGGTATACTCTGCAAGCCTGCCCCTCGGTCGTCAGCACGTAGCCCCTCTCCCTCTCTGGGTCTCTAGAGTACCCAGCCGCTCCATCTCTCCATGCCATCGTCTCTGCCTCCATCTCTGGCGTCACTGTTTCTCTGGGTAGGGTCTCGCACTCTGCTCTTCTCCCTTGATGGTCCCCCGGGACCTCCGCTCCTGGACTACAAAGTCAACCACTCCCCTTCTTTTGCTACAAAATGTCTACCTTTACATTTCCAACCCTCACAGTCAGTCCTGATAGCAATTATTCACAAGAGTCCTATCCTCATCTCCTTTCATCAGCCCCGCCCAGACAGATCAGATACTACTTAGTGGCGATTCTACCTTCCACTGCACCCTCTGTATCTAGGCCCCCTCTTGAAAGCTTGTAAGCCAGTTACTTCTTGCCTTTGTAGCCCCCCCCATTTTGGGTAGCGAATGTCCAAGTTGCCCATCCCTGTCTACTCTGTACCGAGGAGGTGGGAATGATCCTCGCTGTAAAGATTTGTTCCCTCTTTTGAGCTACTGCATCCATAGGTGTAGGTCTTGTCGAGATACATCTTTATCACATTTGATCAGTTTCAGACTGAAGAAGTTGGTAGAATTCTTTCTTCTATTTCATCATCACTGGCTTTAGTGGTTGATGCATAAATTTGAATAATAGTGGTATTAACTGGTCTTCCTTGTAGGCATATTCATATGATCCTATCACAGACAGCGTTACACTTCAAGAGAGATCTTGAAATGTTCTTTTTGATAATGAATGTGATGCCATTCCTCTTCAATTTGTCATTCCTGGCATAGTAAACCATATGATTGTTAGATTCAAAATGACTAATACCAGTCAATTTGAGCTCACTAATGCTTAGGATATTGATCTTTATGCGTCCCATTTCACTTTTGACAACTTCCAATTTTCTTAGATTCATACTTCATATGTTCCGTATTCTAATTATGAATGGATGTTGCAGCTGTTTCTCCTCATCTTGAGTTGTGCCCCATTAGCAAATGAAGGTCCCAAAAGCTTTACTCCATTTGTATCATCATGGTCAACACTGAGGAGTCTGCTCTACCAACCTCAGAGGCTGATTTTATGGCACCATATCTGACAGTTGTTGCTGTTGTTAAGTGCTGTTGAGTCAGTTCCAACCCATAGTGATCCTGTATAGGGCTTCCAAGGAGCAGCTGGTGAGTTTGAACCACTGACCTTGTGGCTCAAATTGACCTTGTAGTCCAGCACTTTCTGGTGCTATTCATAATGTTTCAGTAGTCAGTATTCTGGTGCTGATAATGTTCCACTGATAATTCATCAAGTTTTCAGTGGCTAAACATTCAGAAATAGTCTGCCTGTCTTTCCTAGTTGGTCTTAGTCTAGAAGCTCAGCTGAAACCTGTCTACCACGGGTAACCCTGCTGGAATTTAAAATACCAGTGTCACAAAAACCACCACAATAAGACAAACTGATAGACAAGTGGCTGAATTGTTCCTATCATTGTCATTAAGTGCTGTTGAGTCACTTCTGACTCATAGGGACCCCTGTGTAGGTTTTCCAAGGAGCGGCTGGTGAGTTTGAATTGCAGACTCTGTGAATCTAGCCTAGCTTGTGGTCCAGTGCTTATCCTACAGTGCCACAGATTGTTTCTGTAGCAGATGAATATTGAGAGATTTGTCATCAAGCTCAGTAATTCTGCCTTCCATCGACTCAATTCAATTTCTGAAGTCTTAGTATTAATCTTCTGACTTTCTAATTAATTGCTGTTATTGTGTGGTTTTCAAATTTTCATTTATTTTGTCAGTTTGTTCTTGTAGTGTTTTCCTGAATTCTTTTAAAGGTTTTTTATTGTGTGTGTGTGTTTTCCTTGCTTTCCGCAATCTTTGTCTGAATCCTTTGGAAGGTACCTAAATCATTCTTTACTGAGTAGTTCTGATAGCATTTCTGGTACTATATTTTCTGACTCTGTATTTTGGTAACTTGTTAGAGTTACTCTGTTATGTTTCCTGGCAAATGTAAAAGAGAATGGAAGTGTGAATGCAGTTGTCTGTTCACTGTGTCGTGTACTCCAGGGCAAGTTCATATGCCTGCAGAATCAGGGGTGATTTCCTGGTACCTGACCCCAGGCAGAGCTAAGGCTGTGCAGGATGGGAGGCCTCTGGTCTCTGGCTTGGTGAGGACAGGGACCGAACATGCATTGGCTACCAGGAGGGAACTGGAACAAGGGAAAATAGTACCTGCCCCCCCCATGTTGCCAGCATCTAGCGACTTCCTGTGCCCACAGGCCACTGTACCAACAACTACTTGGCAAAAGTTCAAGATGGCTGCACTGCTCCATGCCAGCTAACAGTCCATTCCGTTTTCTTCTCGCTCATTGCTTCTCTTCATCTTCCTCTTCAAGTTGACACTTTCTGTCCATATCTCTGTCCTACCCTCTGAAGTTTAGGGTTTCAAGATCACTGCCTCTACCTGTTTCTCATTCTCCCATGTCTTTGTTGCAGAGGGTCTTCCCAGTGTGTCTGCCTATTCCACCAGCTTGCCCTGCTAGTCCCATCTTCTTTTAATGCTTCCTGAATTGTTCAGTAGTTTGCCCATAGAATCCTTTGGTATTGTAAGTGGAAGCTTGAATTTTTCTTCAGTTCTTTCAGCTTGAGACATGCCAAGCATGTTCTTTCCTTTTGGTTTTCTAACTCCAGATCTTTGCGTATCTAATTATACTTTACTTTGTATTCTCAGGCTGCCTTCTGAAGGATGTGATCAAGAGATGAGTGTATGTGCCTTTATTTGTTGTTTGTGTACTTCAGGATGGAGTTAGCTGACATGGGTTGTTGTCGTTGATCTGGTGTATAGCAGCTGGTATTGACTGTAGCCCACTTGGTGGGGCTGAAGAGGGTATGGCTGTAGTTGGACTGTATGACCACAACTGATGTCTCCTGTCAGGTAAGCCAAGGTGAGAAAACACTCCCACAACAGAGAAGGAAAACAAACAAAATGAAACAAAAATAAACCAGCAAACAGTGGAAAAATAAGCAGAATATGCCTTCACAAGCCACTTGAGCAAGTTCAAGATGGTCCTGCTGTGCCTCTCTGCCCTTTAACCAGTCTTTTTCTTTCCTCATTTCTCTACCCCACATCTGTTCAGCCACTTCTTCTAATGAGAGCTAGCCCTGGGCTAACCAGAGCTGAATTTGCAGATTTGGAGTAGGGTCTGCCTAAGGGGGCACTATTGCTGCTGTCTCCTCTCCCTTCAGTTGTGTACACAGTCATGGGGTCTGTACAGTTCTGCCTGTCTGGGGTTGTATATTGATAAGGTCTCACCTCTGGTCACCAGGGTAGTACAAGGAACCGGAGAGGAAAGGAGAAAAAAAAAAATCACAACTTTGTAAGTCAAAGGTAGGCTTCTGCAATACATGTTTTCTTGTCTCTTAATCAGCTCACACACATTCAGACTGGCTGTAGCAGGTCCTTTTGGCCGCCCCAAATCAGAAATTACCTCCTTTATTGCCGTGTCTATTCAGCTTTCTCTCCTACTAAGCACTCAATCCACTTACTTACCCCTTTATTTGATGTTCAGAGTTCTAGAACCATTCTCTGAATGTCTTGTCTGGTTTTCTGTATCCTTGCTGCATAAAGAAGGTCCCCACAGCCTTTCTGCCTAGTCTGCCATCTTGTTCTTCCTCCTTCCTTATCTGCTTTTTTAATGACCTTTTGCTTTTTTCATGTATGTTTTGTTGTCATACTACAACTCATCTGGTCTTTGGCCATTAGTGCTCACTGCATCAGATTTGTTCTTGAGATTATCTCTAAATTCAGATGAGAAATATTCAAGGTTGTATTTTGGCTCTTGTGGACTTGTTTTAATTTTCTTCAGTTTCAGCCTGAATTTATATATGAGAAACTGATGGTTATTTCCATAGTTGGTCCTGCCTTTGTTTTGGTTGATAATATTGAGCTTTACAACTGTCTTTTCCCACAGATGTAGTCAATTTTATTACTATCATTCCATCTAGTGAGGTTCATGTTTATAGTTGCCATTTATGTTGCTGAAAACAGTTATTTTTCAGCAACATAATTATCCATGCATCTTGATTGCATGTTTGATCAGTTTCAGCCTGAAGAAGTTGTTGTTGTTGTTAAGTGCCATTGAATCAGTTCTAACCCATAGTGACCCTGTATAAGGTTCCCAAGGAGTGGCTGGTGAGCTTGAACTGCCAACTTTGCAGTTCAAACTGACTTTGCAGTCCAGTGCATTAACACGCAGTACCACAGATCTTCTATTTCTTCATCTTTGGCACTAGTGGTTGGTGGGTAAATTATAATAATAGTTGTATTAATCAGTCTTCCTTGTTAGGTATATGAATATCATCTTATCACTGACAGCTTTGTACTTCAGGATAGATCTTGAAAGAATTCTTTTTGATGATTAATACAATGCCATTCCTTTTTAATCTTTCATTCTTGTCATAGTAGATCATATGTTTTTTGGATTAAAAGTGACCAGTACCAGTCCATTTCAGCTCACTAGTGCCAAGGATATTGCTGTTTATGTATTCCGTTCCAATTTTAATGACTTCCAATTCTTCTAGATTCATACTTTATGCAGTTCGTGATCTGATAGTTAGTAGATGTTTTAGCTATTCTCATTAGCAGATGAAGACCCTGGAAACTTTGCTCTATGCACAACATTAAATTGCCTATACATTGAGGACACAGTTTTTTCCCAGTTAATGTTTTGAGTGCCTTCCAACTTGAAGGGCTCATCTTTCGGCCCTGTATCAGAACAGTCAGCTGCTGTTCATAAGGTGTTCACTGGCCAACTTTTTTTTGAAGTAGATTGCCAGATCCTTCATCACAGGGTGTCTTAGTCTGGAAATTCCACTGAAACCTGCTCACCATGAGTGACTCTGCTGGTATTTGAAATACCAGTGACTTAGCTTCCAGCATCACAGCCACATGACTGTCACCATACATAGTACAACACACTGACAGATGAGTGGTCTTATCTAGTGCTACTGTAATAGAAATACCACACACTGGTGGCTGTAGCAACTGAAATTTATGTTCTTATAGTTGTTGTTATTAAGTGCCTAAGAGTCAGTTCCGACTCATAGTGACCCTGTATAGAGTTTCCGAGGAATGGCTAGTGGGTTTGAGCTGTGGAACTTGTGGTTAAGCAGTCCAGTACTTATCATACAGTGCCACACCAGGTCTCACAATTCGGAGGCCTAGAGAAAGGCTTTCTTGGTTGACTTTGGTGGAAGGTCCTTGTTCCTTGGTTCCTTGGTGATCTTCATGTAGTGTATCATGTATCTTTATCTTTGCTTGCTTCTCTGTGGCTAATCTGATGTTTTATATCTCAGAAGAGATTGATTTAAGACACACATGTTACACTAAGCACTGCCTCATTAACATAAAAAAGAATTCAGTCCTCAATTGTATCACAGTACCACTCCATTGCCTTGCAATAGTTTCCAACTCATAGCAATAATGTAGGACAAAGCTGAACTGCTTCCCTAGGCTTTCTGAGCCTGTAAATATTTCTGCCTCAGATCAGCTAGTGGGTTTGAATCTCTGACCTGGCAGTTACCAGTCCAACAGACTCCTTATGGACTAGTGAAGACTCCATACATATTTACTGAATGAATCAACTAAGGAGTCCAGACTTTCATGCTATCTTTATCTGCTCTCCTTTCATGAAGGGATATCTGACTCAGTTAATGTCGAGCTCAGTCAGGTCTGACCAGATGGAAATCCTGGAATGTAACCAAATTTTTTCATTTGAAAGCTTTAAGCTGAAAAAGGAGGTGTAGTTGTATGTAAGGAGTTAGAGGCAGGACCTAGAGGCCCAGGGTCACTGCTATATCCTCCCTGAGGTCTGAGCAGAAGACATTCAGGCAGCCACACACCATCTGATGATGCAAGAAATGCAGACGGAGGCCATCTTTCCACCTGCACTCAGTCTCCACAAGACTGTGACCTCACAGCTTTTCTTTCTTTATAAATGAACACATTTCAAGCTTTGATTTTGCCTCTAAATGCAGTTTTGCCTTAACTACAAGCATGTTGACTTCTGCTTTGTTTTATGTCTTTTTAAAATATTTAAAGAGTAGCCATGATGGCACAGTGGTTTAAGTGTTAGGCTGGTAACCAAAAGATGGGTGGTTTGAATCCTCCAGCTACTCCATAGGGGAAAGATGAAGTAGTCTGCTTTTGTAAAGCTTTCCAGTTTTAAAACTTTAAGGGGTACTTCTCAGAATATGGAGAAACAGCTGGCAAACATGCATTACTAATTGGAATATGGAATGGATGATGTATGAGTCTAGGAAAATTGAAAATTGTCAAAAATAGAGCTCATAAAGATCAGTATTGTAGGCATTACTGAGCTGAAATAGACTGGTGTTAGCCATTTTGAATATAACAATCACATGGTTTACTATGCCAGGAATGTCAAATTGAAGAGGAAGGGCATTGCATCATCAACAAAAAGAACATTTCAAAATATATCTTGAAATATAATGCTTTCTGTGATAGGATCATATGAATATGCCTGCAGGACCAGTTAATGCCACTATTAGTCAAATTTATGCATCAACCACTAAAGCCAATGATGATGAAATAGAAGAATTCTACCAACTTCTTCAGTTTGAAATTGATCAAACATGTAGTAAAGATGTATTGATAATTACTGGGGATTGGAATGCAAAGGTTGGAAACAGAAAGGATCAGTAGCCTTGATGATCGAAATGATGCTGGAGTTCTTATGATAGAATTTTGCAAGACCAATAACTTCATTGCAAATACCTTTTTTAAACAAAAGACCAATAACTTCATTGCAAATACCCTTTTTAAACAAAAGAGGTACCTCACCAGATGGAATGACTAGAAATCAAATTGACTACTTCTGTGAAATAGATGGTAGAAAACGAAGTCAAAACAAGGCCAGGGAAGACTGTGAAATAGGTTTTCAGTTGTTCTTATGCAAGTTTAGGCTGATGTTGAGGAAAAATTTTTAAAGTCCGCAAGAGCCAAAATATGGCCTTGAACATATCTCACCTGAGTTTAGAGATCATCTCAAGAACAGGCTTGATGCATTAGACATTAATGACTGACAACCAGAAGAGTTGTGGGATGATATCAAGAACATCATACAGGAAGAAAGCAAAGGTAATTAAGAAGGCAAGAAATAAGGAAAATACCAAAATAGATGTTAGAAGAGCCTCTGAAATTTGCTCTACAGCATAAGAGATGTTAAAGCAAATGGAAGAAATGAGAGTAAGGGTGGTTGTGACCCACAGTGACTCAGCTGCCACACTAGGGGCAGTGCTGCATACAGCACTTTTTTTTTTTTTTTTTTCAGACAGACTGCAGTCAGCTGGGAGCTTGCACACCCCAGTTAAAAGGAGGCTCATGCGGGATTTTAGGTGGTTGCAAGACCCACCTGTGGATGTTAGTGGTGCACCATCTGAAAACAACGTCATGCAGTGGAATGCAGTTATATTTCCAAATAAACCACCAACTGTTAGGTTTTTACCTAAAATGTTTCATCCAAATGTATATGCTGATGATAGTATAGGTGTAGATATGCTTCAAAACCGATGGAGTTTTGAAGATACAACATACGATGTATCTTCTCTCTTAACATCAATTCAGTCTCTGCTAGATGAACCAAATCCAAATAGTCCAGCCAGTAGCCAGACAGTGCAGCTTTATCAGGAAAACAAATGTGAATCTGAGAAAAGAGTTTCAGCCACTGTTGAACAAAGCTGAAATGATTAGACACAGACAACTGGTCTATTAGTCATTTTCATCATTGTTGTGTATAATTTACCTCTCAGTAACAAGGCTAATAAATTTTAAGTGCCACAGGTTTTAAGGATTTTGCAGGGAAAAAAAAGACTACAAAAGCTTGTGTGTCTTGATTAATGTACTTTTTAAATTGCATGGCATGAATTAAGTTATTGCTACGTAAATTTGTAATACATTCTGTTTGTATTTTTTCCAAGTGTATAATATTGGTGTGGAGTTTTCATGACAAGAATATTCACATTTTGTAAATCTGTACTTTTTTCAAATATGGAATGCCTTATTTTTTTAATTCTTTAGGTTTTTAAATTGGAGAAAAGCACTGAATAGTTTTTTTTTTTTTTTTAATATATGAATGTTACATGTAAAGCTGTTAAAATACATAGCTTCAGTGCAAAAAAAGAAACAAGAGTAAAAAAACTGAACAGAAAATTTCCAAGGGCAGTTCAAGAAGACAAAGTAAAATATTATAATGAGATGTGCAAAGTTCTGGAGTTAGAAAACAAAAAGGGAAGAGTATGTCAACATTTCTCAAACTGAAAGAACTGTAGAAAAAATTAAAGTCTCTACTTGCAATATTGATGGATTCTATAAGCAAAATATTGAATGATGCAGAAAACATCAAAGGAAGATGGAAGAAGTACACAGACTTATTATACCAAAAGGAAATGGTTGATGTTCAGCCATTTCAAGAGTTAGTATGTTCCCCCTTTAAGACTGAAACTCAAAGGGAACACATGAGCAGGGATGTAAGCTGGTGAGTGGAAGGGGGGGAAAGGCTGCAATGAAGAAATGGGCTGAGTTCAACCACGTTCCATACACTCCTGTTGACCTGGAGATGAGAGAGAAGAAGGACTGGTTGGTCCAAAGCACAGTGAGACCTGGGGACACCTGAGCCCATGGACAAGGACATAGCCACAGAGGGCTAGAGCTGAGAGGGAAGTATCCAGCTTATATAAAGTAAGGGGAGATACACAAGAACACCCAAACTTGCAGACAGTACCCTTTTGACCTAGCCTTGATGGCTTGATAATCAGAATTCGACTAGAGGAAGATTTTTAAAAAACACAACAGAAAATCAATTTTTGATAAGGGAAACCAGGGTAAATTGCTACAATTTGATGAACTTGACCTATATTCATGGAGGCAATAACTCTAAATACCAACAGAGAGGGAAGGAGTCATCACATCAAGTATCAATGCTATCCCCTCTATGCACAGGGTAGATAGGGACGGGGCAACTTAGCTATTGGCTACCTAAAATGAGGGGGCGATAGAGGTATGAAGTTACTTGCTTACAAAGTTTCAAGAGAGAGTTTCAAGAGTGTGTGTGGGAAGACAGAGTCCCCACTGAATAGTTTTCATCTTGTCTATATGGGTCC
Organism: Chrysochloris asiatica; assembly: GCF_000296735.1. Lineage (NCBI taxonomy): Eukaryota > Metazoa > Chordata > Mammalia > Afrosoricida > Chrysochloridae > Chrysochloris > Chrysochloris asiatica. The sequence continues at coordinate 2,294,417 of NW_006408824.1, forward strand.
AGTAAAAAGAGATGGGGATATGATTCTTATGATTCAGTAGTAATTGTTATCATGACTAATTGCGACTGTCACAATTGTAAAGGTAGAGGTTTTGCAACAAAAACAGGGGAGTAGTTAATCTTACAGTCCAGAAACAGGACCCTAGGACCATCAAGGGAGAAGAGCACAAGCAGGATGTGAGACCTTATCCAGAGAAGCAACGACACCAGAGGAGGCAGATGGGGACATGGAGAGAGGGAGTAACTGAGGACTCTAGATTTATGGGAAGAGAAGGACTAAGAGCTGTCAGCCAGGAGGCGGATTTGCAGAAAGAAGGTGCCCTTTGGTGGTGTAAATTATTATATATGCCTGAGTGTTTTATTTTTTAAAAAAGAGCTAAAGTGAATAGAGAGAAATACTGTTATCTGATGGTACATGGAGGGGATTATAATCATTGTAATGAAACAAGGTAAGGTATATGATTTGTTGAATGTAAAACAGATAATCTGCCCTGTAAACTTTCATTCAATTCATAATAAAAACTTTTTTTTAAAAAAAGAGTTAGTATGTTGTAAAGAGCCAATAGTAGTGAAAGAAGTTCAGGGTGCACTGAAGGCAATGGCAAAGAAGATGGCTCTGGGAATTGATGGAATAGAAATTGAAATCTTTCAGCAAACTGATGAGGCACTGCAGGCACTCATATATGCCAAGAAATTTGGAAGACAGTTAACCTGGTGCCCAAATTTGGAAGAGATCCATATCTGTGCCCATTCCAAAGAGAGGTGACTCAGTGGAATGTGGAAATAATTGGACAATATCATTAATATAGACTTCTGGTGTGGCGCTGTAGGATCAGCACTGGACTGTGAACCGCAAGGTCAGCAGTTCAAACCCACCAGCTGCTCCCTGGAAACCCTATGCAGGGTTGCTGTGAGTCAGTACAGACTCAGGGACACTTAACAACATCATTAATATCACATGCAAGTAAAATTTGGTAAAGATAATTCAAAACAGCCACAAGAGTACATTGTCAGGGAACTAACTAAAGGTCAAGCCAGATGCAGATGAGAAGATGGAATGAGGAATATCATTGCTGACATCACATGAATCTTGACTGAAAGCTGAGAATACCAGAAGGATGTTTACTTGTGCTTTATTGATTGTACAAAATGCTTTGGACTGTGTGGATCATGACAAGCTATGGATAACATTGTGAAGAATGAGTGTTCCAAAATAATTGTACTCATCAAGAACCTGTATATAGACCACAAAGCAGTAGTTTGAGCAGAACAAGAGGACAATGAATGGTTTAAAGTCAGGAATGGAGTGTTCCAAGTGTGTATTCTTTCACCATACTATTCAATGTATGCTTAGAAAATAATCCAAGAAGCTGGGTTATGTGAAGAAGAATGTGGCATCAGGATTGGAGGAAGACTCATTAACAACCTGTGATATGCAGATGATACAACCTTGGTTGATGAAAGCGAAGAGGACTTAAAATACTGTTGAATGTCAAACACCACAACCTGCAGTATAGGTTTAATCCACTTTGCCACCATAACTCAGTAAGGCTGGAATTCCAGTGTAAAGAAAACAAAAATCCTCAATACTGGACCAATAAATAACATCATTATAAATAGAGAAAAAGATTGTAGTTGTCAAAGATTTCATTTTTTCTTGGATCCGCTACCAACACTTCTGGATGCAGCAGTCAAGAAATCAAAATGACATGTTGCCCTAGAAAATCTGCACAAGATTGCATTGAAGTGTTCAAGAGCAAAGATGCCCGTTTGAGGACTGAGGTGTGCCTGACCCAAGCCATGGTATTTTCAGTAGCTTCATATGTGCGTTGGCAGTTGGACAGCGAATAAGGAAGGCCATAGAAGAACTGATGCATTTGATTTAATGGTGTTGGGGAATTACTATGGATTGCCAGAATAACATACAAATGTGTGCTGGAAGAAGTACATCCAGAACTCTCTTTAGAAGCCAGGATAGAAAGACTTCATCTTTCATATTTCAGAAATACATACCTTGAGGGGTCAGTTCCTGGAGAAGGATACCATGCTTGGTAAAGGGGAGGATCAACGACAAAGAGGAAGATCGCCAATGAGATGGGTTGGCACAGTGGCAGCAGCAGTGGGCTCAAGTGTAACAGTGATTGTGAGCATAGTGCAGGACGGGGAATTATTTCGTTCATAGTTGTGCATGGTGTTACTATGAGTCGGAACCAATTCTACTAAGACAACAAAGAAGCAGTTTATTCTGTCTTACAGGGTCACTGTGAGTCAGAGTTGATTTGACAGAAGTGGGTTTGGTGTTTAGTTATAATGTTTAAAAAACTTCATTTCTTAACCTGGCATATTTTTTGAAATGGAACACATCTCATTTGTCAGTATTTCATTTGATGACATCTTTTATACTTACTTTCTGCTCTAGGGTTACTATGAGTTGGTTTTGCCCAGGAATTGTATGCCTTCTCATTTACAGTTCATGATTTCACAAGGCCAGGCTTTCTTTTTAACCAAATTTCATAAAGAATTCTCCTAGATATTTTAAAGAATGGAATCTTTGTTCTGAATGTGTCTTTTTCTAAACTCCATCCCTAAGAGGTAAGTTAGCCAGAGTTGGAAACCCTATGCGGGGTCGTTATGAGTCGGAACTGACTCCATGGCACACCATCCCCACCCACACCCCCCAAAAGCAGTGCAGCATGAAGTCAGGAGCTTTCTTCTGTGGCTTCAAACAGCATCTCATACTGTTCTAGTGGGTTTCTAGTTTCTCATTAAAATTTTAAGAAGTTTAAATTGTCCCATTCATCTCTCCCCACTGGGCTGTTCTATACAGAATGTAGGCCACTGAGCACTCGCGCTCCTATTGTTTGGGGTCCTTGCATGACAATCAGAAACATTTTCTGGTTGTTGTTGTTGTTGTTGCTGTCAGGTGCCATCGAGTCGGAACCGACTCATAGCGACCCCATGCACAGCAGAACGAAGCAATGTCCGATCCTGGGCCAATCTCACTACCGCTGCCACATTTGACGCCATCAGTGATGCCACCTGGCTGATCCATCTCATTGGGGGTCTTCCTATTTTTCTCTGACCCTCCACCTTACCCAGCTTGACATCCTTCTCCAGCGACTGTTCTCTCCGGACAATGTGTCCAAAGTAGGAGAGATGAAACTTAGCCATCGTGGCCTCCAAGGAGCAATCTGGTTGCACTTCTTCCAAAACAGATCTATTGGTTCTTTTGGCAGTCCACGGCACTTTCATTATTCTCCTCCAACACCACAACTCAAAGGCATCAATTCTTCTATGATCTTCCTTATTCACTGTCCAGCTTTCGTATCCATATGAGGTTATTGAAAATACCATGGCTTGGGTCAGGCGTACCTTAGTCCTCAAGCTGACATCTCTGCTTTTCAATACTTTAAAAAAAAGTTCCTGTGCAGCAGATTTGCCCAATGTAATACGTCGTCTGATCTCTTCCGCGAGTGTTGATAGTTGATCCATGAAGAATGAAGTCCTTGACAACTTCAGTCTTTCTCCATTGAAAAGAATATTTGTATTGGTCCAGTGGTGAGGATTTTTGTTTTCTTGACATTGAGATGCAATCCATACCAAAGGCTGTGCTCTTTGATCTTCATCAGTAAATGTTTCAAGTCCTCTTCACTTTCAGCAAGCAAGGTTGTATCATCTGCATATCGGAGGTTGTTAATGAGCCTTCCTCCAATCCTGCCGCCATGTTTTTCTTCATAGAACCCAGCTTCTCGTATTATTTGCTGGTTGAGAGACACCAAACCCACGATTCCAACTCATAGTGACCCTTTTGGACATAGTGGAACTGCTCCACAGCATTTAAGCAGTAAATCTATACGGGCACAGACTGCCACATCTTGTTCCTGGCTAGTGGGGTCGAGCTGCAGATTGTGCAGTTAGCAGCCCAAAGTTTAACCCACTTTGCTACCAGGGCTCAGTCAGGGAGGTTGGAATTCCATGACCTGTGGGCGGGAATGGGATGGGGATCAGGGTGTCCTGCTTGCACCTGAGTGCCTGCTAAGTCCCTGTGGCTACTAGCATTGAGAATCTGGACAAGTCCCCCTTTGTTGCCAGAGTAGTGCCTTCGGGCCACTGTAGAGTGGGGAGAAGACTGTGTTTGGCTTGTGCAGGACACCTTCCTCCTTGGACATTCCCACAGGGTTTGTGCCAGAGCCAAGCCATCAGGATGAGCAGCCTGAGTACCCCTAGCCTCCTGGACCTGGCTGCGAAGAGCCTGCTGAGGAATGAGGCCATGGCCATCGCTGCCCTGGAGCTGCTGCCCGTGGAGCTCTTCCCACCTATGCTGAAGGCAGCTGTTACTGGGGAATGCAGGGAGACGCTGCAGGCAATGGTGCAGGCCTGGCCCTTGGCCCTCCTTCCTTTGGGGGCACTGATGACTGAGCAGCAGTCCTACCAGGATATCCTGTGGGCAGCACTCAGAGGACTGGAGGATCTACTTGCCAAGAAGGTTCGCCCCAGGTGAGGGTTGTCAGCAACCTAGCAGGGTCCTGGGGACAGGGAATAGAGGATTAAGGATGCTCTGGGAATCTTGTGAGTTACCTGGGAAGGGGCTTCCGCAGTATAGTGCTGATTAAGATGGGGAAATGACTGAGAACATGGGCCAGCCCCCTCCCAGTGGTACTTGAAAGGTACTAGGAGCAGAGACCAAGAATGACGCTGGAGGGCTGGGGGTGGCAGTTGCCATTGAGTCAGTTCAGACTCAAGGCAGCCCCCTGTGTGTCAGAGTAGAAGTGTGCTCCATGACTGTGACCTTTCAGAAGTAGGTCACTAGACCTTTCTTCTGAGTTGCCTATGGGCTTACACGTAGCAACCTTAAACGTAGCAACTGAGTGTGTTCACCCTTTGCACCACCTAGAGACTCCCCAAGGGGAAAAGGGATGAAGAAAAGAATGAGAGGAGAGAGATGGGAAGGGAGGGAGACAGCTGGGGCCTGACCCCTGCCAAGATTCTGAGACTAGTTGCCAGGCCTTTCTTCTGCGGCATCTCTGGGTGGGATCTCCAATCTTTTGGTGGACAGCCAAGCATGTTCAGTATTCAAATCAACTGTTTGATCTTAAAGCATCTCCACTTCTTTACCCTACAGGAGATGGAAACTGCAAATGCTGGATTTGCGGGCAGGTGCCCATCAGGAATTCTGGATTGTGTGGGCTGGGAGCCCTGCCAGGGGCAGTGAGAACTCGGAGTCAGAGGTAGAGCCACCCAAGGCTAAGAGACAGAAAGTAGAGGTTGCAGGGATGGTGGAGAGAGCCCCAGTGGAGGTGCTCATGGACCTCTGCCTGAACTCGACTGCCCCGGATGAGTTCCTGACTGCCCTCCTCAAGAAGGTCAGGCAGAGGCATGGTCAGTTGCGCCTGTGCTGTAAGAAGCTGCAGGTCTTCTCGGTGCCGATGCAGAACATCAAGAAGGTACTGAAGACAGTGCAGCTCCACTCTGTCCAGAACCTGGAAATGAACTGCACCTGGAAACTGTCCACCCTTGGGCGCTTTGCCCGCTTTCTAGGTCAGATGGTGAACCTGCGCAGGTTCCTCCTGTGTCACCTGCAGGTCTTGCCATCCCACCGTTCCCGGGCCAAGGAGGAACAGTACATCTGTCAGTTTGCTGCCCCCTTCTCTGGCCTGTGCCACCTCCGGGAGCTACGACTGGACTCCATATCTTTCCTGGAGGGCCGCTTGCACCACCTGCTCAGGTGAGTGACTGCATGCTTTCTCAGCAAGACCAGAACAGGCCTGCTTCAGGGCAGTCATGTGGGCACTTGCTTTGTCCTCAAGATAGTAGTCATGTAACCACCCAATAAAAATCAGTAAGCCAACTCATAATGACCCTGTAGAACAGAATAGAACTTCTCCTTTGGGTTTCCAAGACCACCTGTCTCTACAGGAGCAAACAACCTCTTCTTTCCCTCAGAGAGACTGGTGGATTCAAACCACCAACCTTTGGATTAGCCGCCAAGTGCTTAACCACTGTATCACCAGAACTCTGTCATTAGCCATTCCAAAAATGCTAAACACACTGTTGTCAGGTTGATTCTGACTTAAAATTATTGCAATGTTTGAACCCATTTTTCAGTTACTGTGCCATCTCATCTCGTTGGGGGTCTTCCTCTTTTTTGATAACCCCTCACGTTGCCAAGCATGATGTCCTTCTCCAAGGACTAGTCTTTCCTGATAAAGTGTTCAAAGTACAAGAGATGAAGTCTTGCCGTCTTCACTTCTGAGGAGAATTCTGGCTATACTTTAGGACAGATTTGCCCATTCTTCTGGCAGTCCATGGCACTTTTAGTATTCCTCACCAACACCTTCATTTAAAAACAGGGTAGGAGTCCAACACAATGTTGAAGGAACACTGCTCAATTCATAGTTCCCAGCCTTGCCACAGACATCACACTAGACTCTCCTCTGACGATGTTCCAGTGCTGTCTGGAATCATCCTACAGTGAGGGTAAGGGATTTGTTGTTCTTTTCCTGACAGATGAGGAAAGAAAATCTTAGAAACCCAGTTGCTCAACAAATAGGTGAGAAACCCCCTTAAAATCTGACCGACTGGATGTTCATACTCTACCATGCGGCAGGCACCCTGAGGGTTGCCCATCACTGGGTGGGAGGTCCCTGAATGATACACATGGTTTGTGTTCAGCTACTAAACAAAAAAGATCCCTGGTGGTTCAGTGTGTTAAGCATTGAGCTGCTAACTGCTAAGTGTTGTTCTCAAGTGCCGTCGAGTTGATTCCGACCCATAGTGACCTTGTATAGGGTTTCCAAGGAGTAGCTGGTGAGCTTGAACCGCCAACCTTGCAGTTCAAACGGCTTTGCAGTCTGGCGCATTAACCCACGGCGCCACACCAAGTAGATGGCTCAAACTCTCTAGCTGCTCCATGAGAGAAAGATGTGGCTATCTGCTTCTGTAAAGACTTACAGTCACTGAAACCCTTTGGGACAGTTGTACTCTGTCCTTTGTCCTCTAGGGTCACGGTGAGTGAGAATCAACTGGATGACAGTGGGTTGGGTTTTGTTGTTGTAACCTTAACGTGGTGGTTTGAACCCACCCAGTGGAACCAAAAGAAACAGCCCTGGTGATCGGCTTCCATAAAGATTGACAGCCTCAGGGAAGCACTGTGAGGCCATTTTACTGTGTCCTATAGGGTTTCCACGAGTCAGAACTGACTGGACGACAGTGGGGTAGGTTTGCTTGATGGTAACGCAGTGTCCCAGTAGTGCAAATGTATAATCTGCTCCAGCTTCTCCTCCACACACCCTAACTGACCTGCCTTCCTCTAGGTGCCTGACCACCCACTTGGAGATCCTGTCAATAACCAACTGCCTGCTAGAGGAGTCGGACCTGATATACCTGTCCCAGTGCCACTACACCAGCCAGCTGAGGGATTTGAGCCTGAGTGGCGTCAGCCTGACCACCATGAACATCGGGCCGCTTCGCATCCTGCTGGAGCACACCTCGGCCACCCTCCGGGACCTGGACCTGGATGAGTGTGGGATCATGGATGCCCAGTTTAGCTCCATCCTGCCTGCCCTGGGCCGTTGCGCCCGACTTGAAACCTTCAGCTTCTGTGGGAATCCGATCTCTATTGCCGTCCTGGAGAGTCTGCTGCGCCACACTGCTGGGCTGGCGCACCTGAACCACATGCTGTACGCTGCCCCACTGGAGAGCTATGAGGAAGACCATGGCACCCTGCACTTGGGCAGGCTAGCCCAGCTCCACACCCGGCTGACACGGATCATGCAGGAAGTGGGGCGGTCTGGCATAGTCTGGTTCAGCGCCAACCTGTGCCCTCAGTGTGGCGACAGGACCTTCTATGACCCAAATCCCGTTCTGTGTCCTTGCTACACGCCTGCCTAGCTGGGTTCACCATTGATGGAAGGTAGAGAGAGATGGGACATGGGTCCTATAGAGTCAGAAATGGGAACCTGGATTTCTAAAGTGGGTTTTAGTCTTGAATTATCTCTGCATGCGTGGTTGTAAAGAAACGATTAAAAATAAAGAGAACTTCATTGTCAGCCATGTGGTGTCATTTGTGATAGATTGACCTATCTTCCCCGGTTAATCAAAGAAAAAAAAAACCCCAAAAACCTGCTGATTGATTTTGACTCATAGCAACCCTACATATAGGATTTCCCAGACTGTAAATCTTTATGGAAGCAGATAGCCTCATCTTTTTCACACAGCCTCATCTTTCTTACACAGAGTGACTGGTGGATTTGAACCGCTGACCTTATAGTCAGTCACCTAATCCACAGCACCACTAGAGTTTCCATGTTCAGTCTCAGAAATATCTGGTTCCTAATGAAATAAAAAAGGTGCTAAGTGGGTTCTTTGTTACCTCTAGTAGTATAAATGGTTAAACCTGGGCTATGTTTTAATGGAAAGAACTCACCTTGGAAGACCAGCCTGGTGAGCTGCTTAGGAAGGTCACAACCTTGACGACCCTGTGGAGCAGTTCTGCTTTGCACACATTGTCCCCATGAGTCAGATTCAATGGCAACTGGCTAGGATTTTGCTGTTGGCCCCTAATGTTTAAAAACTCTAGGTGCTGGGAGGAGGGTTGGCCCTGAGAGCTCACAGCCCCGGTCCTCACTTCTCAGGTTTGTCTCTCTCAGGTATCTTATCACTAGTTACTGTGGTGTCCACTCTGACTCAAGGCACTCCCATGTGGTCAGAGGAGAACTGCACTTAACAGAGTTTTCAGAAATGGATTGCAAGGCCTTTCTTCCAAGGTACCTTTAGGTAGCCTTGAACCTCCAACCCTGTGATTAGCAGCTGAGGGCATTAACCATTTACTCTGCCACATTAATCATTTATACTGTGTGGTGCTGTGGGTTAATACACCAGACTGCAAAGCTGTTTGAATGGCAAGGTTGGCGGTTCAGGCTCACCAGCTTTCTTAGGACACCCTATACAGGGTTGCTATGGGTCGGAACTGACTCGACAGCACTTAAAAACAACAACAACAACAACAGGGACTCCATAGATAAATAGATATGTAAACTATAATTAACCAAACAAAAACCCACTGCCAGTAAGTGGTTTCTTCTGACTCATGTTGGCAAATTATTGAATGTTGCAGAAAGCATCAAGAGAAGGGAAATGGTTAGTGTTCAGCCATTTCAAGAGGTAGCATATGATCAAGAGGCAATGATACTGAAGGAACAAGTCCAAGGGCATTGAGGGAATTGGCAAAGAACAAGGCCTCAGGAATTGATGGAATAAAAATTGAAATCTTTGAAGAAAGTGAGGCTGCATAGGAGGCACTCACTCATCTCTGCCAAGAAATTTGGAAGACAACTATCTGGTCAACTGATTGGAAGAGATATTCATATTTGTGCCCATTCCAAAGAGAGGTGGCCCAATGGAATGCGGAAATCATTGGACAATCTGATATCTCAAACGAGTATAGTTTTGCTAAAGGTAATACAGAAACAGCTGCAAGCATACATTGACAGAGAACTGCCATAGGTTCAAGCTGGATTCAGAAGAGGCCGTGGAAAGAGGCATATCATTGCTGATGTCCAATCGATCTTGGCTGAAGGCAGAGAATATCAGAAAAATGTTTACCTGTGCTTTATTGACTACACAAAGGCTTTCAATTGTGTGGGTCATGACGAGCTATGGGCAACATTGCGAAGTATGAGTATTCCAGAACATATAATTGTGCTCATGAGGAATCTGTACATGGACCAAGAGGCAGTTGTTAGAATAGAACATGGAAACACTGAATGTTTTAAAATTAAGAAAGGTGTACAAGGTTGTATTCTTTCACCATACTTATTCAACCTGTTTGCTGAGGAAATAATCGGAGAAGCTAGGTTCTATGAAGAAAAACGTGGCATCAGGATTGGAGGAAGACTCATTAACAACCTACAGTATGCAGATGATACAACCTTGCTTACTGAAAGTGAAGAGGACTTAAAATATTTACTGATGAAGATCAAAGAGCACAGCCTTTGGTATGGATTACATCTGAATGTAAAGAAAACAAAAATCCTTACCACTTGACCAATAAACAACATTCTTATCAATGGAGAAAAGATTGAAGTTGTCAAGGACTTCATTCTTCTCGGATCAACTATCAACACGGAAGCAGCAGTCAAGAAATCAAAGGACGTATTGCAGTAGGCAATCTGCTGCACAAGACCTTTTTAAAGTGTTGAAAAGCAAAGATGTCAGCTTGAGGACTAAGGTGCACCTGACCCAAGCTATGGAATTTTCAATAACCTCATATGCATGTGAAAGCTGGACAGTGAACAAGGAAGACTGTAGAATTGATGCTTTTGAGTTATGGTGTTGGGGAGAATATTGAAAGTTCCACAGGCTGCCAAAAGAACCAATAGATCCGTGTTGGAAGAAATTTAGTCAGAGTGCTCCTTGGAGGCCAAGATGGCCAAACTTCGTCTCTCATACTTCAGACATATTGTCAGGAGGGACCAGTCACTGGAGAAGGATATCATGTTTGGTAAGGTGGAGGGTTGAGAAAAAGAGGAAAACCCCCAACGAGATGGATTGGCCAAGTGGCAGCATTGATGGACTCAAGCATGGCAACAGTAGTGAGGTTGGCCCAGGATCGGGCAGTATTCCGTTCTGCTGTACATACGGTTGCTATGGGTCGGTACTGACTTGATGGCACCTAACAACAACAACAACAACAACATTAAGTGGATTCTTCTAACTCATGTTGTTAAGTGCTGTTGAGTCTGATTCAGTGACCCTGTAGTGGTTTTTTGAGGCTATAAATCTTTACAGGAACAGACAGCCTCATCTTTCTCCTGAGGAAAAACTGGTGGGTTTGGACCACTGACTTTGTGTCTAGCAGCCAAATGCTTAGGCTGTAGTGCCACCATCACCAATAAAATTGTCATGGTGTCAATTGTGACTCCTATAACCCCCACATGTGTCAGAATAGCACTGTGTTCCACAGGGTTTTCAATGGCTGATTTTTCAGAAGTATATTATCAGGTTTTTGTGAGGTGCCTTTGGATCGACTTGGACATCTAGTCTTTCCAATAGCAGCCAAGGGCATAACTGTCTCCACTGCTTGGGCTACTGGGGCATCTGCTCCCTACTTGCTTATTTCTGTGGCTGGCAAGGTGTGCATCTTCAGAATCTGTAACAGATGAGGTGGCTAGTTTCGAGCACAAGTGTGGAAATGTGCTATTCACAGAGGCTCTCACTGCTGACTCACTGAGACCCCAACACAGACCCTCATGGTTCTCTGATAAATCTTGGCACAATCCAAGAATCAATTTGCGTCACTGTGCACAAGTCACGCCCTTGTACTGGAAGGGGATGTTCATTCATTCATGATGAGCCAGAGACGGTGGGCCTCTTCAAACCCTGCTGCCATTCTGCCAGGTCCGCCCCTTCTTTTTTTTAAAGGTTTTTATTGTGGATTGAGTGAAAGTTTACAGGGCAGATCATCAGTTTTACACTCAATAAATCATACACCTTGTTTCATTACAATGATTATAATCCCCTCCATGTTAACAGTAACCATCAGTTAACAGTATTTCTCTCTATTCACTTTAGCTTTTTATTAAAAAAAAAACAAAACACTCAGGCATATATAATAATTTACACCTACAAAGGGTGCATTCTGCAAGTCTGCCTCCTGTCCACCAATTCTTAGTCCCTCTTCCCATGAATCTGCAGTCCTCAGCTGCTCCCTCTCTCTATGTCCTCATCTCTACCTCCATCTCTGGCATCGCTGCTTCTCTGGATAGGGTCCTGCATTCTGCTTGTGCTCTTCTCCCTTGGTGGTCCTAGGGTCCTGTTTCTAGACTGTAAGATTAACCACTCCCCTCTTTTTGTTACAGAACTTCAACCTTTACAATAGTGACAGTTGCAATTAGTCATGATAACATTTATGAATCTTATCTGCATCTCTTTTCACCAGACCCATCTAGACAAGATGAAAACTATTCAATGGGGACTCTATCTCTCCCACCCCCCACCCCCATACTCTTAAACTAAACTCCCTCTTGAAACCTTGTAAGTCAGTCACTTTGTGCCTTTATCGCCCCCTCATTTTAGGTAGCCAGTGTCTAAGTGGCCCATCCCTATCTATCCCCTGTGTACAGAAGGGATAGCATTGATACTTGATGTGAAGACTCCTTCCCTCTCTGTTGGTATTTACAATTACTACCTCCATGAGTATAGGTCAGGTTCATCAAATTGTAGAAATCTACCCTTATTTCCTTTATCAAAAAAAATTTTTTTGTAATCTTCCTCTAATGATTGTTCTGATTATCAAGCCATCAAGACTAGGTCAAATGGGTACTGTCTACAAGTTTGGGTGTTCTTGTGCATCTCCCCTCCCTCCATATCAGATGGATGCTTCACTCTCAGCTCTAGTCCTCTGTGGCTATGTCCTTGTCCATGGGCTCATGTGTCCCCAGGTCTCATCACACTTTTAGATCCACCCCTTCTTAGATGAAACTAGTGGCCAGTGAAGACATGTACAGTCCTTTCAGCAAGATACCAAATCATATAAGTATCTGACATTTGTTTTCGTATTTGTAGACTGATGCAATCTGATTCAAGATTGTTCACTGTACTGTAGCTGTAGCAGTCTGTATCCAGAGAGAGCAGACTGTGGACACCAGGAGTCAATTCTCATAAGAGGGTGTTTGTTGGTTCCAACATCTAGGAAGGCTCCAAAGCTAGAGTGAGATTATGTTAGAGGAATGCCAAGACAGAGAGTTTATCCAATATTTGAACAAGCAAAATGTGATATAAGATGAAGAGACAGTCCGTGGCTCAATTTTCAGTAAAACAATAGATAGGCCTATAAGGTGAACAATCGGTTGCACTCCTTAGAACAGTCAATCATTCAAGATCAAAAGGTCAGCACATTTGCTCAAGGACAAAGTTCAGAAGGCAGGAATAGTTAGGAAAGAAGGACAAATGAACATAGAAACACCAGGGAGGAAGTGGGATGAGTGATGCTACATTGTGAGGATCGCAATAAATGACATGGAACACAGTATAGGAATTTTTTTTTTTTTTAATGTTTTATTGTGAATTATGTGATAGTTTACATGGGAGAACATTGGTTTTACATTCATTCTATTGTATATCGTCTCATTGCCATGGTTACAATCCCCTCCATGCAATCCTTTCCCCTTGCCCCCCAGGTCTTCAGCACACAGTCACTCTCCCTCCCTGGATCTAAAGTCTCCAGCTGCTCCATTGCTCCACGTCATCATCTCTGGTTCCATTTCAGGCATCACTGCTTCTCTGGGTACGGTCCTGGTCTCTGCTCTTCTCCCTTGATGGTCCTAGGGACCTCCGCTCCTAGACTGAAAAGTTAATCACTCCCCTCCTTGCTGTAAAACGTCTACCTTTACATTTCCAACCCTCACAATCAGTCCTGATAACAATTATTCACTATTGTATCACAAGAGACCCATCTGTATTTCATTGCATCAGCTCCGCCTACAATATAGGAATTTGATCTGTAAACCTTTACCTAATTCACAATAATAATAATAAAAAAAAATGAAGTTATAGTCATTAATGACCCCTAAAAATGTTAGTTAATATTAGGTACTATCAGACTGATTCTGAATCATAGCAACCATGTGTACAATAGATTGAAACACTGCCCAGTCCTGTGTCTTCCTAAGTGAAGTTAGCCATAAAAGGACAAACACTATGATTCCACTTACAGGAAATATCTAGAATGCATGGAGACCAAAGTTTATTAGTGATTACCAGGGACAGGTGGGAGGGGGAAAATGGGGAGGCACTGAGTCTATTAACAGTCCCTGCCCTCTCTTCTCCCCCCACACCCCCCCTAACAACAACAACAACAAAAGCCGCTGTGAGAATGCTGGCAAGGATGTGGAGAGACTGGGACCCACCTACATTTCTGATTGGAGTTCAAAATGGTCCAACCACTCTGGAAATCAGTATTGTGCTTCCACAGAAAGTTGGAAATAGAAATACCATATGAGCCAGCAATTCTACTTGGTATATATCTACAAGAAACACAAGCTAGAACATGGAAAGATAATATGCACACCAATGTTTATTGCAGCACTATTCACAACAGCAAAAAGTTGGAGACAGCCCAAGTGCCCATCAATGAAATAATGGATAAACAAATTTTGGTACATACACACAATGGAATATTATGCTACCTTGAAGAATAACAAGCTGCAAGGCACCACATAACATGAATGAACCTTGAGGATATTATGCTGAGTGAAATTAGTCACAAAGGAACAAATATTCCATAAGACCATTATTGTAAAAGCTTAAGAAAACATACCAATACAAAAAAAAGGAAACTGTTGGTTACCAGGGGTGGAAGGGAGGGGACAGTAGAGCACAGAGTAGGGGATAGATACATCATAGGTCAGGTGTTGGGGAGGGCAATACACAAGAAGGGTGAGGGGGATGGTGACTCTGTGATACAGGGATTGACGCATACTCTGGGTAAAAGAGAGGAAATAATGTTAAGATGCTTGACTGGCTTATGAATATTGGTTTCCCTTGCCTGCTATTGTAAAATACACTTGAGTGAGATAGAAAGGAATATTGGGAAACATGATTATAGAAAGCTCATAAGCCCGCCTTCAGCCTATAACTGACTGGAATACCTAAAAGGGGTGCTAGAACTTGTCCAGTGGAAGAAGCTTCTTGCAGAGCCTTTGTAGTATATAAGACCTTAGGTGTAACCCTGATCCCTCTGAGGTGTGACAATCCCACTTGAAAGGATGAGCAAGCCAGCCTGGAGCAGCTAGATACTTTTTGAAAGAAAGACCAGCAAGAAAGATCCAAAACAAAAATGGCAGTCTGATTGGCTACTACAAGAACATGTTGCTCGCCGGGAGCCATCAAGGCAAGCAATCAAATCCCTTCAGGACAACCCTCCTTCTAAGACTGAAACTCAAAGGGAACACACGAGTAGGCATGTAAACTTGCTAGCAACCATGTTGGTCTCCTGGTGAGTGGAAGTGGAGGAAAAGCAGCAATGAAGAAATGGGCTGAGTTCAACCACGTTTCATAGACTGCCGTCTTCCTGGAGATGAGAGAGAGAAGAAGAAGGGCTCTTTGGTCCAAAGTATGGTGAGACCTGGGAACTCCTGGGCCCATGGTCAAAGATACAGACATAGAGGCCTAGAGCTGAGAGTGAAGCATCCAGCTGATATGAAGTGAAGGGAGATGTACAAAAATGCCTAAACTTGCAGATAGTTCCTATTTGACCTAGTTTTGATGGATTGATGATCAGAACTCGACTAGAAGAAGATTTAAAAAAAAATTGATAAAGGAAACAAGTGTAAATTGCTACATTTTTTGTACTTGACCTATACTTATGAATGTCATAGCTCAAAATACCAACTGAGCGGCAAGGTATCTTCACATCAAGGATCATTCCTATCCCTCTACACAGGGTTGATAGGGATGGGCAACTTAGACATTGGCTACCTAAAATGGGAGGGAGGGGTGTTATAAAGGCACAAAGTGACTGGCTTACAAGTTTGCAAGAGGGAGTTTAGTTTCAGAGTGTGCAGGGGAAGGTAGAATCCCCACTGAATAGTTTTCATCTTGTCCAGACAGGTCTGGTTAAAAGAGATGCAAATAAGAGTCTTATGATTCATTAGTAATTGTTACCATGACTAATTGTGATTGTCACAACTGTAAAGGTAGGAGTTTTGTAACATGAAAGGGAAGTTCTTACTTTCCCGAAACTGTGACCAAAAAATTTCAAACAAGAATTATATACACCCAGAAAAACTGCCCCTCATATATAATCAGCAAAATTAGGACATTTTCAGATAAACAAAAATTAATGGATTTGTGAAAAACCAGACCAACTAAAGGACTGAGAAACAACAACAATAGACAATAACTTGAGATTAACATATATGACAACACTACCCAGAACTCAATCTTGATATGTTCTTCTTGTTAAGTGCCACTCAGTCTGTTCTGACTTACTGCGACCCTATATAGGGCTTCCAAGGAGTGGCTGGTGGATTTAAACCACTAAACTGGTGGTTCAAACTGACCTTGCAGTCCAGTGCTTACTCTATAGTGCCACATCAGACCTCTATAATCTAGATATAGAAGTATTTAAAGTAAAGAATAAAACCTACAAAACTGAAACTAGGAACCAGAGATATAATTTTACAATGAGGTCAACTGAAACCTCAAAGAAGGAATAATATAGATACAGAAATTCCAAATGGTGAGGAAGTCAAACAGATTTCAAGATAAAATAGACTGTCTTAATGATGAGAAAGTTAATAAATTACAGTGTAACCTCAAAGAAAATTAAAATACTTGAACATCAAGATTAAAAAAGAGAGAAGTCAGAAAAATTTAATAAGTATTAACACAACAGATACAAAAGTGAAAAGAAAACTCACAAACAAAATGAACTCTGTGCAGAAAAGTATGTGGAACAAAGAAACGAGCAGCACCACCAAAAGTATACAACAAAATCATGGAAATAAATTCATATCAATAAGTACATTGAATGTAAATGGATTAAATGCACCAGTCAAGAGACAGAGTAACAGAATGGATAAGCAAAAACCTTTCAGTATGCTGACTACAAGAAACACATCTTCAAACAAAGACAGAAATGGACTAAAAATTCATGGAAGGAAAAAATATACCAAAGCTACTGGCAATCAAAATGAGTAGGTGTGGCAAATTTAATCTCTGATAAAATAGGCTTCAAGGCAAAAGCCAGCATAAAAGATAAATGACACTAAATCATGATTCAGAGATCAATTGAACAAGAGGACATAACCATAATAAATATCTATACTTTCAATGAAAGAGCCTCAAAATATATAAATTGATATCTAATATAACTAAAGAAAAAAATAGACAACTCAACAATAATTGTTTTGCTGTAATTATAGACTTTAATACACCACTTTTAATGAAGTACAAAACAGCCAGAAAGAAACTCAGTGAAGACACAGAAGAAATAAATAATACAATCAACCAACTTGACCTCATAGACATATACAGAGGACTCAACCCAACAACAGCACAATATACATTCTTTTCCAGTGCACATGGAACATTATCCAGAATAGACCATATGTTATGTAACAAAGCAAACCTCAATCAATTTAAAAACATCATAGTATAGCAAAGCATCTTCTCCAATAAGACCACTATAAAACTAGAAGTCATTAATAGGAAGCGTAAGGGGAAAAAAAATACATGAAAATTGAAAAACACTGTGATTAAAAGCTATTGGGTAGAGCAGTGTGAAGAAGAGGTGAGAACGACCCCTGGATCTACCAAAGCCCGCGCATAACCGCATCCAGGTGCCCAGCGCCTGCGCCCCACTGCCAAAGCCACCATGCCCAAGAGAAAGGCTGAAGGGAGATAAAGCCAAGGTGAAGGATGAACCTCAGAGGAGATCCTCAAGGTTATCTGCTAAACCTGCTCTTCCAAAGCCAGAACCTAAGCCTTTAAAAGGCCCCTGCAAAGAAGGGAGAGAAGGTACCCAACTGGAAAAAGAGCAAAGCTGATGCTGGCAAGCATGGAAATAACCCTGCAGAAAATGGAGATGCCAAAACAGACTAGGCACAGAAAGCTGAAGGTGCTGGGAATGGATGCCAAGTGAAGTGTGTACATTTTTTATAACTGTGGACTTCTGGTGACTGTACAGTTTGAAATAATATTTTTTATCAAGTTTTATAAAAATGCAGAATTTTGTTTTACGTTTTATTTTTAAGCTATGTTGTTAGCACACAAAACACTTCATTGTTTGGGGGAACAGGGGCAAATGTCACTAATACAGTGTCTCCAAAGCTGGACTGATGAGGAAGAAAACACCTTTCCCATCTAGTTTTGAGTGACTCCCTCTTGGTTCCCAGAAGGAGGGATTCCCTGATGTTAACAAACAGTAGCCACCTTGGCACACAAATGCCTATGGTGTGGGAAAAGTACAATTTGATTTTACATCTTCATATCCTTTTCGCTCTCTCTGCCTTCAAGATAGACTTGACTCCCATCAACCCAGAGACCTGTTGGGACCTGACCTCAGAAAACTGGTTATTCATGTGTCAGGCAACCTGGACTTTACAGTGGTGCCAACTCAGTGGTGGTTGATGGTTATGTGCCGTGGAGTCGGTTCCGACTCATAGCGACCCTGTACAGGGTTTCCAAGGCTGTAAATCTTTACGGAAGCAGAAGCCTCATCTTTCTCCCGCAGAACAGCTGGTAGTTTCGAACTGTTGACCTTGCAGTTCGCAGCCCAAATCGTAACAACTATGCTACCAGAGCACCCCTCAAAAGAGCAGTGGTTCCTTTGTTTAGATTGTGGGTCTTTAGATTGGTAATTCTGCCTTTTTCATTTCATTTTTGGAAACTCAGGGTCAGCTCGTGAAAAGTTGTTAAACAACATGCTAACTGAAATGTCAACCCTTACTCTAAACTTTCCCTGTTCAGACCATCAGATGAGGACTTCATTGGGTTTTATAGAGACCTTCTGATTTTGGTAGTCCATAGAAGAAGGGAGTTTAAAAGTTGTTGTATACTGTTAACAATTGTCTGCCCATGTCCTGCCTGAATACCATGATTGTTTAAAAAAAAGCTACTGGGTAAAAGAAGAAATGAAAAAAGAAGAAATAAAAAATTCATACCAGGGATGCAAGGATGGTTCACCACCAGAAAAACAATCAATGTAATCCACCATATAAATAAGAAAAAGAAAAAGAACCACATGATCATATTGATTGATGCAGAAAAGGCATTTAACAAAATCCAACATCCATTCCTGATAAAAACACTCAACATAATTAATAGCATATATACAAAACCAACAGCCTACATTACTCTCAATGGAGAGAAACTGAAAGTCTTCCCTCTGTGAACAGGAACCAGACAAGGATGCTCTTTGTCACCACTCCTACTCAATATTGTGCTTCAAGTTTTAGCCAGAGCTATATGGCAAGACAGGGAAATTAAAGGCATTCAAATTGGCAAGGAGGAAGTAAAACTGTCTCTATTTGCAGGCGATATGATCCTATAAATGGAAAACCCCAAAGACTCAGTAAAAAAGCTACTAGACTTTATTGGAAAATTCATCAAAGTGACAGGATATAAGATCAACATATAAAATTAAGTTAGATTCCTCTATACCAATAACGACAGTGCTGAAAAGGACATTAGCAAAGCAATACCATTAACAATAGCCACCCAAAGGATGAAATCTCTTGAATGAATATAACCAGAGAAACAAAGTACCTATACAAAGAAAACTACAAAACACTACTACAAGAAACCAAAAGAGACTTACAAAAATGGAAGGATATGCCATGCTGCAGGATGGGAAGATTTAACATTGTGAAAATGTCAATACTGCCCAAAGTAAAGTACATATATAATGCAATCCCAATCCATGATTCCAACAACATTCTTCGAAGAGATGGAAAAAACAATTACAAACTTTATGTGGACAGGAAAGAGACCCAGGATAAGCAAAGAACTGCTTAAGAAGAGTAAAGTTGGAAGCCTCTCACTCCCTGATTTCAAAATTTACTACATGGCTACAATGGTCAAAACAGCCTGGTACTGGTACAAGGAAAGATACATTGATCAATGGAACAGAATCAAGAATCCAGAAATTAGCCCATCCACATACAGCCAACTGATTTTTGACCAAGGTCCTAAATATATTGCATGGGGAGGGGACAGTCTCTTCAACAGATGGTTCTGTCAGAACTGGAAATCTATATGCAAAAGATTGAAACGAGACCTTTACCTCATGCCTTATACAAAAATCAACTCAGCATGGATTAGAGACCTAAATGTGAATCCCAGAATTATAAAGACCATCAATGAAAAAATTGAGAAATTTTTGAGGGTTCTAAAATAGGGCATACACAGACTACCAAATATTTTGAAAATTAAACAAACAAAAATAGACAAAATAGAGGATTGGGACATATTAAATATTAAAAACTTATGGGCATCAAAAGACTTTGCCAAAAGACTAAAAAGGGAACCCACAGAATGGGAAAAAATCTTTTGCAACGACATATCAGACAAGGGACTCATTTCTAAAATATACAGGAAACTACAACACCTCTACAAGAAAAAGGCAAATAACCCAATTAAAAAATGGGCACAGGATATGAACAGACACTTCACCAAGGAAGAGATCTGGACAAAGTATGAGAGATGAAGTTTGGCCACCCTGATTTCCAAGGAGTACTCTGGCTGTACTTCCAATACAGATCTGTTTGTTCTTTTGGCAGCCCATGGCACTTTCAATATTCTCCCCAACACCATAACTCAGAAGCATCAATTCTACGGTCTTCCTTATTCACTGTCCAGCTTTTGCGTGCAGAGCTGCAAATCAAAACAACAATGAGATATCATTTCACACCAGCAATAACAGCAAGATAAAAAAAATAGAGGACAATAAATATTGGCAAGGATGTGGAGAGACAGGGACCCTCCTACATTGTTGGTGGAATTGTACAATGGTCCAACCACGCTGGAAAACAATATGACACTTCCTCAGAAGGTTGGAAATAGAAATACCTTATGATCCTGCCATTTGTCTACTTGGAATTTATCTATAAGAAATACAACCCATAATATGAATAGATATATGCACACAATTGTTCATAGCAGCACTATTCACAATCGCAAAAAGATGGAGACAGCCTAAGCTCCCATCAATGGAAGAATGGATAAACAAACTTTTGTACAGACATA
This sequence comes from Chrysochloris asiatica, assembly GCF_000296735.1. Classification (NCBI taxonomy): domain Eukaryota; kingdom Metazoa; phylum Chordata; class Mammalia; order Afrosoricida; family Chrysochloridae; genus Chrysochloris; species Chrysochloris asiatica. The sequence goes on from NW_006408824.1 coordinate 2,315,164, forward strand.
CAATGAAATATTATGCTACCTTGAAGAATAACAAGGAAGCTGCAAGCCACTGCATAACATGGATGAACCTTGAAGACATTATGCTGAATGAAATTAGTCAGTCACAAAAGGAGAAATACTGCATAGGACCATTATTGTAAAAGCTAAAGAAAAAGTACCCACAATAAAAGGGTAAAAAAACACAAAAAACTTTGCTGTTTACCCGGGTGTATGGAGTGGGGTGAGGGGAGGGTGGGGAAGGTGGAGCACGGTAGGGAATAGACACAGGATAGTTTGAGTGCTGGTGGGCGGTGGGTGTGGGGGTGCAATACACAAGAAGGTGGAGGGGAATGGGAGAACATTTAGGCAGGTTTGCAGGGGCTAAGTGGGACAGAGGTAAATAATGATTTATGCTCAACCTTGGAACAACAGGGCTCTGGGCTACAGGGATTGAGGCATGGTTTGAAAGAATAAAAGAGAGGAAATGATGTTAAGATGCTTTGCTGTCTTTTGATTCTTTGTTTCTCTTGCCTGGTATTGTAAAATAGACACTTGACGGGAGAGAAAGGAGTAGTCAGAAATAACACCATAGAAAACTTCTAAATTCATCTTCAGCCTACAACTGATTGGAATACCTAAAATGGGGCTAGAACATGCCCAGTGAAGGCTTCCTGCAGAGCCCTTGCATTACATAAGACCATAGGTGGAATGGTGACCCTCATCCAGAACCTTTTGAGATGGGAAATTTTCACTGAAAGGACACATAGACCAGCCTGGAATTGCTAGAAGAAAAGATGATACTTCTTAAAAGAAACACCAGCAGAAAAAATCAAAAACAATAAAGGCAGTCTGATTGACTACTACAAGAACAAGGAAGTTGTTTGTCTGGGAGTCATCATGGCAGGTGGTCAGGTCCCCTCAGGGCAAATCCCCTTCCAAGACAGACTCAAGGGGAATAAACAAGCAAGCATGTGGTCTTGCTGGTGACCACGATGGTATACTGATAAGGGAAAGTGTGGGGAAAACAGCAATGAAGTTGTAAGCTAAGTCAGACCATGTTCAATAAATAGACTGCTGTCAATGTGGGTTGAGACCTTGTTGGCCTGCAGTATGGTGAGACCTGAGGACTCCTGGGGACAGGGACATAGCCACGGAGGACTAGAGCAGAGAGTGAAATGAAGTGAATCCTGTGTCTATTCCCTACCCTATGCTCCACCTTCCCCATCTGAAATGAAGTGAGGGGAGATGTACAAGAACACCCATACTTGCAGATAGTACCCACTTGACCTGGTTTTAATGGCTGGATGATCAGAACTCGACTAGAGGAAGAAAGAAGAGGTAAAAAGGAGTAATCCACTACAATTTGATGAACTTGACCTATGCTTATGGATGTAGTAGCTCAAAAGAGGGAACAAATCTTTACAGCAAGGATCATTCTCACCCCCTCAGTATGCAGGGTTGACAGGTATAGGCAACTTAAACATTGGCTACCTCTGGTAGCGTAGTCGTTACAAATTGGGCTGCAAACCACAAGGTCAGCAGTTCGAAACTACCAGCTGTTCTGCGGGAGAAAGATGAGGCTTTCTGCTCCTGTAAAGATTTACAGCCTTGGAAACCCTGTACAGGGTCACTATGAGTCGGAACCGACTCCACGGCACATAACAACAACAACAACACCCAAAATGGGGGGCTACAAAGGCACGAAGTGACTGGCTTACAAGCTTTCAAGAGGAAGCCTAGATCCAGAGGGTAAGGGGGAAGGTAGAATCTCCACTGAGTGGTTTCCAACCTGTCTGGACAGGGCTAGTGAAAGGAGACAGGGATAAGACTCTGTGGTTCAATAGTGAATCATTGCTATCAAGACTAACTGTAAGATTTGCAAATGTTTTATAACAAAAGGAGGGGAGTGGTTGATTTTGCAACGCAGCAGCAGAGGACCCTGGGACCATCAAGGAGAAAAGCGGAGTGTAGGACCCTATCCAGAGAAGCAGTGATGCCAGAGATGGAGGCAGAGACGATGACGTGGAGAGATGGAGCGGCTAGAAACTCTGAACTCAGGGAGGGAGAGGAGCTGTGTGTTGACAGCCCAGGGGAAGGTTTGTGGCATGTATCCTTTGGTTGTTTGATGATACAAAGATGGGATTGTAATCATTGCAATGAAATGAAATACAATAGGATGAATGTAAAGCTGATGTTCTTCCATGTAAGCTATCACTCAATTCAAAATAAAAACTTAAAAAAAATATTAAAATTCTTGAATCAACCAAGAATGAAAGTACAACATACCAAAACCTTCCGGACACAAAGAAAGCATGCTCAGAGGGCAATTTATAGCAATAAATGCACACATCCCAAAAGAAGAAAGAACCAAAATCAACACCTTAACCCAACATTTCTAACAATTAGGAAAACAGCAGCAAGTGAGTCTACAGCCATCAGAAGAAAAGAAATAAAGGTCAGAGCGAAAAAAAAAACCATAAAATCAATAAGACAAGAAGTTAGTTCTTGAAATGATTAATAATAAAATCAATAAACTATGGCAAATCTGACAAAAGAAAAGGGGAAAATACAAATAAGATGAATAAGAAATGGTATAGGTGCGGACACAACAGAATCAATGGAAATTAAAAGAATAATAACAGAATACTATTCAGAATTGTATGGAGTCCTGGTGTGGTACTATAGGACAAACACTGGACTCCTAACTACAAGGTTGGCAATTCACACCTACCATCCACTCCTCGGAAGCCCTATACAGGGTTGACTACAACAACAACAATGAAGTATTGTACTCCAACAAATATGAAAATCTAGAAGAAATGGACACATTTTTAGAAACACACGACCTACCTAAACTAACAACTAAAGTAGAAAACTTGAATAGGCCTATACCAAAAGAAGAAATTGATCACGTCATTTAAACACTCTCAATGGAAAAAGTCAGGTCCAGATGGCTTCACAGGTGAATTCTACCAAACATTCAGGGAAAAGCTGACACCAGTTCTACACAAACTATTCCAGAGTATAGAAAAGGATGGAAAATTCCCAAATTCATTTTCTGAAGCAAGCATAACTCAGACACCAAAATCAGGCAAAGATATCACTAAAAAAGAAAATTATAGAGCAATATCCCTCGTGAACTTAGATGTAAAATTCTCAACAAAATCTAGCCAATAGAATCTAACAAAACACCAAAAAATAATATATCATAACCAAGTGGGATTCATACCAGGTATGCAGGGATGGTTCAATATTAGAAAAACAATCAATGTAATCTACCACATTAAACAATGGGAAAAATCACATGATATTATATGATGCAGAAAAGGCATTTGAAAACTCCAACACTTATTCCTGATAAAAACATTATATAATGTGAAAATGAAATCAACAGCCAACATCACTCTAATGATAAGGCATGGAAGCCAATCCCTTGAGAACAGGAACTAGATAAGGATGCCCTTCATCAACACTCCTACACTTTATATTGTACTGGAAGTCTTAGTCAGAGGTATACTGCAAGAAAGCAAAATTAAAGGCATACAAATTGGCAGAGAAGTAAAACTCTATTTGCAGATTATTTGATTCTATTCTTAGAAAATCCCAAAGACTCAGCAAGAAAATTATGGAATCAATTGATAGATTCAGCAACGTGACAGTAACAGTAGTAAAGATAGCTCATGACAGGAAAACCATACCATTTACAATAGCCTCCCAAAAGATGAAATATTTGGGAATAAACCTACACAAAGAAACAAAAGACCTATATGAAGAAAACTACAAAACCTACCACGAGAAGTCAAAAAAGACCTGCAGAAATGGAGGAATATACAATGTTTGTGGAGAAAAAAACTTAACATTGTGCAAATGTCAACACCACCTAGGGCAATCTAGAGATAAATGCAATACTAATCCAGATTCCAACATCATTCTTTAAAGAGATGGAAGAATTGTGATGCTGTAGGATAAGCACTAGCCTGAAAGATTGGTTTGAACTGCAAGGTCGGCGGTTCAAACTCACCAGCTGTTCCTTGGAAACCCTACACATGGCTGCTCTGAGTTAGAACTGACTTGATGGCACACAATAACAACAGCAACACCAACTTTATATGGAAAGGAAGGAGAGCCCAGAAAAGCAAAGTGTTACTAAAAAAAAAAAAAAAAAAAAATTTAAAGAATAGGAGGCTGCTCACTTCTTGATCTCAAAACATACTGCACAACCACAATAGTCAAAACAGCATGATACTTGTACAACAAAAGGCACATAGATCCATGGAACAGAAGTGAGAACCCAGAAGTGAATCCATCCACCTACAGTTTACAGTTGATCTTTGACAAAAGGTCAAATGGGGATGATGAGATAGTTTCTTCAACAAATGCTGCTGGCAAAACTGGAAATCCATTTGCAGAAAAATGAAATGAGATCAATATCTCACACCATATACAAAACTCAACATGGATTAAAGACCTAAATAGATTATCAAACACAACTACAAATGCACGAACAACAGAAAAGCAAATTAAAAAATTGGGACCTCCTAAAAATTAAGTATTTAGTTCATGAAAAGAATGAAAAGAGAAGAGGAAGACCGAGAAAAACTCTTTGGGGATGACATATCTGAGAAGGCTCTAATTTCTAGAATATATAGAAAACTTCAACAGCCCAATAACAAAGAGACACACAATCCAATTAAAATATGCACAAAGGTCACTCAATTCACAATAAAAGTTTATATATATATATATATAT
>NW_006408824.1:2320057-2336265 GCF_000296735.1 Chrysochloris asiatica
ACACACACACACACACACACACACACACACACACAGGATATGAACACACACTTCACCAAAGAGAACATTCAATAGGCCAGTAAACACATGAAAAAATGCTCATGTTCAGAGAACAAAACAATAAACCAAACCCATTGCCAACTAGTCTATTCCCTCTCATAGTGACTTAGAACTGACTCATAGGTTTTTCCAGGTTGTAAATGTTTACAGAAGCAGACTGCCTTGTTTTTCTCCTGTGGAATAAGTTGGTGTGCTTGAATCAACAACTTCTTGGTTAGTAGTCCAACACTTAACCCACTGCACCACCAAGGAACCTTCATTAACCATTTAAACCAAAAACAACAAATATACTGCTATTGAATCAGTTCCGACTCGTTGTGTGCTATTGAGTTAATTCTGACTCATAATGACCTTGTATAGGGGTTCCTAGATTGGCTGGCTGGTGGGTTTGAACCACTAACCCTGCAGTTAGCAGTCCAGTATTTATCCTACAAACCCACCAGAGCTCATTCTGACTCATAGCCACCCTACATGGGGTTTCTGACACTGTAAATCTTTATAGGAGCAGACAGCTTCATCTTTCTCCTGTGGGTTTGAATGACTGACCCTGCAGTCAGCAGTCCAGTGCCTAACCCACAGTGCCACCAAATGCAAATCAAAACTACACAGAGATACCACTTCACCCCAGCAAGACTGGTACTGATTAAAAAACAATAACAAAATCCAGAAAACAAATACTAGTAAAGTTGATTAGAAACCCTCACCCACTGCTGACTGTTGTTGTTATTAAGTGCCATCTAGTCAATTACAACCCATAGTGACCCTGTATAGGGTTTCCAAGGAGCAGCTGGTGAGCTTGAACTGCCGACCTTGCAGTTCAAACAGCTTTGCAGTCTGGCGCATTAACCCACAGCGCCACATCAGGACTCCACTGCTGGTGGGAATGTAAAATGGTAAAACCACTATGGAAAATGGAATGGCACTTCTTCAATAACTAGTAATAGAAATACCATGATTCATCAATTCTACTCCTAGGTATATACCCTAGAGATCTAACAGCAGTGACATCAATACACGTATGCAGACTACATATGCACACCTATGTTCATTGATGAAGTTGTTGTTCTTATTGTTGTTAAGTGCCATCGAGTTGATGAAGTACAGAGTCAGAAAAAGAGAAGATCCTCAACGAGATGGCTCAAACAACACTGTGGCTCAAACATAACAGTAATTGTGAGGATGGCACAGACCTGGCAGTATTTTGTTCTGTTATATATGGGGTTGCTATGAATTCAACGGCACCTAACAACATATTTATTGAAGCATTATTCATAACAGCAAAAGTATGGAAATAAACTAAGTGCCTATCAATCGATGAATGGATAAATAAAGTATGCTATATCTAGCGTAGTGGTTACGAATTGGGCTGCAAACCTTAAGGTCAGCGGTTCGAAACTACCAGCCGCTCCGCGGGAGAAAGATGAGGCTTTCTACTTCCGTAAGGATTTACACCCTCGGAAACCCTGTACAGGGTCGCTATGGGACTCGACAGCACTTAACAACAACAACAACAATATACTTACAGTAGAATTCGACATGATAATAATGAATAATGATGAGTTCTCATTATTGTAATGTGCCTAAATCTGGAGGACGTTATGCTGAGTGGAAAAAGTCAATCACAAATGGACAAATATCGTATAATTTCAAAAGAAGACAAGACTAGATATATGAGGGTAAGTCAAAAAGTATTAATACAAAATCATAGAGACTTTTATTAAACAAAAACACCAAAATGTGAAGCTATTGTTTCTTCACAAATCCTCCGTCTAGGTCTGTCTGTACACTTCCGAAGGTGGCGTTTCCATCTCTCTAACACTTCCTCAAGGAGCTCTGGTAGCATAGTAGTTACAAATCAGGCTGCTAACCTCACAGTCAGCAGTTTGAAACTACCAGTGGTTCCACGGGAGGCTTTCTGCTCCCATAAAGATTTACAGCCTCAGAAATCCATTACAGGGTCGCTATGAGTCGGAACTGACTCCACAGCTCATAACAACAACAACAACCCTTCATCAAATAATAATGTGCTCTTTGATTTATACTGACATTTTGGCCATTCCTGAGGAACTAATATCATGTTGCCTTTAATTGTTCTTTGAGTTTAGGGAATAAAGAGATGTTTGAAGGAGCAAGATAAGGGCTTCAGGGTCATTGAAGTAATGATTTCCAAGCAAATTCTCATAGGAATCTTTTTCTCATCACGACAGTTTCTTCCAGGGTAACAAGGTCCTGCGTAATCCTCACAATGGCTGTGATGACTGAGTCCATTGTTACTGCCATTGTATCAATCTGTCTCATTGAGAGTCTTCCTCTTTTCTTACCAAGCATAATGTCCTTCTGAAGGGACTGGCCTTTCCTGGCAATATGTCCAAAGTACAAGAGATGAAAGCTTTCCATCGTGGATTCTAAAAAGCAATCTGGCCATACTTCTTCCCAAACAGATTTGTTCATTCTTTTGGTTGTTCAAGTTACTTTTAATATTCTCACCAACACCATAATTCAAATGTATTGATGCTTCTCCTGTCTTCCTTATTCATTGTCCAACTTTCACATGCATATGAGGTATAAATTGGTTGCTGTCATTTTGTTGTGTGTGGTTTTTTGTGTGTGTGTGGTACTGTTTTGTTCCATATAATTTTCTGTGCTGAGTTCATTTAATTTGTGGCTTTTCATTTTCATTTCTGTTGCACTAAGGTTTACTAAATCTTTCTGATTTTCCTCTTTTTAAAAAATTTTATGTGCAGGTGTCTTAGTTTTCAGGGTAAATTTATTAAATTTTTCCCTATTTAAAAGTATGTTTTATCTTGAAATCTGCTTGATTTCCTTACCATTTGGAAGCTCTGTATCTATACCATTCCTTCATTTTGCTTTGAGGCTGACTTTATTATAAATTGGTATCTCTGGTTCCCTATTTTCAGTCTTGTAGGTTTGTTTTACTTTAAATACTTCTTTATCTGGATGAGTTCTGGGTGGTGTTGTCATGTATGATAATCTCAGCTTGTTGTCTGCTGTTGTTGGATCTCAGTCCAAAGAACACTCTTTAGCAGTTTTTGTAAAGTTGGTCTGGTCATTACAAATTCCTTGAATTTCTGTTTATCAGGAATTTTGCAATCATATTTGAGGGACAGCTTTTCTGGGTATATGATTCTTGATTGGCACTTTTTTCTTTCAGGGTTTTGTTTATGTATTCTCATTGCCTTCTTGCCTGCATGTTTTCTGCTGAGAAATCAGAAGTTAGGCTTTATGATTTTCCTTTGTAGGTAACTTTTCATTTTTCTGAGCTGCTCTCAGGATTTCTTTCTTGTCTTTGGTTTTGTAAAGTTTGATTATGATATGTCTTGGTGATTTTCTTTTGCGATCTCTCCTGTTTGGAGTTTGTTCAGCTTCTTGTATGCTTATTTTCTCATCTTTCATGGTGTAGGGAAGTTTTCTTCCAACAATTCTTCAACAATTTTCTCTGTGCTTTTTATTGTATCTTCCTGCTCTGGAATTCTAATCACCCATAAGTTGTTCCTTTTCATAGTTTTAAACTTTTCAAAGTTTTAGGCTTTCTTTGAATCTTTTTCACTCTTTTTTTCTGATTGTTCTGTTAGCCTACTAGTATTGAGGGCTTTATCTTCAGACTCACTAATATGTGTTTCCAATGCTTCAAATCTATTCCTTTTCCCTTTTAATGTACTGTCCATTTATGAAATCTTAGAACTAATATTCCAGATTTCTAGTTGCAGGTTTTGTAATTGTTTCAAAATTTGCATTTATTTTATATGTTTCTTCTTTTGTGTTTTCCTGAATTCTTCTTAAGTTTTTCCTGTGTTCTCCTTGCTTTCCTTAGTCTTTCTCTCAATCATTTGAAGGTACCTAAATATTATTCTCTTGAATTCTTTTTCAGTTAATTCTATTACCTTTTATTCTTCAGAAACATTTTCTGGTTCTGCATCTTGGGTATTTATTTGAGTCATTCTCTCATTTCTTTGTGTGAGCTACAATTGTCTGTTGTCCCCAAGGCATTGTGGGGTTGTCATATATATATTTAATTGATGACTCTATGTTGATGTGTTCTTAGGGTCTCACCAATTGTCTCTTTTGGGAGTAGTTAGAGAATGGAAGCATGCACACTGTTCTCATTTACTGTTTGTGCTTCTCAGTTTGGGGTGGGTTTGGCTGGTGTTGGCAGCTGTCTGTCATTGATCAGATAGCACAGGAGATGGTATTAACTTTTGCCAAGTGGGTGGAGTTACAGCAGGTAAAGTTGTGGCTGGGATGTATGGACATGGTTGCTGTCTCCTATCTGGTTGGAAAGAGAACCCTTCATCCCAACACACAAGAAAACAAAACAAAACAGAACAAACAGACAAGGAATCAACAATGAAAAGAGAAAAAAGAATGAAAACAGGCAGCAACTAGAAAAAAGAATATAGTAAGTATAAAGGCAAAAGTGCTAAAGAGAAATGAAGCTAAAGAAAAATAAGAGGGAAATAAAATAAAGACATAATTAAAAACAAAAACAAAAAAAAAAACACTTAAGAATAGCTAAGGTTATGAATCGGGCTGTGAACCTCAAGGTCAGCAGTTCAAAACTACCAGCTGTTCCACAGGAGAAAGATGAGGCTTTCTGCTCCCATAAAGATTTATAGCCTCGGAAACCCTGTACAGGGTCACTATGAGTCGGAACTGACATAACATGGCACATAACAACAACAACAACAAAGAGAGAAAAAAGGGACAGGAGAATGCAGTTCTAGAAGAGAAAAATCAAGGAGGAAATAAAAGGAAGAAATAAAAATAAACAGAAAAACCAGGGAGATGAAAGATTAAAAAGAAAGAGAGATTACAGTAAATCAGAAGGGAAAGAAAAGAAGACGGGAAGTGAGAAACAGAAGAAAAGAAGGAAAAACAAAAGCAGAGATAGAAAGGGTAAAATTCAAGGGAATGGAAGGAGAAGTAGTAGTAGGAGAAGGACTAAACAAGCAAAAACAATGAAACAAAAACACCAAACCTGAACCACAACTCCCCCAAACAAAAATACAGTGCACCTGTTAGATCCAGTGAGGAGATAATTTTGTGGGGCCACTGCAAGCCCCAGGAGCTCTGGTAGCATAGTGGTTACGAATCAGACTGCAAACCACAAGGTCAGCAGTTCGAAACTACCAGCTGTTCCGTAGGAGAAAGATGAGGTTTCCTCCTCCCGTAAAGATTTACAGCCCCGGAAACCCTGTACAGGGTTGCTAGAGTCGGAACCAGCTCCATGGCATATAACAACAACAACAACTGCAAGCCAAGGAACTCACAAAGTGGGTGTGGGTGTATGTGACAGAATAGTTTCTGGCCCTTGATGGAGTTCTTATATGCCTTGGTATTCAGATAGGTGTTCGGGGTACTCAACCTGGAAGTAGTTTGTGAAGACCGTTGATGAGGGGGTTTCACGGTCTGTTAGGATCACAGAATAGCTGGGGGTAGGGTGCTTGGTTAAATGCTGGTCTGGTGGCTCTGCAGATTCTGTAAGTCTGGAGTTGAACCCGCCTGGATCCAGGCAGCAAAGTGGCACCGCCAGCACCATCCTCACACTGACATGGCTCCCAACCCCAAGCAAGCTCCTGGACAGCAAGGTTTCATCTGGTGATGGATGAGGGTGGGAACGGATCACACCTTTGTTCACTAGGAGAGCATGGGGGAAAAAAGAAGGAATCACATCTTTCCTGTCCCCAGTGTGAATCTGCTCTGTCAGGCCACCTTCTGCTCCTGAAATGAAAGATTAACTACTCCCCCCTTTTATTTACACATCTTCTACGATTACAGTTGTGAGGATCACAATTAGTCCTGCTAACAATTACAACTGAATTCCCCATTCCCTTTATCCAGATACATCTGGAAAAGAGTGAAACAATTCAGTGGAGAGTCTACCTTACACCTTCCACCTCATTCTGAAACTAAGCACACTCATGAAAGCTTGTACGCCAGCCACTTCATGCCTTTATAGCCCCCTCCCTTTTTTTGATAGCCAATGTCTAAATTGCCTGTTCCTATCATCCCAGTACACTGAGTTAACAAACTTGTTATTTGATAGGAAGAATCTACCTATTCTTGTTGGAATTTTGAACAGCTGCATCCATAAGTAAAAATCCAGTTCATCAAATTGTAGCAATTTACACTTGCTCACAGTATCAAGCACCTTAATCTTCATCTGGCCAGATTCTGGTCAGCTAGTCATTCAAACTAGGCCAAAATGGTACTAGCTACAAGTTTGAGAGTTCCTTGCCTGTCTTTCTTCAAACCACTGGATGATTTTGAGCCACCAAACTATAGGTTCATACCACCTGGGGCCACAGAGTATGTGTTTTACTTGGATCTGTCACATTTAAAACACTACATATTACTTACTAACATTTTAAAACTGGGAGACAGCATAAAAATTCAGATTGTAAAATTCAACTGGAAAGCAGATCAACAATATGTCAGCACTGCCAGGTGGCTGAAACCAGAAAAAAACAAGTAACATCATTTCCTCCTTCCTCCACTCCCTGTCCCATGGTTGGTTTTTCAGGAGGAAAACATCAGATCTTTTTTCCTAGGCACCTCTGGGTGGACTCCTCCCATTTGTTAACCCTCTGCACTGTCCAGGGCACATTACTGCCTAAACCTATTGTTTGATTCAATACCATTTTCTTATAGGAAATGCCCTCAGCTTTTTGAAATTTGAGTCCTGGTGTTGTGCTGTGGATTAATGCGCTGGAATGCAAGGTCGGTTTGAACCACAAGGTCAGCAGTTCAAGCTCACCACCCACTCCTTGGAAACCCTATACAGGGTTGCTATGAGTCAGAACCAACTTGAAGGCACTCAACAACAAGACAAGATTAATACCCTTTATTATATAGCTTATACAACCTGGATTTCTCTATGGGGGGCCTTGGTGATGTAGTAGGTTAGTGTTGTGCTGCAAGGCTGATTGTTTAAACCTACCAGTTACCCTGTGGGTGGAAAATGAAGCTGTCTTAAAGATTTACAGCCTCAGCAACCTTTAAATAGCAGTTCTATTATGCCCTAGAGGGCCACTCTGAGCCAGAATAAATTAGACAGGAGTGAGTTTTTGTCTTTCTTAGCATATTTATATAGAAAGGAGGTATTGGAAATGTATGTGAGATCATGACATTCCTTGTTAAGTGGCAACTCAAGGTGACCCTGGCCATCCTTACAATTGTTATGTTTGAGTTCATTGTTGCAGCTGCTGTTGTCAATCCATCTTGTTGGAGGTCTTCCTAGTTTGGGCTGACCCTCTATCAAAGGAGCTCTGACAGCGTAGTGGTTACGAATTGGGCTGTGAACCACAAGGTCAGCAGTTCAAAACTGCCAGCTGTTCCGTGGGAGAAAGATGAGGCGTTCTGCTTCAGTAAAGATTTACAGCCTTGGAAACCCTGTACAGGGTCGCTATGAGTCGGAACCGACTCCACGGCACACAGCCACCACCTACTTTATCAAACATGATGTTCTTTTCCAGAGACTGGTCCCTCCTTATAACATATCTGAAGTGTGAGTAACCAAATCTCACCTCCTTGCTTCTAAGGAATATTCTGATCGTACTTCCTCCAAGACAGATTTGTTTGTTCTTCTGACAGTCAATTCAATATTCAATATGCTTCATCAATACCATAATTCAAATGCATCAATTCTCTGGTATTCCTTATTCATTGTCCAGCTTTCACATGCATATGAAGTAAGTGAAAATACCAAAGCTTAGGTCAGGCGCACCTTAGTCCTCAAAATGACATTTTTGCTAGTTAGCACTTTAAAGAGATCTTTTGCAGCAGATTTACTGAATGTAATATGTTGTTGGAGTCCTGGTGTAGCGCTGTGGGTTAATGCCCCAGACTGCAAAGTCGTTTGAACTGCAAGGTCGGTGGCTCAAGCTCACCAACTGCTCCTTGGAAATCCTATGCAGGGTCACTATGGGTCAGAATCGACTTTACAGCACTTCACAACACAACATGATGTTGTTGTTTGATTTCTTGTCTTCTGATTCCATGAGCAGTAATTGTAGATCCAAGCACAATGAAATCCTTAACAACTTCAATCTTTTTTCTGTTTCATGATGTTGCTTATTGGTCATGTGAGTTTTTTTTTTTTTTTTTCTTTACATTGAGTTGTAATTCAGTCTGAATATTTTAATTTCTAAATTGGACTGCTGTTTTTATTCTGTGACTCAGTTGCACTTGAAGGTGTGGTTTTACAAATATTTCTGACTTGTCCTGGAAAGCTTGAAACCCTCCCTATCTTAGGGATCAGCATGTAAAGGGCAATAAGAGCAGTGGGAGGGAAGTTGGGGGAAGGGGCGGGGAGAGTAGGAGAAGAGAGAAGAGCCAGCTAGGATGTGACCTTAGACTAGAGAAGGGCCTCAGGAATCCTGTGGGAGGGGAGTCTTCAAGGGCAAACCATCTTTTTCTTTTTGATGTGAGATCCTCCCGCGACTGCTGCTGGGGCAGGAGCAGATTGGATTTCCCCAAGCTGGAATGATCTGTGATTGCTTTCCTGCGTTTGTGAAGACTTCTGTTTTGTGGCACAGTAATTAATCACTAACAGAAAGGTGGGTGGTTCCAATCCACCAGTCTTTCTGTGGGATTAAAGATGACAACCTTGGAAACTCCAAGAGATTGCTGTGAATTGAAGTTCACTTGAGGGCACCTAACAACATCTCCATTTAGAAGTCCCTGGATTCACAAACAAATGGTTAAGCAATCAACTACTTCTTGAAGACAGTCCTGAAGATCTGCTTCCAAATGTCGCAGCCTTGAACCACACTAGGCAGCATTTCTACTCTACTACACATTTCTGGTATGGTAATGTAGGATAAGCACTTAACTGCTAACCATAAGATTGGCAGTTCAAACCTACCAGCAGCTCTTGGAAGCCCTATACAGGGTTGCTATGAGTTGGAACTGACTCAACAGCACACAACGACAACCCATTTCTACATATTGAAGTCCTGGTGTGGTGCTGTAAGATAAGCACTAGACTTCTAACTCCTAGGTCAGCAGATCAAACCTACCAGCTGCTCCTCAGAAACCTTATACAAGATCTCTTTGAGTCCACACCAACTTGGTGATACTTAACAATAACAGCATCACATTTCTACACAAATTATGGGTCAGAATTGACTCGATGACACTTAACAATTGGTTGCATTCTTCACAATGTGTAAGCATTCTCATTATTTCCCTTCTGGTTGTTCCATTTCAATTAATCTAGTTTCCTGCCCTTGTACATTCTAGACAATTTTGACTATTTGGTCTCACATAAGTGCTTGATTTTTTTAAAGGCACACTACTCAGATCGCCATCATGCAGGACATCAAAACAACTACTACGTGCTTTCAAGTCCTGTCTGATTCCTGTGCTCACCCCATAAATAGCTCAGGACCCAAGGGACCTGAAGATAGGGTGGTAGTGCCCTAGATAATCCAGAAAGGAGAGGGAGGCTCCCATACCTGGACCAATCTAGCCATACACCCCCTGTGCCTGGCCCTCCCTCATTCTTTCCTTTGAAATTCAATCTAAATAAAAGGTTTAACAATCATTTTTCATCACAATCTGAAATCCAGTCAGGTCAAGCTAGCTCTAGAATGTGATTGGAGCCAGGCTTCAATGATTCTGATTGGATTATGTGAGCTTTAAAAAAAAGTTTTAAAAGGGGCTTCTTGTCAGGCAGAGGTTTCAGAGAGGAAGAAATCGGGTCCTTCAGGCATAGGCAATTTCTGAACTCTGAAGCCATTCCTCCAGGAAGTAGAAGTACCCCAAAATGGTTAACACTGGATCACTGGGACATACAACTTCAGGAATTGGTGAGCTAAGACATCCTCTAGTCTGTTTCTCTTAAACCAAGAGTCTGTTTTTTGTAAAGGGCTGTTATTAGGAACTGTCAGGTTGCCCCAGGCACAAGGTGAACCCATGCTCAATGGGACCAGACCCCTGTGATCCTTGGAGTTCCCATTGGCTGGTTTTCAGAAGTACATCACCAGGCTCTGTTCCTAGTCCATCTTAAGTCTGAAAGCTCTACTGAAGCCTAGTCAATCTCATAGCAGTCCTCAAGCTTCTACTGAGGAATTGCACTGACTGGGAATCGAACCCAGGACCTCTAAATGATATTCTATCCTTTGTAGTCGCTGTTACAGTTGTTCAACTCTGCTGTATCTTTTAAATGGAATTAAAAGATAATGGAGTTTTTCCACAAATGTTTTGAAATCCTCTTGTAGTGAGAAAAAAACAGCCATAAATGAATGATCATGACTCTATCCCAGCTGGATTTATAGACATTTTAATCCTTAAAGACAACCCATACTCAAAAGAGATTGTTGTTGTTATGTACAGGGTTTCCAAGGCTATAAATCTTTATAGGAGCAGAAAGCCTCATCTTTCTCCTGAGGAACAGCTGGTAGTTTCGAATTGCTGACCGTGAGATTAGCAGCCCGATTCATAACCGCTATGCTACCAGAGCTCCTTCAAATGAGATTATAACCATAGATAATGTTGCGGCTGTTATTAAGTGTCTTTGAGTTGGTTCTGATCCATAGTGAGAGGTTAAGAGTTACAACACATATTTTGGAGGGGCCATAATTTAATCCATAAAAGATTTCTAGTGTATATACCTAGGAGTGGTGGCACAGTGGGTTAAGCATTGCCTTGAAGCTCAAACCCAACAGCTGCTACATAGGAGAAAGATGAAACTGTGCTCCTGTAGACTTACAATCTCAGAAATACTATGGAGCAGTTCTACTGCGTACTATTGGGACGCTATGAGTTCGAATCAACTGGAAAGCAGTGGATTTGGTTTTTTGTTTAGTAATTCATTTACTGGTTCTGTCATCACTGCCATACTGTTTTCCACAGTTGTATCATTTTGCATTCCCACCAGCGATGGATGAGGGTTCCAATTTCTCTATCCCTCCAACACTTACGATTTTCTATTTTTTTTTTTTTTTTTATCTTAGTCATCCTACTAGAAGTGAAAGGGTAGCTCAGATTTTGAATCTGATTACATTTTTAGAGAACCTATAACTATTGGATTAGAGTCTGTTGTACACATAAGTTATTGTATTTATTTAACAAAGATTTAACACCTACTATATGAGGGGCTTCCAAAAGTTCATGAGAAAATGTAATTAAAATAGTTTTGTTTTTTTTCCCCCCATGAACTTTTTGAAGCCCCCTCATATGTTCTAGAAGCAAATCTTAGATATCTTCAAGAGTATGCCTGGAAGTGGATGAGATGCCCAGGGTGCAGAATTGTACAACTTGTGCCTCTATAAATCTTGCTTTCTGGGCTCCTCACCTGATTCACTCAAGAGAGCATGTGGAGCAGTTAACTTGCATTTTCAGATTGCACAACTAGGGAGAGAAATTTGGAGTCATCAGCATTTGGAGACGACATGGAGCTGTATACCTAGAGAGTATGAGAGCCTGTATTGTACCGGGATTGAACTGCATACTTTACAAGTATTCCTTCCTTGGTGGCTTCCTCGTAGCAACGCTAGTATGCTAGAATAGGGAACACATTCTGTAGCTCAAAACGCCAGTTCTGGAATCAAATACACCAAGATTTTAATCTTGACTTAACCTCTAATTTTACCAGTTGTTACTGTCAAGTTGGGCCCGACTCAGGGAGACCCCATGTGTATTGCAGAGTGCGACTGTGCTCCACAGAGAGTTTTTTGTGTGTGTGAATCGAGTGAAGGTTTATAGAGCAGATCATCAGTTTTATATCCACCAAATCATATAGCGTCATTACAATGATTGCAATCCCCTCCACGTAACATCAGTCCCATAGAGTTTCTAATGGTTGCTTTGTCAAAAGTAAATCACTAGATCTGTCTTCAAAGGTGTTTCTGGGTATACTTGAACTTTCAATCTTTTGGTTAACCATTTGTACCACCCAGACACTCCAACTTACTCACAGTTACAAATTGCTTCATACTACTTTCTGACATGTAAAATAGGGATGCTAATACTTATCTCAGTGTTCTGGGGATGGTTTAAATAAATACTGATTTTTTTTTCCTAAATAAATAAATACTGACTTAAACCATGTGTTGTGTACTTAGGTGGCAATTTATGTAAAAAGAAAGCACCGGAAGCTGAAGGGACCATTTGCTTCAAACAAACAAACAAACAAAAAATCCAAAACGGCAGCTTTCTTTTTGCATAAGGTGAAACAAGAAGCAGAACCACAGAAGAGTGTTAACAAATCCAAACAGTGTAACTGTGACGATGAAGATGCTGAACTACTCTTCACTGGGGTATATCATGTAAACAAGGATGCTGAAATTATTAACTTTGTCAGGGTGATTTCAAATCCAAAACCAGTCATTTCAAACATTTTAAACAGAGCCACCCCAGGTGCCTACCCAAAAAGAAAAAAAGGTCACCCTATACAAGCCACTGGTCATACATTGCAGCCTGAAAATTATGGGATCGTCACATCAAAAGAGGTGGCCATCTGGCCAGTTTCTCAACCTGAATCAAGATCAAGAGATAATACAATTATTGATTGTTCATCCACACCTGCTTACAAAAGGAGACCACCATACATCGTGTCTCATAATTATTCAAATTTGCTCTCACCGTGGACACAGAAGACAGTTGGTATGGCCTTCGCTGTAGCAGGTACAAATGAAAGTCCTCATGATTCAAAGCAACTTTCCACTTCTGACAGGTACAGTGGGAATGCCAAAAGGCTTAAACTCAGTCATGCAATCCTATCATGTATTTCTCCTACAATGAACACTAGTATACCCTCAAGAGATGCTCATACTTCATCAAGTCATGGTCCAAATGAAGCACCATTTCCTCAGATTTGTGAAAATGATAAGATGTATTTTAATCTTAAGAATCCAGTCATAGAAAATGGTTTTGAAGGACTGGTGGAAACAGGTATTTCAAGAATAGCATATCAACACAAGACTTTTGATTCCAAGAGAGGAAATCTAATGGTGTCTCCTTGTGACTTTCACTTCAGACAACATGAACAGCCAGAACAGAAAACTCACACAAGCTTTAAATGCCTCAGCTGCCAGAAAGTTCTAAAAAATGTGAAGTTTATGAAACACATGAAGCACCATTTGGAACGTGAGAGGCAGAAAGGTGATAGCTGGGACATCCACACTACCTGTCAACATTGTCACCGGCCATTTCCCACTCCCTTCCAGCTACAGTGTCACATTGAAAATGTGTACATCACACAGGAACCCTCCACAGTTTGTAAAATCTGTGAGTTGTCGTTCGAAACAGACCAGGCTCTCTTTTTACAACATATGAAGGATATGCACAAGCCTGGTGAAATGCCCTACATGTGTCAGGTTTGCAATTACAAATCACTGACGTTTACTGAAGTGGAAACCCATTTCATAATCTGTCATGAAAACTCTAAGAATTTGCTTTGTCTGTTTTGTCTCAAAATTTTCAAAACTGCAATACCATACATGAATCATTATTGGAGGCATTGCAACAAGAGAGTCTTTAGATGTTCCAAATGTCGACTACAGTTTTTGACCTTGAAGGAGAAAATTGAACATGAAACTAAGAACCACTGAACATTAAAAACAAAACAAAACAAAACAAAAAAACCCACCCAGAACAAATAGATGGGTTGCCTCCTGAAACAAAGGTTATTATTCAGACTTCAATTCCATGAGGATCAAGAGGTACAGCCCACATTACTGTGAGCACCACCTGTGAGAACTAGAAAAGAGTAGCTGTGAGGACTAGCTTTCCAGACTTCCTTGTAGCTACAGTCCTGGACCAGACAGCGTTCTGTCATGCTGTGCATATTGTCGCTATGAGTCAGTACCAAATCGATGGCACATAACAACAACAAGTGTGAAGATGAAGTAACAGTGTCAAGTCTCTGTTAATGCCACCTCCTTATTAACCCCTCCTGCTATTCTGACTTATATGAGCATTGGTTTCTTTTGCCTGTTTTTGAATTGTAAATATATGGAATTAAAGATTTTTGTGTCTGACTTTTAAATAATGTCTGTGAGATGCATCCAAGTGGGTAGCAGTAGTGCATTCTTTGTCATTCTTGGACAGAATTTCATTGAAAAAATATGGTACCATTTTATATATCTATTTTACTCTGAGGCTGATTCTTTTGCTATTTTGAATTAAACTGACATTTTATACAAGGGTTTTTTTTTTGTGGGTGTCTGTACTAATTCCTCATTTCTCTTGGATATACACTGTTGTTGTTATTTAGTGCCATCAAGTCGGTTCCAACTAATAGCAACCCTATATAGGATTTCTGAGGAGTGGCTGGTGGGTTTGAACTACCGACCTTGCAGTTCAAACTGACCTTGCAGTCCAGTGCATTATCCTGCAGTGCCACACCAGGGATTCTATAGCTATAGTGAAAAGAACTAGAACCCCATATATTTAACTTTGGTGTAGGTCCTGCCTATCACTTTTTCTTTTAAAGTTTTTATTGTGAATTGAATGATAGTTTACATGGGAGAACATTGATTTTACACTCATCCCATCGTATTTAATTTCATTGCAATGATTACAATCCCCTCAATGCATTATCATTCAATAGTCTTTGCTTCTATTCCTTCTGGGGTTTTTTTTTTTGGATTTACATAAAAACACTCAGGAATATATAATCATTTAAACAACCAAAGGGCACATTCTGCAGTTCCTATCACTTTTACGCATTGTTAAGTGCTGTCAAGTCGATTCCGGTCCACAGCGACCCTGTATAGGGTTTATGAGGAGCACCTGATGAGCTTGAACCACTGACCTTGCAGTTCAAACCTACCTTGCAGTCAAGCACATTAACCCACAGCGCCACACCATGTGCATATCTAAATAAATAGCTGCTGTTGCTGCTGCTGTGAGCCCTCAAGTCAGTTCCGACACAGTTACCCTGTATAGGGTTTCCAAGGCTTTAAAACTTAGTTGGAGCAGAAAGCCTTATCTTCTATGCAGTAGCTGGTGGATTTGAACCACTGACCTTGTGGTTCACAGTTCAGTGCTTATTTAATGGAGCCACCATGCTCCCTCATCTTAATGATAGCTTTCCATATATTAGTATATTTGAAAGTTGAGGTGATCTACCTTAAAAAAATTACCTTCATCTTCAAAACAACTTAGGTCATTCCAGGTGCTCTGTTGAACTGAAAGTTACTGTGAATTTTCTTCTGTTCTCAAACGCATGCCTAATTGAGATGTGCCATTTATCTCAAAAAGCACAGTTCAACATAACTAGTGGTAAGTCACATTGATAGCATATCCCTGATGGGAACAGTGCTGTTCTTAAAAATCCTCTTAAAAATCCATAACCCCAAGGTGACCATGAGAAAAGCATGCAAATCTACAATAATAGTGTGAGATTTTAATACACTACTGTCATAAAATGATAGAAGAACCAGAAAGAAATGACAAAGACACAGAGGAACTAAACAACACAATTAACCAACTTGACCTCATAGATGTGTATAGAGCATTCAACCCAACAACAACACAATACACATTCTTTTCCAGTGCACATGGAACATTCTCCAGAATTGACCATGTGCTAGGCCACAAAACAAGCCTCCATAAATTTAGAAACATCAAAATACTACAAAGCATTTTCTCAGACTGCAATGCTATACAATTAGAAAACAATAGGAAGACCAAGGAAATAAAGTCAAATACATGGCAACTGAATAACACGCTGCTGAAAAGCTACTGGGAAGTAGAACAAATAAAAAGGGAATTCACAAAAGTTATTAGAAACAATTGAGGATGAAAGCACAACATACCAAAATCTATGGGACTTGGCAAAAGCTTTGCTGAGAGGACAATTTATTGCAATAAATGCATACATCCCAAAAGAAGAAAGTACCAAAATCAACTTATTAACACAACATCTCCAAGAACTAGAAACAGAGAAGCAAAGTAAACCTACAGTTAACAGAAGACAGGAAATAATGATTAGAGCAGAAATAAACGAGATAGAAAACTGAAAATCTATAGAAAGAATCAACAGGACAAGGAGGTGGTTCTTCAAAAGGATTAATAAAACTGACAAACTATTGGCAAATCTAACAAAAGAAAAGAGGGAGAAGACAAAACACACATAAACTACATGGGTGATGTCACAACAGAACCAACAGAAATAAAAA
>NW_006408824.1:2336840-2376400 GCF_000296735.1 Chrysochloris asiatica
TATACAAAACCAACAGCCAACCTAACTCTCAGTGGAGAGAAACTGCAAGGCTTCCCTTTGCGAACAGGAACCAGACAAGGATGCCCTTTATCACCACTCCTATTCAATACTGTGCTAGAAGTCTTAGCCAGAGCTATAATGAAAAACAGGGAGGATTAAAGGCATCCAAATTGGCAAAGAGGAAGTAAAACTCTAGTTGCATACGATATGATACTATACATAGAAAACCCCAAAGACTCAGTAAAAAAAACTACTGGAACTCATTGGAAGATTCAGCAAAGTGGCAGGATACAAAATCAATGTACAAAAATCAGTTGGATTCCTCTATATGACAGCATTGAAAAGGAATTTAGGAAAGTAATGCCATTTGCAATAGTCACCCAAAGCATGAAATACTTAGGAATAAATGTAACCAGAGAAACAAAGAAAACGACAAAACACTACTACAAGAAACCAAAAGAGACTTACAAAAATGGAAGACTATACCATGTTCCTGGTATAACATTGTGAAAATGTCAATACTACCCAAAACAATCTACACATATAACGCAATCCCAATCCAGATTCCAATGACATTCTTTAGCAAGATGGACAATTGAATCGGGAAGACATAGTCTCTTCAACAGATGGTGCTGTCAGAACTGGATATCAATATGCAAAGGATTGAAACAAGACCTTTATCTCACGCTATATACAAAAACAACTCAGCAGGAATTAAAGATCTAAATGTGAATCCCAGTATTACAGGGGTCATCAATGTATAATACGGACAAATTTAGGGGCTCTAATACAGGGCACAGTTTGTCTCTGTTGAGAGTAATGCTGACTGTTGTATGTGTATTGTTGTTTTTAGGTGCTATCAAATCAGTTCTGAATCTTAGTGACCATTTGTACACAAGAATAAAATGCTACGTGGTCCTGCTTCATCCTCACAATGTTGTTATGCCTGAGTTTATTGTTGCTAACCGTGTTCTTCACTTTCCCAAACATGATGTCCTTTTCCAGGAGCTGGTCACTACTGACAATAAATCCAAAGTATGAGAAATGAAGTTGTACCATTTTTCTGGTTTCAAAGGAGCATTTTGGCTTTACTTCCAAGATAGATTTATTTATTCTTTTGGGAGTCCACAGTAATTTCAAGAATACCAGAAAGGTATTTACCTGTGCCTTATTGACTATACAAAGTCTTTCATTTGTGTGTATCATGACAAATTGTGAACAACATTGTGAAGAACACATGTGACATATTGTCGATGATTTGTTTATATATACTTAATTAGTTTGAGGAATTTCCCTTATAATTTTATTTTGTTAAGTATTTTTATCAGGGATAGATTTTGGATTTTATCCAATTCCTTTTCTGAATCAATAAATATGGTTATGTTGTAGTTCTTTTCTTTTGTTTTATTTATGTTATGGATTAAGCTGCCTTTCTCTAATATTCAATCCTACTGATGTACCTGGTAATAATCCCACTTGTTCATGATGTATTTATTTTTTTGCATGTTGACTAGGATTTTGTTGAGAAATTTTGTATCTATGTTCATGAGGGATAGTAGTCTATAATTTTCTTCTTTAGTGACATCTTTGCCTGTTTTTGGTATCAGGGTTATTTATGCTTGCTTCACAAAATGAATTTGGGAGCTGCCTATTACTTCAGTAAAATTGGTTTCAGCTCTTCTCTAAGTGTTTGGCAGAATTCACCTGTAATGCTATCTGGGCCTGGACTTTTTTTTTTTTTTTTTTTCTTTTTTTCCCTGGGGTGGGGGAGGGGTCAGTAGATAGTTTTTTAGTGACTCAATAATTCCCCTCTTTTCTTATAGGTCTGTTCACACCCTCTACTTTGGTCTATGCTAGTTTAGGTGGATCACGTGCTTCTAGAAATTTGTTAATTTCTTCTAGATTTTTCAAGTTTGTTGGAGTACACTTTTTCATAGTATTCAGTTACTATGCTTTTTATTTCCACTGTTTCTGTTGTGGCATCACCTATTTAATTTTCTATTCATGTTATTTGCATATTCTCCTTTTGTTAGATTTGCCAGTGGTTTGTCAATTTTGTTAATCATTCAAAGGATCTTCTTGCCTTGTTGACTCTATTTTCTTTTCTATTTCATTTATTTCTGCTTTAACTTTTATTATTACTATTATTATAACTTTTATTATTACAGGTGGCTGTAGGCTTACTTTGTTGCTCTTGTTCTAATTGTTGGAGACATTGGGTTAAGGTGTTGATTTTGTTTCTTCTTTTTGGATGTGTGTGTTTATCACTATAAACTGTGGTATGAACACTGCTTCTCCTGCCCCAAAGGTTTTGGTGTGTAGTGTTTTTGTTTTCATTTGATTCAAGGAATTTTTATATTTCATTTTTTATTTCTTCTATTACCCAGTGGCTTTTAAGAAGGGTATTATTCAATTTCCATGTATATACATTTTAGAGATGGCAAACATCTTTTCCAAATCTACAGTCTCTTGAGCTCTTACTTTTGACTTTAGAGTTCTCCACTGAACAAAAATCTTCCAATGCAAAGAATCAATAACATCCCCAAAGTAACAAGTTAGAAACTAAAAAAGAACATTGTACAGATACATTTTTTACATGTTTCCTGCCTCTGCCCCCATGGATTTGGAAGGTAAACAATTATTACGACATAGCCCTGGGTTAAAAAGAAAACCATTATGGAAACTATGAAATATTTGGAATTGAATGACAATTGTGAGCCCAAAATTTGGAGATAGTAAAGTAGTACTTAAAAGAGAAATTTATAGCATTACATACTAGAAAGAGAAATAAATTTCTATAATACATTAGAAAAGAAAGAGAGGTTAAAAATGAGTGAGGCATCACAGGAAGTAAAGAGGAGCAACAAGCTAACTTACAAAGATAAGAAAGAAGGGGATACTAAAGAGTGGAAGAAATAAATTAAATATAGAAGAAAATAACGTTATAGAAGATTAACAAAACCAAAACCTGGTTCTTTCCAAAGATTTCTAAGATGGACGCATTTCTGCCTTACTGATCTGGTCAGTATGAAAGGACCCATCAATAGAATAATGGATAAACAAAATGAGATATAGATACACAATGGAATGTTATTCTGTCATAAAGAGAAATGGATTCCTGATACATGCTATAACATAGATGACCCTTAAAAACATTATCCTAATTGAAATAAGTCAGTCACACAGTATGATTTCACTTATATGAAATAGCATAGGCAAGTGTATCATAGGCCAGTGTAAAGTACCGCTAAGTCAATTCTGACTCATAGTGACCCTGTATAGTATTTCTGAGGCTATAAATCTTTATGGAAGCAGATATTTTTGTCTCAAGAAGCGACTGGTGGGCTTGAATTGGTGATCTTGAAATTTGAAGTCCAGTGCTTATCCTAAAGAGCCACCATACTCCCAAGTGGGTCTATAGTCCAGAGTGGTGGTTATATGCAGTGGAATCGAGACTGACTCATAGCAACCCTGTACAGGGTTGAGGCTGTAAATCTTCACAGGAGCAGAAAGCCTCATCTTTCTACCATGGAACAGCTGGTAGTTTCGAACTGCTGCTGACTTTAAGGTTTGCAGCCTGATTCGCAACCATTACACTACCAGAGCTCCTTTAATGGTATAGCATTCATATATATATAATATATATATATATATTATATATATATGCCATGTTCTCAATTTTGCAAACAATAATATTTATAACTTTAACTTTAAATTGTGTTTGCTAATGCAATGGGAGTAGACAGCCTCATTTCCTTTTTGCAGAGTGCTTGAAGTGTTTGAATTGCTGACTTTGGAGTTAGCAGCCCAACAATTAACCCACTACTCCAACAGAGGTCCTTGGGGAGGGGTTGGAATGAGTACTCAATGCTTAAAGGACACAGGGCTTTTCCTAAGGGTGATGGAAAAATTTAGTAATTAATAATAAAAATAAATAACAGAAAAAATGAAGTTGCAAATAAACCAGGGGTCAGCAAACTTTCTGCCAAGGATCAGATAATAAATATCTTGATTTTGTCAGCTTTAAGATTTGATAGAAATTAATGAACTCTGTAGTAGGAAAGCCACCATAGAAAATACCTAAATGAATACATTTGGCTATGTTCCAATAAACCTTTATTTATGAGCACTGAAATTTTGATTCATATAATTTCCATGTTATAAAACAATATTTTCCTACTGATTTTTTCACAAGTATTAAAAAATGTAAAAGCCATTCTTAGCTCATTGAAAGCACAAAAACAGGTGGTATGCTGGATTGGATTGTTGTTATGAGGGGGCTTTCAAAAGTTCATGGAAAAGTGGAATGAAAACTTAATGGAAATTTTCTATGAAGTTTTTGAAGCCCCTTCATTTGTGCCATGGAGAATATGCTGACTCATAGTGACCCTGTAGGGCACAGCAGAATTACCCATGGGATCTTTTTTTTAAGGCTGTAATCTTTATGAGGGAGTCCTGGTGTGGCAATTTAGAATAAGCACTGAACTGCAAACCACAAGACACTTTCTATGAGTTAGAACTGACTCCACAGTACTTAACAAAAACAACAACAATCAATTTTTATGAGAGCACGATCTCCAGGTATTTTCCTTCACAATGTGACTGGGTATAAACTGCTGATCTTTTGGTTAGGAGCTGAGCATTTAACCTTTGTTCTACCAGGGTTCCTTGATTGGCCCTATATTAAACTCAGGGCTTTGAACCGATTCAAAATAGTTCAGCTGTGGTAAACAAGGGCCCAAGTAAGAAATAGTTGTGCTTTGCTCAAACATGGTAGCTGACAAAGCTGCTATGAATGTATGTTGTTCTCTAGAGTTCTGACAATAATCCAGTCTTGTGCTTCAGGCTTTTGAAACTGTCAGGAGGAAGAAAGGTGGCAGGACTCTGGGTAACAACACACAAAGTGGCATTGTTGGCTGCCATCAGTTAAGTGTTAACAGCCTAACACTTAATTCACGGTGTTGGATTAAGGCTTGGGTTGCTAATCGAACCCACCAGTCATTCCTTGGGAGAAAGATGAGGCTGCCTGCTCCTATAAAGATTTATGGTCTTGGAAATCCTATAGAGCAGTTCTATTCTGTCCTGTAGGGTTTCTGCGAGTCAGAATCAATCTGATGGCATTGAGTGGTGGTGGAATGAAGCCCTGGTTTTAACTTTCAACTGTTTAGGTAGTAGTGGAATGTTTAACCACGTGGGCCATGCAAACTTCACATGCAAACTCTTGGATTTTAAGAGTGTGGGTTTCTATCACAGAAATCCACGTGGGGACTTTGCCCTAGAGTTAAGACACATCTATTTAGAAACTGTGTGACGAACTGGGGTGCTGGTGGATCTAGAGGATAGGCACTGAACTATGAAACAAAGTCAGTGGTTCAAACCCACCAATTGCTCCTTGAGGAAACCCTATTATGAGTCAGAACGACTGGATGGCACTTAAGAACAAGACAAGGTGACAGAGAAGGGGCCCTAGTGGCACCATGGATTAAGCGCTGGGCTGTGAGCTGTAGGCTGTGAGAAATAAGTGGCAGTTTGCTTGCATTAAGATTTACAGCCTCGGAAACCCTAAGGGTAAGTTCTACTCTGTCCTAGGGTTGCTAAGAGTCTCAATACACTCGAATGCAGCAGGTATGAAATACCGAAGGTCTTGTCAAAAACTGGGTGAATGAGCAAGGAAGAGGATGCAAACTTTGGTTCTAAGGTTGCAAACTGGCCTCATATTTATGGCAGGTGCTTAGATGCAACTTCAAGAACCAGCTGCTGAGTCAAGTTCCTTAAGCATGGAGCAGGCTAAGGAAAGGGGATCCGACCTGAGGATTATGATTGCTGGCGGACATATCCCTGGACCGCCTGGAAGTCCGCCGGGGTCTGAGTGCTGGCCAGCTCCAGAACTGTGGGCACCTCCAGACTCTTCCAAGGGGTCAGGGTCATTGCTGAGGCCTCCCAACTCCTTTGGTCACCTTTCTGGAGCTTTCCAGGCGCTTTGCCACGGTGGCCGCTAGGGGTGCTCAAGTGCGCGCATGCGCTTCGCGGCTGCAGCGGGCGCGCGTGTGGAGGTAGCAAAGGAGGCAGCGGCGGCGACTCCCTGGCCTGAGAAGGCTTCGTGGCCGCGTGCTACCCTGCGAGCGCTGGACCCCAAGGCCCTTCGGTAAGAACCCGGGCGTGCGGTTGTCCCTCCTGGCCGTGCTCGGGCGCGCGGCCCTGCGGAGACGCGGACGGCGCTGATTCCGCTGGGGGCACCGCGATCCTATAGGATCGCCCCTGAGGAACCTCCGCGCGCCCCTGTCCGGGCGTTCTGCCGGCTCAGACCCGGTGGTGCGGTCATCCCCGAAAAATCCCCGAAAAATCCCCGAAAAATCGTTTAGTGGGTGCCCTCCGGGCAGCACCTCGCCTGCTTGTTCCCACTCCTCCAGAGCAGCACCTGAGCACCTGGACTGGGGTGGCCTCCAGGCTTGGGGTTCGGGCAGCTCACAGGTGGAGTGCTGTGTTTTCTGAGGCAGGCTCCATCAGAGGCACAGGCTTGAGAGGTAAGTGAGATAGTTCTCTTTTCTGTGTCAAGTATGAGGTGATTGGGAAAAATCCATATGGCAGTGGCTAGTGCAGCCTAAAAAACCCACTGCCATCGAGTCTTTTCCCACACACCGGCCCTATAAGACAGAGTAAAACTGCCCCATACGGTTTTCTTTATGGGAACAGAGGGCCTTCTCTTTCTCTAGCAGGGTGGCTGGTGGATTTGAATTACTAAGTTGGCGGTTAGTAGCCCAACACTTAACCCACGGTGCCACTAGGCTGCTGCAGTGGCAAATTTTAAGGGCGGTCAAATCGGTTCCGACACAGCGAACCTTTATAGGGTGTCCGAGGAGCAACTGGTGGGTTTGAACTGCCGACCTCGGGGTTCCCAGTCCAGTACTGATCCCATAGCGTCACATCGGGATGGCCAAAGAAGAGCAAACAGTTGTCATGATGAGATGGTTTTCTGAGAAGCAGATCTTTGGCACCTCTGGGTGGATTTGAATCACAGTAGTGGAGCATTGTTTGCACCACCCAGGCAACCATTATATCAGCCATTAAGTTGATTCCGAATCAGAGTAACCTCTTTTGACGGAGTAGAACTGTTCCATAGGGTTTCTTAGGTTGTGATCGTTAATGAGGAGTCTGGTAGCACATTGGGTTAAGCATTACGTTGGTCACGAAAGGTCAGTTGGTCAAATTCACCAGCATTTCCTTGGGAGACATGAAACCGTCTACTTCCTGGTGTGGAGCTATATAGGATAGGCGCTAGACCGGAAGGTCAGTTTGAACTGAAAGGTCAGAGGTTCAAACTCATCTGCTGTGCCTTGGAAACCCTGTACAGGGTCGCCGTGAGTCAGCACCAACGTAACAGCAGTGGGAGTCCATAGAAGCAGATTCTTTTATGGGTTTGAACTGCCATCCTTTCTGTTAGTTGCCATTTGTTAACATTTGCGCCACCAGGGCTCCTTATTTGGGGGCTCCAAAAAGTAGTGGAAAAAGAATGAAAAATTAGTGGAATTTTTTCACGTGCCTTTGAAGCCCTCTTGTATGTCTGTTAAGCAGTGGCATATAAAACGTCCCTGGAAAATATGAGTAACCCTAATCCTTCTTGTTGTCTCAAGGATATGGTTATCTCTTGTCTAGAGAATCTCATGCTCTTTGAGTTTCAGTACATACTGGGGTGAGATAAGAGGTCTTTAGAATAAGGATCAAGGCGATATCTTTCCCCCCCCCCCGCCCCCAAAAAAAGAGGTCTTTCTATCTTGTGCTAGAACATAAAAACCAAAACTTGAACCTGTTTCTGCCCAGTAGATTCTGACTTAGTGGCCCTATAGATCAGAATAGAACCTCCCTGAAGTCCTGGTCTGGTGGATAAGCACTGAAATGCTAATAATAAGGTTGGCAGTTCAAACCTACCAGCTGCTCCTTGGAAACTTTACATGGGTTCACTATGAGTTGAAACTGCCTCAATAGCACTTAAAGCTAAGATAGGGTTTCTAACCCTGTAATCTGGTAGCGTAGTGGTTACGAATCGGGCTGTGAACCTTAAGGTCAGCGGTTCGAAACTACCAGCCGCTCCGCGGGAGAAAGATGAGGCTTTCTACTCCCGTAAGGATTTACACCCTCGGAAACCCTATACAGGGTCGCTATGGGTCGGAACCGACTCGACGGTACTTAACAACAGTCTTTATGAAAGCAGATTGCCAGATCTTTCTCTGACACAATGGTTGTTGAGTTTGAACTTCGGTAGCGCTGAGGGTTAATGGTGCCAGACTGCAAAGCCGTTTGAACTGCAGTGTCAGCGGTTCAAGCTCACCAGCACCTCCTCGGAAACCCTGTATAGGGTTGCTATGGATCGGAATCCACTTGACGGCACTTAACAACCTTTTGATTATCTGTAGAATGCTTTAGCCACTGTGCCACCGAAATGCCTCTTACTAGAACATTACTATCTAGAAAGTGTTTTCTGGGGGAATCTGAATGTTATTGATCCAGGTAATTCTGCAATCCACTGAATTGCTGCCTTGAAAAAAAAAAAAGGATTGCTTGAAAGGAAAAAGAGAGTAACTATGAACAGTCGGCAGTGATGGGTTGTACAAGTGGTCAAATGCTTAACCACTAACCAAAAGATTGTCAGTTTGAACCCACCCAGGGTTACCCTGGAAGAAAAGCTTAGTGACCTGCTTCCAAAAAGTCAGCCTTGAAAACACTGTGGAGCAAAGTTCACTGCATACATGGGTTTGTCATGAATTGGAATGGACTCTGAGGCAACTGCTTTTTAAGAACACTAAAGCTATTAAGCTATAAGTGACTCCTTTTACCAGGTTAAGATGAACACTAAAGCTGTTAAGCTATAAGTGACTCCTTTTACCATGTTAAGATGAGCTGATACATTTAGTTTATACCCAAGATTTCAGCTGATGAGTTAAAGTAGTTCATTCAGAATAAATGTGTAGTTTTTAACTCAATCACATAGAGTTAGTTTGTTTATTTCTTAAAGGGAGGCTCTAAAAAGTTCTTGAGGAGCTCTGGTAACCTAGTGGTTACGAATCAGGCTGTGGACTGCAAGGTCAGCAGTTCGAAACTACCAGCTGTTCCTCCAGAGAAAGATGAGGCTTTCTGTTCCCGTAAAGATTTACAGCCTCGGAAACCCTGTACAGGGTTGCTATGAGTCGGAACCAACTCCATGGCACATAACAACAACAACAAAAGTTCTTGGAAAAACTCCATCATCTTTTAATTATATTTTTCCATGAAGTTTTTGAAGCTTCCTCATACCTCCTTTCCCTTATGGGCTGTAGTTCATGAAGTAAATTGCATACAACCGAGCTGGTAGGTGAGATTGTAAGTATGCTTCATGCCTAGCACATTTAAGCATATAGTTTCATGAGATCCCATTGTATTAGTTGTATATTTTTTGTTGTTGTTAAGTGCCGTTGAGTCAGTTCTGACCCATAGTGACCCTGTACAGGGTTTCCAATGAGTGGCAGGTGAGCTTGAACCGCCATTCTTGTAGTTCAGATGACTTTGCAGTCCAGCGCATTAACCAACAGTGCCACACCAAGTTGTATATTGCTGAGTAAACAAATTATCCCAAAAGTAATGACCTCACACCATTTCTGCAGATCATGAATTCAGGAGTGGCTTAGCTTGGCAGTGTTCTCATGGCCTCTTAGGAGGTTGCAGCCTCCTTTTGGTTTGGTCTGCAGCATCTGAAAGGAGCATTGGTACACTGTGGATTAAGCACTGGATTTCTAACCACCAGGTTGACGGTTCAAACCCACCAGCCATTTCTTATGAGAAGGAAGAGGCTGCCTGCTCCCATAAAATTTTATAGTCTCAGGAGCCCTTTGTAGGGTCGCAATGAGTCTGAGTGGACTCAGTGACAGTGGATTTAGATTTTTTTGGGATTTGCAGTGTCTGGAGACTTGATTATGGTTGGGTGATCAGTTTACAAACTCACTTGTTTGTTAGCAGGTAGTCCCAATTCCTCACTGTGTGGGCCTCTCCCCTGGGGCTGTTCATGGTTGCTGGCATTCCTAGCAAATGATCAAGAGAGTTTGTACTCAAAATGAACCTGAAGCAATGGAGTCTTTTTATAGCCTAATTTCGAAAGTTACATACTGTCAGTCCTACTGGATGGGAAAGGTCACATCCACCAACCTTGGTGTAGGTGTGGAAGAGCCAAAGGGAGGGTGTGGCTATCAGGAGGCGTGATACTCTAGGACATTTGGGAGACTGGTTACCACACCCATTAAATTGCCATTACGTCCCTTCTCTATATAATACTAGGCATTGTCCTATTAATATGGGTGAATTATTTGGTTTCTAGTTTAGGCCTGGTGCATTGGACTGCAAGGTTGGTTTGAACCTCAGGTCAAGGGGTTCAGGTTCACCCACCACTCCTGGGAAACCCTATGCATGGTTGCTATGAGTCAGTACCGACTCAGTGGCACTTAACAACTACAGTTTAGGCCAAGGATTTTCAGTGTGGTGCTGTAGGATCAGCACTGGCCTTTAAACTACAAGGCTTGCAGTTCAAACCCACTAGCTGCGCCTCAGAAACCCTATGCAAGTCACTATGAGTTGGAACAGATTTGATGGCACTTAACAACAAAAACAACACGTTTAGGCCAGGAGTTCTGATGTGGTGCTATAGGTTAAGTACTGGACTGTTAACCATACGGTCAGTGGTTCAAATCTATCAGTCACTCCTTGAAAACCCTGTATATTGTTGCTGTGAGTCAGAACTAGCTCAGCATCACTTAGCAACAACCTTGACCAAACTTAGCCTGTGTACCAGATCCAAGACACTCTTATTTGTTCAAAGATATTATTCCAGCAAGTATTCTTTTAGTCCTATACTGTTTTCTTTTATTTTTTAAAGCTTTGATTGTGGGTTGAGTGATAACTTACATTGGAAAACATTGGTTTTGCACTTAACTATTGTATTTTCTTTCATTGCCATGATTACAGCCCCCTCTGTGTGCCTTTGTTGTTGTGAAGTGCCATTGAGTTAGTTCTGACCCATAGTGACCCTGTATAGGGTTTCTGAGGAGTGGCTGGTGAGCTTGAACTGCAGACCTTGCAGTTCGAACAGCTTTGCAGTCTGGCGCATTAACCCACAGTATCAACAGTTTTTCGCCTCTTTTTGTGTACATTAAGAAAAAACAAAAACAAAAACAAAAACAAACCCAGAAAAGCCACTAAGGAGTATATCATTGATCATTGTTTTTAAACAACCAAAGGGCACATTTTGCAAGTCAGCCTTCTGCCCCACCAGCACACAGCCTTTCCCTTTCCTTGAATCTGGAGTCCTCAGCTGTTCTGTCTCTCCATGCCATCACCTCTGCCTCCATCTCTGGTGTTGTGCTTCTCTGGTTAGGATCCCATGTTCCCCTCATACTCATTCCTCTGTACCTGGAATGTAAGATTAACTACTCCCCCCTTTTGTTACACATCTTCTACCTTTACAGTTGTGACAATCACAGTTAGTCAAGATAACCATTAAACCATTACTATTGTGTGGCGCTGTGGGTTAATGCGCCAGACTGCAAAGCCTTTGGAACTGCAGGATTGGTGGTTCAAGCTCACCAACTGCTCCTCAGAAACCCTATATAGGGTTGCTATGGGTCGGAATCGACTCAATGGCACTATACAACAACAACATTGAATCAAAAGAATACATCCCCATCTCCTTTCCTACATTGTTGTGTTTGCCGTCTCTCTGGATCATTCTCATTATTAAGAATACTCATCATAATGTTACCTTATTAAAAATCTCTTTGATGCTGCATCCTGTCCTACATACTTTATTTTTGCTTGTTCTTATAGTAGAGTTTCTCCAGAGTTGATTGTATTTGCTGTTGCCAATTCTTTTCCCGTGTTTTCCTTAAATCCACTTTTGGCAAGATCATCATTGAATTCCACATTACTTAATCCAGTGGCCAGTTTAAATTTTTATTATTGCTCTATTGGGAACATTTATCAGAGTTGAACATTTCCTCCTTCCGGAAAATAATTTTGCATTTAGAGTTTAGAATGTTTCTCGTCCTTGATTACCCTCCTACCTGAGGTGCTGTGGTTTCCATCTTGGTTTCCTTTACTGGTTCCTTCTCACATCTCTGTGATCTCTAACCAATGGGGTGTCTGAGCGCATAGTTTACAGATCTTTTTCTTTTGTTTTTTAAATTAATATAATTCTTTCCCTGGGGTCCTAGTGTGGCATTGTAGGATAAACACTGGACTTCAAATCATAAGGTTGGTGCTTCAAACTCACCAACCACTCCTTGGAAACCCTACACAGGGCTACTATGAGTCAGAACCGAATTGACGGCACTTAACAACAGTAAGAACAATGTTTCTTTCTTTGGGGTATGAGTGTGACTCTGTAGAATAAGCACTGGACTGCTAACTGAAAGGAAACCTTGGAAACCCTATACAGCATCCCTGTGATTCAAATCTACTTGACGGTACTTAACAGCATTGGTTCTCAAGGTAATCTAATTCAGCCTGTATTTTAAATAATGTTAGGTACCTGAATACTCTAGAATTTATATTCCTGGCCCCAAGCTCTCCTTGGTCTCTAGTTACATAGTTAGCTAGTGGCTGAAGTTCTAAACTACCAGCTGTTCAGTGAAAGAAAGATGACACTTTCTGCTCCCGTAAAGATTTACAACCTCGGGAACCCTGTACAGGGTCGCTATGAGTCAGAACCAATTCCACAGCACATAACCACAACCACTGTAACAGAAATACCATAAGTGAGTGGCTTTAACAAACAGAAATTTATTGTCACAGTTTAGAATACCAGAAG
Source organism: Chrysochloris asiatica (assembly GCF_000296735.1). Lineage (NCBI taxonomy): Eukaryota > Metazoa > Chordata > Mammalia > Afrosoricida > Chrysochloridae > Chrysochloris > Chrysochloris asiatica. The sequence continues at coordinate 2,349,667 of NW_006408824.1, forward strand.
TCCAAATTCAGAGTTCTGGTTCTGAGAGAAGGCTTTCTCTCTTTAGTGCCTCTGGGGAAAGTCCTTTTTTCTTTTCAGCATCTGTAGGCCCATCATATTTTGTTGATCTTCAGGTGGCTTGGCATCAATCTTCCTCTGGATCTAGAAGCTTCACAGTGCAGGGTACCCAGGCTCTTCTTTCTGGTGGTAGGGTCCTCTAGGCTCTGCTTGCCTGTTTAATCTCTTTTATAGCGCAAGAAAAATTGAGTCAAGTTACAGCCTAATCCTGTAGATTGCATCTGGCCACATTAACATCATAGAAGTGAGAATTTTCAACATTCAGGTTAATTGTATCAGATCAAGTTAATCATATCACATCACATCATGGGGGTTAATACGTTATGTTAGATTTCATCATGGGGAATTACTAGCACTGAGAGTCCAGGACCAACCAAATGGACACAAAATTTTGGCACATAATGCCATTCTCTTTTTTTACACCCGAAATATAATCCACCAACAAATTTTGTGGGTTCTGGCATTTAAAGAGTTTGGTCCCTTGTTGTTAAGTGTCGTCAAGTTGGTTCCAACCCACAGCGACCCAGTCTAGTGCATTAACCTACTGCATCACACCAGGTCTCCAAGGTACCTTCATTTCTCTACCCTGTTTAACACCACCATCAACTTTTGTCTGTGTTATAGCCTCCTAACTTGTTTTCCTTTTTCTACCGTAACCATCTACAGTCTGTTTTTCACATAGCAGCCACAGTGATCCTTTGAAGTAGTAAAAGTCAGATCACTCCTTCCTCACAACATCCCGATGAATTCCTATCACACTCAGAAGAAAAGCTAAAGAAGTTAGAGTGGCCTGCATGGCCTTAGATGATCTTTGCTTCCTCATCCACCACCATTATTACCACCTCATTCTTTGGTCGTATATCCCAACATCTTTCTATTCCATTGGCTTGCCCACATTAGCCCCGTGGATGTTGCTTAAATGTGTTATGATGAACATGCTACAGTTTCAGAGTCTTTATATTTGCTGTTTCCTCTACTAGTATACTTTTCTCCCAGATACCCATAACCATGCCATATAGACATTATTCTGCCACTCGACTTCCTGTTCCTACTTTATTTTTCTTCTGACTATTTGTATTTATCTGATATTCATTTTAACAGTCTATCTATCTGTAAAGTTGTTAGCTGCTGTCAAGTGTGCTTCAATTCATGGTGACTTCATGTGTAATAAACATAATTGGTTGTGGTTTGGACCATTATGATTTATAGAGTTTTCATTGGCTCATTTCCAGAAATAGATGGCCTTTCTGCCTAGTCTGTCTTAGGCTGTAAGCTCCATTGAAACCTGTTCAGCATCATAGCAACTTGCAAGCCTCCACTGACAGTCAAATGTTGGCTATGCATGAAGTGCAAGAATTCTACCACTGAGCCACTACTTTTCTCATGTGTGCATATATGTTGTTAAGTGCCGTTGAGTCGGTTCTGACTCACAGTGACCCTGTATAGGGTTTCTGAAGAGTGGTTGGTGAGTGTAAACAGCCGACTTTGTAGTTCAAACTGACATTATAGCCAAGTGCTTAACCTACAGCACCACACTGGGACTCCGTGTATGTATGAGGGGACTTCACATAATTTGTGGAAAAACTGAATGAAAATGTAGTGGAATTTTTCCACAAAACACTTTGGAGGCCCCTCATATGTATGTGCATATTGTATTTTCTGATTGTTCCTATGGGACTGTCAATTGCTTGAAGATAGCAACTTTGTTTAAATTGTTTCCTAGAACCTAGACAAACACTTGACATGTGGTAGGCTCACGATTATTTTTCTCAGATTCTTCTCAAACACCACCCTGATGCTTGAGCCTCCCAACTCACCCTCCGCCTTAAAATTTTTTTTTTTTCTTAGGGTCATGAAACTACAAACTGTTTGAAGTCTTTTGTGGATAGATATATGTTATGATTCTACTGATGGAATGTGTTTTTTAGTTACCCAAATACTGAAGATCAAAATATTGCCAAATATGTGTGTGTATGAGCATGTACACCCTATACCTATTAGCATTTACTCCTTACATTAGTTTCTGTGATTGCTGTAACAAACCAACTTTGGTAAGTCCTTACATATTGCTGGATATGGTTTGCTAATATTTTATGGAGGACATTTTCATCTATATCCACAAGTGTAATTTCTCTGTTATTGTTAAGAGACGTCAAGTTGCATAGGGACCCTGTATAGGGTTTCTGAGGCTGTTAATCTTTACAGGAACAGAAAGTCTCATCTTTATTTCAATGAAGTAATTGGTAGTCTTGAACCATCTACCTTGTTGTTGGCAGTCCAGTGCTTATCCTAAGAGGCACCGTGCTCCCCAGTTGATCTGTAGTATCCTTTTTTATGAAATTTTGATTTTTGGTATTAGGGTTATATGTTGTTGTTAAGTGCCATTAAATTGGTTCCGACTCATAGCAACCCTGTATAGGGTTTCCAAAGGAGCTCTGGTAGTGTAGTGGTTACGAATCGGGCTGCGAACCTCAGGGTCACCAGTTCAAAACTACCAGCTGTTCCGTGGGAGAAAGGTGAGGCTTTCTGCTCCCGTAAAGATTTACAGCCTCGGAAACCCAGTACAGGGCCGCTGTGTTTCGGAACCGACTCCACAGCATGTAAAAACAACATAGGGTTTCCAAGGAGCAGCTGGTGAGTTTGAACCTTTGGCCTTGTGGTTCAAACTGACCTTGCAGTCCAATGCTTTATCCTGCAGCACCACACCAGGTTTTGTTGTAAAGGGTTTCCAAGGAGCGGCTGGTGAGCTTTAACTGCCAACCTTGCAGTTCAAACCAACTTTGCAGTTCAACACATTAGGCCACAGTGCTATACCAGGTTCTGTCAGCCTTATATAACAAATGAGGAACTGTTCTTGTTTCACTATTTAGGAGAGTTTGTGAACAGTTAGTGTGAATTCTTTAATAGCATGGTATAGTTCTCTTGTGAATCCATTTGGTTCTGAACTTTTCTTTGTGGGAAGTTGTTTGATTACTAAATCAGTCTCCCTTCTTACTTGTATGTTTGTATTTTCTGTTTCTTCTTGTGTCATTTCGGTAATTTGTGTCTATCTTAGCTATCTGGTACTGGTGTACCAGAAATAATGGCTTTAATGAGCAGAATTTTTTTCTCCTCATAGTTTAAGAGGCTAAAAGTTCAATTCTCAGCTCCACGGTAAGGCACTTTCTCTCTCCCTCTGCTCTAGGGGAACATCCTTGGAGATCCTTTTAGTCTGGGTTTTCAAGAGGAGCAAAACTAGTGATGCATATATAGATATACATAGATTTGGAGTCTTGGTGTGTTGCTTTGGGCTAATGCACTAGACTGCAAAATCAGGTTGAACCACAAGGTCAGCAGTTCAAGCTCACCAGCTGCTCCTTGGAAACCCTATGTAGGGTCATTGTGGGTCAGAACTGACTCGACTACACTTATTAACAACAACAGAGAGATTGACTTCAAGGAAATGGCTCATGCAGTTGGGACTGGCAATTCCCAAATTCATGAGTCAAACAGTAGGCTGAATACTTCCTCTGATTCATGTGGTTGCAGGGACTGACAAATCTTAAGTCTGTAGGTCAGGCAGCAGTGAGATGAATGCAGAGTCATTTGATCAAGAGAGAAACAAGCTAACTTTACCAGAACATCCATATGGATGCAGGCCACATCCTCAATGAAAATTCCCTAAGAGCAGATCACAAGATGGAGGATAATTACATAATGCTGAGAATCATGGCCAAGTCAAGTTGACACATAACACTAAGCATTACCGTTCATCCCTTGTCAATTTGGCACCTGTACGCATCTCCTTAAAGCACACATAATCTCAAAATAAAGACAATTAAAAAGTCATACTTGTGCCTAATATGATAAATCTAACGTGTACAACTGAAAATGCACTAGCCCCATTTATGTATTATATTTTATAATACCTAATGGGGTAAGGTAAGGAGCTCTGGTAGTGTAGTGGTTATGAATCGGGCTGCGAACCTTAAGGTCAGTGGTTCAAAACTACCAGCTGCTCGGCGGGAGAAAGATGAGGCTTTCTATTCCCGTAAAGATTTATACCTTCGGAAACCCTGTACAGGCTCGCTATGGGTCAGAACCGACTCGACGGCACTTAACAACAACAATGGGGTGAGGTCGGGGGGACACACACTCATACAGGTATGATAAATCTAACGTGTACAACTGAAAATACACTAGCCCTATTTATATATTATATATTATATTTTATAATACCTAATGGTGTAAGGTGGGGGGACACACACTCATACAGGTAAGACAAAAAGTATTACTACTAGGGTTCTAGTTTATACATGCACAGTTTTATTTCAAACAAAACCTGTTAAAACATGCCTCTGGTATCAGTGGGAGGATGGAGACAAGTTCTCTCAGTAATACACTTGTCTTAGTCTCATTAGCATACCTTCAAAAAATGGATGCTTTTGTTTGTGCCTTGGGGGGAAAAATGATTTTGAGGTCAGGACTAATATCAGGGCTAATTTTAGATCTCAAGTGGATACTATCCCAAACCATTGAAGCTTTATAAGTTTATGGTGACACAGTTTTTATACAGATCAAGTGTTTTAAGGAAAATCAGGAAGACCTTAAATTTGAGCCAAGAGAAGAAAAACCAACGACCTTGATGAATGAAGAAACTGTGGCTGAAACTGGTGGAAGAAGAGTTGAGTTGCCTTTGATGCGATTACTATTTAAACTATGATCGCACGTGGTTAAGCATTTTCAATTTTCAGTAAGCTTTTGACTCAAGCTGAAATGAAGCAGAAGTTTAAACTCAAGTTGAAATATTGGATTCTGTGGAATGCCTTGCCTTGCAATATTGAAGGATTCTCTGGGCAAATTATTGAATGATGAAGAAAGCATCAAGAGAAGATGGTAACAATACACAGAGTCACTGTACCAAAAGGAAATGGTTAATGTTCAGCCATTTCAAGAGGTAGCATATGATCAAGAGCCAATGACCCTGAAGGAAGAAGTCTAAGTTGCATTGAAGGAAATGGCAAAGAACAAGGTTCAGGGAGTTGATGGAATATAAATTGAAATCTTTCAAGAAAGGCGGCACTGGAGGCACTCACTCATCTATGCCAAGAAATTTGGAAGACAACTATCTGGCTGACTGTTCGGAAGATATCCATATTTGTGCCCATTCCAACGAGAGCTGACCCAACGGAATGCGGAAATCATTGGAAAAAATCATTGATATCCCATGCGGGTAAAGTTTTACTAAAGATAATACACAAATGGCTGCAACCGTACATTGACAGAGAACTTCCAGAGGTTCAAGCCAAATTCAGAAGAGGACATGGAACGAGGGATATCATTGCTGAAATCAGATGCATCTTGCTGAAAGCAGAGAATACCAGAAAGATGTTTACCTGTGCTTTATTTACTACATGAAGGCTTTTGATTGTGTGGATCATGACAAGCTATGGACAACATTGCAAAGTATGAGTATTCCAGAACATTTCATTGTGCTCATGAGGAAGCTGTATGTAGACCAAAAGGTAGTTGCTCAAACAGAACAAGGGAACACTGAATGGTGTAAAATTAGGAAAGATGTGTGACAGGGTTGTATTCTTTCACCATACTTATTCAATCTGTATGCTGAGAAAAGCTAGGTTATATGAAGTAAAACGTGGCATCAGGATTGGAGGAAGACTCATTAACAACCTGTGATATGCAGATGATACAATCTTGCTTGCTGAAAGTGAAGGGGACTCAAAATACTTCGGTATGGATTGCATTTCAATGTAAAAAAAACAAAAATCCTCCACTGGACCAATAAACAACATTCTTATCAATGGAGAAAAAAAACTCTTCCTGGTGATGAGACATGGATTCATCATTATGAACCTGAGAGTAAAAGTCAGAGTATGGAATTGAAACATCTTCAATTGCTGACCAAGAAAAAGTTCAAAAGTCAACCATCAGCTGAAAAATTGATGCTTACAGTTTCTGGAATTCTCAACGGTCAGTACTGGAACACTATCAGGAAAAAGGTTCATCACTGAGCTACTTACAGTGAAATGCTCAATGAAGATTAAATGCAGAGGACTGCTATCTAAGGACTTTTTGATCTTTCATGATAATGCACAGTCGAATATCTCTGCTCACACTGTTGACGTTCTGTAGAGACTTCATTTTAATGTCTTAAAGCATCCTCCCTATAGTCCTAATCTTGCTACAGTGAACTTTCTCACTTGTTTGATCCCGGGAAAGCAGCCCATTGAGGGTGAAGATTCACCTCTGATGAGGAAGTGAAGACAGCGGTGCATTCGCAGGTCAAGCAGCTCAGCCTAAAACGTTTTTTAATAGGGACTATTAAAGCTCGTTGAAAGATAAAGCATATTGAAAAGCAAGGAGATTATATTGAAAAATCATATTTGTCTTTTCTTAAAATTTGATTAAAATAAAATTAAGTCTACAACCAGAGTGCAGATAATTTTTGGCTCACCCACATGCATGTGTATGTGTATTGTTGTTGCTAAGTGTCATTGAGGCAGTTCCCACTCATGGTGACCCTGTGTAAGGTTTCTGAGGAATGGATGGTGAGTTTGAACCACCAGCCTTGTGGTTCAAACCAACCTTATGGTCCAGTGCTTATCTGACAGTATTTATTATTTGGAGTTTGCAAAAAAAAAAAAAAAAAAAAGTGACACCAACCATTCTTCCTGTAGTACACCACTCAGCTGAGTTCAATAATTTATTTCAGTGGTCACACAGGACTCAGATACCATACTCATAGTTATGGGGTTTATCAGGAAAGTTAACAAGTTATAATGCACAATCAGAAAATACTTAGGGCATATTTCTTCCAATTCGCTGTGCCCACAGGCAGGCCTCTCTATGCCTGGTTAATGTTACACAGCACTACTAGGACTGTTGATAAACGCCCAGAGAACACCCATTCCACCAGAAGCCTCATCCTGAAGGCACTTGGTGCTAGTTCCTTTGGTCAGCAAAACCTAGATAGCTCAGTGAAGTGCCTGCAGGCATCCCACTCTGCAAGTAAGCCTCCTGCCCAAAGTCTTTACTTGCTCCCTGAACTGGGAAGTCCTCTGCTCTGTCTCATGCACTTGCTCTTGGTTCTGCTGCTGCTTCTCTGCTACTCCGGCAGTGTCATAGCTTTCTGTCCTTGGATTGGAGAGGTTCAATGCACGGGGTTATCAGGGTCCAAAGGACCTGCTCCATTCGTGGCTCCTGTTCTTTGATAATAGTGAGATTCCCCTCTTGCTTCCAAGATGGCTGATTTTATACCCGTGCTAGAGTTTCAAGTTTCCACAATTACACTGAACTCTTAATAGCCACAGATGAATCATGTCATCCTATTAGTATCTTTTCCTACCTTCTCTTTCCAGACCCATTAGGACAAGAGTCTTTTGATTGTTGTTGTTGTTGTTGTTAAGTGCCGTCGAGTCGGTTCCGACCCATAGCGACCCTGTATAGGGTTTCCGAGGGTGTAAATCTTTACGGGAGTAGAAAGCCTCCTCTTTCTCCCACGGAGCGGCTGGTAATTTCGAACCACTGACCTTATGGGAGTTATACAAATTAGGGCTAAAAGAACTATCTTAAATAATTTACTATACCACAAAGTCCATGGGCAGAGTAAATTATTCCTAATACATTTAGTCCAACCTTTGATGTGCCATAACTTCTTTTAATCCATAGGCTAAAGTAGAATTAGCATGTATTGACATGGTAGATCTTTGTATCTAAATGAGGAAAGAAAAAACGTTTCCTAGATGTAGAAAATAAAACATTACATAATAACACTATCTTCATATAAACCTTATAATAATCCTTTTGTTTCTTCATTTTTTAAAAAAAACACAAATATGTTCCAAGTAACTTTGAGCCAGCAGCAGTTTTAAAACTTAGTTTTCCATGAAAGTTTTGGAAATCTTGATTTAGTCTAGTGGTATTCTCATTTGAAATGTTTTAGTCCTTTTCATTAATCTGATGATAGTTTTTTTTCCGGGTGGAGGAAGTTCTTTATTGCTTTGGTGTGGGGCTTGGGGGGAGGGTGGGTACACAGGAGCTCTTAGTGGGGCGGAGCCGCTTTCTCTTCCCCATCACTGGCTTCTGGCTGCTCAGGATGGCGCTAACTGGACAGATTGCAGCCATGTGCAGCTCTGGCCTGTACTTGATCTTATAGATCAAGTGCCAGATGCTGCTGAGTGATTCCTGGACATTCTTGTTAATGGTGGTCAGCATGTAGGAGGTGGCTGGTTTCTGCTGGCCTGACCTCTGCTTTAGGACCACCACAACCCCTTTGCCAACAGCGGCCAGCATGCCAGCTGTTCACCCACAGAGTTGTAGTAAATCAGGACTTCAGGTTATTGGGCTAGATGCTGCATGTCTGCTTATTCCTGTTGATCAGGAAACTGGAGCAGTTCCTCACGACCATTCATTTCAGATTCATGAACCTGGGGGGCAGCTCCTCTCCCTGTCATGACCGGAGATGGAAAAAATGATTAGTTCATTTTTGTTGAAACATTTTGCTCAAGTGTTTTCAGTGACTACACAGTAAAACTTTTCTGTAGATGATAAACTTAAAAATGACCATGTTTAATTTATAACAGTAATTTTAAAAAGTGAAAGACATGATTGGTTTTTTAAAAGTAATACAAAACTAAATAAAGTCAGTAAAACCTTGCCGGGGTCTGGCCTCGGCAAGGGGGTGAGTACCAGAAGATGGGGTGTCCAGCGATGATAGAGAGAAAGAGAAAGAGAGAGAGAAAGAACAGACACACAGAAGGCAGAGAAAACAGATACAAAAAAGACAGGGACACACAGGCTTGATGCAAGCTGCCAGACAGACTGCTCAGAGACTGACATCACACGCAGAACTAGCACCCCATAACAATAGGTGAGATATCTGAAGAGGCGAAAGAGAGAGAAAGAAACAATCGGAGACCAGAGTGGATAGAAGCTGACAGGCTGATAGCCCGGATACAAACTGCGAGGCTGATGGCCTTTCTGCCCAGAAAGTATGGCTGCCCAGAATGTCTGGCTGCTCAGAATGTATGGCTGCCCAGAGTGTCTCGCTGCCCAGAATGTATATCTGCCCAGAATGTATGTATATCTGCCCAGAATGTATCCAGAACTATCTCTCCATCAGTCTTTTATTTCCTCTCTTTAGGGAAGAGATTTTTACAGAAGAAGACAATGCTTAATGATTCACAGAGACAATCTTTAAGATAAATTAAGCCAGTAAACCTTACTTAAATATTCCTTTCTTCCTTACTGGGTTTAACTTTCACTTGGATCAGACTGATTGACCCCAGGGTGGTCCGAGGGAGTTGCCCCCATTGTCCTTGATCCCGTATTCCCAGAATTTACCACTCCACCCCAAGTGAATATACCCCGGGCAGTTCCTCTCCAGAGCCTCCCTGCTTAATCCCAGTAAACCTGTCCTTGTTCGTCCTCTGAGGAAGTTTTGCTGCCTTGGTTCTAGGGGAAAATCTTGACCTTAGAAACTTAGGGGAATATTGCATTTCTCTGTGGACATCCAGGGCTCATGTATGAAATTATTAACAAGCACAACTGAACAATCAGATGAGGGACAGTTTGTAAGTCTGCTAGGTGGCCAGAGTCTGGTCCTCAGAGCCTGCGGCCTGTACGGTCCACCACACTCGGGCCCACGTGGCCCCGAACTCCTGACCGGGTCAGCGTGGTCTACAACAAAACCTTAGATAATAGTGTTTCTAAACAGAAACCAGAAATGTAGCCTGAAAAACAAAAGACCTATACAAAGAAAACTATAAAACACTACTACAAGAAACAGAAGGAGTCACATAAAAATGGAAGAAGCCACCATGCTTGTAGTTGGAAGACTTAACATTGTGAAAATGTGTTAACACTGCCCAAAGCTGTCTGTGCACCTCCATTATGGTGAGTAGAGGGTATGCCTGAGCGAATGAACACACCACTCCCTACCCTGGAGGGTTCTACTCTGAATGCTCACAGATCTCAAAATTTAAGTGACAGTTTCTACTTAAAACCAAATGGCCACCACTTATCTGTCAGTTTGTCATGCTCTGGTGGCTTGTGAGTTGCTGTGATTCTGGAAACTACGCCACCGGTATTTTAAATACCAGCACGGTCACCCATGGTGGACAGGTTTCAGATGAACTTCTAGACAAAGACAGACTAGGAAGAAAGAGTGACGACCTACTTCTGAATATTTAGTCACTGAAAACCTTATGAATAGCAGAGAAACACTGTCAGATATAGTGCCGGAAAATGAGCCCCTCAGGTTAGAAGGCACTCAAAGTGCAACTGGAGAAGAGCTGCCTCTTCAAAGTAGAGTTGACCGTGATGATGCAAATGGAGTAAAGCCTGTGGGAGAAAAGCCCAAGGGACCTTCATTTGCTGATGGGGCACAACTCAAAATGAAGAGAAATAGCTGTAAACATCCACTGAAAATCAGAACATGGAATGTACAAATTATGTCACTGAGAAGACAAGAAAGAAGGAAAAGGTCAAGATGGATGTCAGAAGAGACACTGAAACTTGTGTTCCAGTGTAGAGATGCTAAAGCAAATGGAAGAAATGAGGCGGTCCAAGAGCTGAACAGAAAATTTCAAACATCAGCTCGAGAAGATAAAGCCAAATAATACAACAAAATATTCAAAGATCTGGAATCAGAAAACCAAAGATTAAGAACACACTCAGCATTTCTCAAGCTGGGAGAACTGAAGAAAAATTCAAGCCTCGATTTTTGTTATTGAAAGATTCACTGGGCAAATTATTGAATGATGCAGAAAGCATCAAGAGAAGATGGAAGGAATACAAAGAGTCACTGTACCAAGAGAAAATTGTTGATGTTCAATAATTTCAACAGTAGCATTATGATCAAGAGCCAGTGATATTGAAGGAGGAAGTCCAAGGTGCATTGAAGGAATTGGCAAAGAACAAGGCCCCAGGAATTGATGGAATAAAAATTGAAATCTTTCAAGAAAGTGAGGCTGCACAGGAGGCACTCACTCATCTCTGCCAAGAAATTTGGAAGACAACTATCTGGCCGACTGATTAGAAGAGATCCATCCATATTTGTGCCCATTCCAAAGAGAGGTGACTCAACAGAATGTGGAAATCATGAGACAATCTCTTTGCTATCCCAGGCAAGTAAAGTTTTGCTAAAGGAAATACAGAAACGGCTACAATAATGCATTGACATAGAGCTTCCAGAGGTTCAAGCCGGATTCAGAAGAGGCTGTAGAATGAGGGATATCATTGCTGATGTCTGATGGATCTTGGCTGAAAGCAGAGAATATCAGAAAGATGTTTACCTGTTCTTTATTGACTACGCAAAGGCTTTTGATTGTGTGGATCATGACAAGCTATGGACAACATTGTGAAGTATGAGTATTCCAGAATACTTAATTGTGCTCATGAACAATCTGTACCTGGACCAAGAAGCAGTTGTTTGAACAGAACATGGGAACACTGAGAAGCTGGGTTATATGAAGAAAAACGTGGCATCAAGATTAGAGGAAGACTCATTAACAACCTGCGATATGCAGATGATACAACCTTGCTTGCTGAAAGTGAAGAAGACTTAAAACATTTACTGATGAAGATCAAAGAGCACAGCCTTCGGTATGCATTACATCTCAATGTAAAGAAAACAAAAACCCTCATCACTGGACCAATAAACAACATTCTTATCAATGGAGAAAAGATTGAAGTTGTCAAAGACATCATTCTTATTGTATCAACTATCAACAGTCAAGGAAGCAGCAAGGCATGAAATCAAAGGACGTATTGCATTAGGCAAATCTGCTGCACAAGACCTCTTTAGAGTTGAAGAACAAAGATGTCAGCTTGAGGACCACGGTGCGCTTGAACCAAGTCATGGTGTTTTCAATAACCTCATACGCATACGAAAGCTGGGCAGTAAGTAAGGAAAACTGAAGAATTGATGCTTTTGAGGTATGGTGTTGGAGAAGAATATTGAAAGTGCCATGGGCTTCCAAAAGAACCAATAGAGCTGTGTTGGAAGAATTGCAGCTGATAGTGCTCCTTGGAGGCTAAGATGGCCAAACTTGGTCTCACATACTTTGGACATATTGTAAGGAGGGACCAGTCGCTGGAGAATGATACTATGTTTGGTTAGGTAGAGGGTCAGAGAAAAAGAGGAAGACCCCCAATGAGATGGATTAGCCAAGGAGCAGCATCGATGGACTCAAGTGTGGCAACAGTCGTGAGGTTGGCCCAAGATTGGGCAGTGTTTCGTTCTGCTGTGCATAAGGTCACTGTGGGTCGGCAGTCACTAACTTTATGTGGAAAGGAATGAGACCCCGAATAAGGAACAAAATAGGAGACGTCTCACTTTTCTATCTCAAAACCTTCTACGCAGACAACATAGCCTGGTACTGGTATAAAGAAAGACACATAGAATGGAACAGAAGTATATATGCTCACCTACACTCAGGTGAACTCAGACAAAGTTCCAAAACATGATAAATGGCGAAGAGATAGTCTCTTCAACAAGTACTGGCAAAACTGGAATCCATTTGCAGAGGAATGAAACAAGACCTATACCTCACACTATATACACAAGTGTACTCAACATGGATTAAAGACCTAAATGTAAAACCTAGAAGAAGATTGTCAGTGAAAAAACCAGGACAAACTTAGGGTTTAAATACACTATCAGATATAACTGAAAACACTCAAAAAGCAGAAAATGAAATAGATGAATAAGTTAGACATTTAATGTGCATCAACAGATTTCACCAAGAGTAAAAGGAGAACCCACTGACTGGGAAATTTTTTTTTGCAGTGACATGTCAGACAAGGGATGAATTCTAAAATCTACTGAAAATTCAACACCTCTACCAAAAAACAAAACAAAAAAAGACAAGTAATCCATTTTTTAAATTGAGAGAGGATATGAGCAGACACTTCATCAAAGAAGACATTCCAGTGGCTAACAAATATCGAAAGAGATGCTTGTGATCATTAGCTGCTAGAGAGAGATGCAAATCAAAATGATGAATTATTATCATCTTATCCTAGCATTGACTGCAAAGTTCAAAAAACAGAAAACAACAAATGGTGGAGAAAGTGTGGCAGTTTGAATATACCAGCCATTCCATAGAAGAAAGTTGAGGCTTTCTGCCCCCCTAAAGTTTTACAGCCTCGGAAACCCTGTCAGGATCACTATGAGTTGGAATCGACTCCACGGTACTTAGCAATAGCAACATTGCTGGATACAATGGTACAACTAATGAAAAATGGTATGGTGCTTCCTCAAAAAGTTGCATGAGTCAGCAGCCCCTCTTGCTTGGTTTTTGTCCTCAAGAAATAAGAGCTGTGACATGAATAGATACATGCACACCCATATTCATTGCAGCACTATTCAAAATACTAAGAATACACTACAATTAAATCCCTAAATATTTGAATAGTAATAAAAATGGGTAAACAATAAATATTCTTTAGTTACAAGTGTTGATTTTGATGATGTAGTATTCTTTTGAAAACTGCTCAAGTTAGTAATTTAAATACAGTTATGACATGATGTGTGCTGGTTGTTTAATATTAGACAGACATTACTAACATGAGTTTAACTTTATGAAAGTTTAGCACTTTTGAGAGAGAGAGACAAGATGCCATTTTGGTGACACACTCTCCAATCCCTCACAACAGAAAATAAGAAAGCAAGTGAAACACATATAGATGATAATCTTGGAACGCTACACATTAAGTTGAGAGAGTAAAGACTTGGATTAAGCACTAATTGAAAAGGGAAACAACAAAAACAGTGATGGAGGATAGAGACAAAGTGAGACTGCATGTTGCATCTGGTCATTTTGAGATGCAAAAGGCAACACACATGAACAAGGAAAAGCTAACATGGTATTCTCTTGGGACAGAGATAAAGTGTTGGTGGATCCTGAGTAAAGCAAGGTGAGCAGAATATGAGTTGGATTGGGGAGGGGAAAGTGGATTGAAGCAGGTTAGAATACTAGTGACTTGGGTAACCACATGCTGAGGAGAGTGAGTCAGTGAAGGTGGATGATACAGCACACTAGTAGAGAGCCCTCGTCATTTGGTTTGAAGCCCATGTGTTGGGGAAGGCCTGTAGGGTGGCAGGTGGATTGAGGCTGGGCAGGAACTAGATAGTTGGCTGTGCCTGCCCAGAAGTATATTGTTGTTAAGTACTGTGGAGTTGATTCCAACTCATAGTGACCATGCACAGGGTTTCCGAGGCTGTAAATCTTTACGGGAGCAGAATGCCTCATCTTTCTCTCACGGAACAGCTGGTAGTTTCAAACTGGCGACCTTGAGGTTAGCAGCCTGATTTGTAACCACTATGCTACAAGAGCTCCTTAGAAGTATATAGGGTCTACACTGTTGAACAGTGACTGGAGATATACTTTCTCCTGCTTTCCCCACCACACCTTCCCATTGACCAGTGGTGAGTTTACCCAGCCCCCGACTCTGCGGCTAGTATGCACCCTTGTTACCCTACACCTGCCTAATGTACTTGGGCTGTCTCCCCCATCAGTTGCACCACAAGTGCCAAAATATGATCTTGAACAACACCCTTCCTGAATTTAGAGAGCATCTCTTGAACAGATTTGATGAATTAGACACTAGTGACTGAAGACCAGCAGAGTTGTGGGAGGACGTCAAGTATATCACACAGGAAGAAAGCAGGAGATCATTATATCTCCAATGAATAGTTTTCATCTTATCTGGATGAGTCTGGTGAAAGGAGATGGTGATGGGATTCATTTGATTCAATAGTGAGTAATTGTTATCAAGACTAATTGCGATCATTACAACTGTAAAGGTAGAAGTTGTGTAACACAAAGAGGGAAATAGTTAATCTTATATTACATGAACAAAGGACCCTAGGACCATCAATGGAGAATAGCATGAGTGGAATGTGGGACGCTAACCAGAGAACCAGAGACACTCGGAGATTAAGGCAGAGATGATGACATGGAGAGGTAAAGCAACTGAAGACTGTAGACTCATGGAAACAGAAAGGCTGTGTGCTGGTGGCCAGGAGGCTGGCTTGCAGAATGCACCCTTTTGTTTAAATGATAATATATTCCTATGTGTTTTTGTGTATATATAAAACACACACACACAAAAAAAAACAGTAACAAAAAGTGGAAGGAATAGAAGCAAATACTGTTAATCAATGATGTGTGGAAGGGATTGTAATCATTGCAGTGAAACAAAATATGATAGGTTGAGTTCAAAACTGATGCTCTCCCATGTAAATTATCACTCAAGTCACAATAAAAACTTAAAAGATCAATAAGAAGAAGAGAAAGGAGGAAAAGACTAAAATGGATGTTAGAATAGACTCTGAAACTTCTTCTCCAGTGTAGAGATGCTAAAGCGAATGGAAAAAATGAAGAGGTAAAAGAGCTGAATAGAAAAATTAAAAGAGCAGCTTGAGAAGACAAAGTCAAATATTAGATTGAAATATGCAAAGACCTGGATTTAGAAAATAAACAAAAAGGAAAGAATATGCTCAGCATTTCTCAAGTTGAGGGAACTGAAGAAAAAATTCAAACCTCGACATGGAATTTTGAAAGCTTCTATATGGACAAAATACTGAACGATGCGGAAAGCATCAAAAGAAGATGGAAGGAATATACAGAGTCACTGTACCAAAAAGAAATGGTCGATGTTCAACAATTTGAAGAGGTAGCATATGATCAAGAGCCAATGACCCTGAATGAAGAAGTCCAACTTGTACTTGAAGGCATTGCCAAAGAAGAAAGTTTAGAGTATTGATAGAATAGAAATTGAAATATTTCACTCTTGTAACACTGGATGGAGGCACTCAGTCATCTATGCCAAGAAATTTGGAAGGCAGCTACCTGATTGGAAGAGATCCATATTTGTGCTCATTCCAAAGAGAGGTGACCCAATAGAATGCAGAAGTCATCAGACAATTTAATTACTATTGCATGCAAGTTAAATTTTACTAAACAGAATTCAAAAACAGGAAACTGTGAAAGTTTCAAGCCTGATTCAGATGAGGATGTGGAACAAGGGTATCATTGCTGATGTCAGATGGATATTGGCTGAAAGCATAGAATACCAGAAAGATGTTGAGCTGTGCTTTATTGAGTATGAAAAGGCTTTCAATTGTATGGATCATGACAAGCTGTGGACAGCATTGTGGAGAATGAGTATTCCATAATACTTGATTATGCTCATGAAGAACCTGTACATAGACCAAGAGGCAGTTTTTTTGAGCAGCACAAGGGGACACAGAATGGTTTAAAATTAGGAAAGGTGTGTGCCAGGGTTGTATTCTTTCACCATACTTATTAAGCCTGTATGCTGAGCAAATTTGAGAAGCTGGATTATATGAAGAAAACGTGACATCAGGAATGGAAGAAGACTCATTAACAACCAGTGATATGCAGATAATACAATCTTGCTTGCTGAAATAAAGAGGACTTAAAATACTGATGAAGGTCAAAGACTACAGCCTTCACTATGGATTGCATCTCAAAGTAAAGAAAACAAAAATCCTCACCACTGGACCAATAAGTAACATCAGGATAAATGGTGTAAAGATTGAAGCTGTCAAAGACTTCATTTTGTTTGCATTCACTATCCACACTCATAGAAGCAGCAGTCAACAAATCAAACGATGTACTGCATTAGGCAAATCTGCTTCATAAGACCTCTTTAAAGTGTTCAAGAGCAAAGATGTCAGTTTGAGGACTAAGGTATGTCTGACCCAAACCATGTTATTTTAAGTAACCTCATATGCTTGTGAAAGTTGGACAATGAATAAAAAAGACCGAAGAAGAATTCATGCATTTGAGTTATTGTGTTGGAGGAGAATATGAAAAGTACCATGAACTGCCAAAAGAACAAACAAACCTATCTTGGAAGAAGTAAAGCCAGTATGCTCCTCAGAAGTGAGGATGGTCAGACTTTGTCTTTCATAATTTGGACATGTTAGTAGTAGTGAACAATTCCTGGAGAAGGACATCATTCTTGGTAAAGTGGAGGGTCAACAAAGGAGGAAGACCCCAACAAGATGGACTGGCACAGTGGCAGCAGCAGTGGGCTCAAGAGTAGCAATGATTGTGAGTTTGGCACAGGACCGGGCAGTGTTTCATTATGTTGTATATAATAAGGTCACTATGGTAATGACGCAAGGGCACCTAACAACAACAATAAAAACAACTATATTTTAAAACTGTCTTTAGTCAGATTATATTTTTGGCCTAAAAAGAGCAAGTTGTTGTTGATGTTGTTAAGTGCTGTCGAGTCAGTTCTGACCTATAGCCTACCCTGTGTAGGGTTTCTGAGGAGCGACTGGTGGGTTTGAACCACCGACCTTGTGGTGCAAAATGGCCTTGCAGTACAGTACATTATCTTGCAGCACCACATCAGGACTCCAAAGGAGCAAAGTAGCAGGATAATAATGCTCGCTTACAATTTGTTCAGGATTTTTAAGGGGTACTCTCAGGATTTGATTTGTTGTTACCCATTTCCTTGTTAGATGGAATATGCCCACAAACCAGATTGGAGAAGTACTGTTGGTTATTGACTCAGGACTAACTTCCAAAAGGATTTGAGAAGCTAGTTTACAAATTCTCGAGTTTTAAACCTGAGTTTGTAAGCAAAGAACTTCCACCAAAGCTTGCGAGTGGAAAACTTGGAAGATTGTTTTCTCTAATGGTATTCCAGTAGAGGGAGCTCAAAGCTCACAAACAACCAAACAAATCTAGGCCAAATAAAAATGAAAATAGGAGTCCTGGTGTGGACCTGTGGGTTAATGCGCCAGACTGCAGAGCCATTTGAACTGCAAGGTCAGCGGTTCAAGCTCAACAGCTGCTCTTTGGAAACCCTATACAGGCTCGCTATGGGTGGGAATCGACTTGATGACACTTAACAACAACAACAACTTAATAATAACAAAAATAAAACTTGGTTGAACCTTGGATGCAACAAAGTTGAGTTTCAAGGCTCTTCAAGGTGCTCACCCAAGCAGCTCTCAAAGTTTCCTGGAAAAGAGTTCAAATGGCTCAGCTGGTTCCAAGGCGCAATTTCCCAGGATTGCAGATTCTTCCAGAGGAAGCTGGCTTTTGGATCTCACTTCTGAAACCAAAGGAGTCAAAGTGCAAGTTTGTTTAAAATTGGAAACTAAATATATTACAGCAAAAGAGCGTCAGAAAAATGGAGAACAGAGAGAGCATGCTCTGACAATGTGTTCTAGAAAGATGCAGAGATTTGTAAAGATAAAAACCACAACCACGGGGTACATTTGGGGTATACTTGATTGAATGATATTTACAAAGTTGCAGGTGCTAGAGTTTTTTTGTTTTTAATTTTGTATTGTTATTTGAATGAAAGTGTACAGAGCAAATTGGTTTTTCATTCAATGATTCATGCGCGTTTTGTTTTGTCACATTAACAGCAGTTTTCCCACCTCCTCCTTGTATTTACTGTTTCCTTTTGTCCTTTCCTTCTGGGCTTATGCTTGGACAAATGCTGCCTTCATCTAGTATGGTTAATTGTTCTAAGGAGTGTATACCTCCTGGCTCTTGTTGGCTTATCTGTTTGGTGGAAAGTTGAACCATGGGAATGACTTCCATTCCAGGCCTGAAAGGTGATTAAGGGCAGCAGTCTTAGGGTTCCATTAGTAAGCCTGGTCTTTTTATGATTAAGAGTTTTGTTCCACATTTCCCCCTACTCTTTCCAGTACCCTCTTATAATTCTTTACAGAGCGAAGTCGTGGTACCCAAGCACCAACTAAGTTTTCTGGTCTCGGGGTTGTGGATGATGGGATTTGCATGGTCTATTATGTGTCTTTGAAATTGTGGAAATATCACCTGCCGGGTCTTAGTTGACCACCTCTGCAAGGTTGGCTTTCTTTGTCAGAATTGTTGGTGACAGCATGCTAGGTGACAGCATACTGCTGACTGAATTTCCTGGATTACTTAAAAATAGAGGTACAGGGTGCTGTAAAGTGTCTAGATGTATTTACTGAGAGTTGGCTGACCACCTAAGTTGTATGTTTCCTGGCACATTAGGTCACCTAGACTAAGGGTACATTGGTGTTGGTTGTGGTAGTTTGCCACGGAGTTGATTCTGACTCATAGTGACCCTGTGTAGGGTTTCCAAGGCTGTAAATCTTTATGGGAGCAGAAAGCCTCATCTTTTTGCTGCAGAACGACTGGTAGTTTCTAACTATTGACCCTTGAGGTTAGCAGTCAACTCATAACCACTAGTTAAATCTGCATTGTATCATGGGACTTTAGAAAATTTGTGGAAATTTTCCATTATCTTTCAATTCCATTTTTTCCTTGAAGCTTCCTTATACTGGGGTGCTCTGTTAAAACAATCACAAAGAGATTATTCAAAGCATAAAATGATCACAAATGAAAGTGTTAAGTATTCTTATCCCTAAGGGGAGAGAAAGTTTTAATATAGAAATGCTATATATGTGACTCTATTTTATACTAGTGTGTGCCAACTATGAGTGCATCTCTCAGAAGCTTAACCCTAATGTGTTTCTTTAACATTTGTGTGAGCAGATTTCTCTATGGAAGCTGTTTGTATCTAAGTCAAGTTTTTACAAAAAGAAAAAAGGCTGTACTTTTAACAAAATGGAATCACTTATGGCAAGAAAAAAATCCAAATTAGACGTTAGGCAGGCCATAGTTTCAAAATGCTCTTCCTCGCTCCTGGTAATTGGGCTCCTGGTGTGGAATGTAGGATAAGCACTGGACTACAAATCACAAGGTCACAAGTTGAAATCCACAAGCAACTTCTTGGAAACCCAATACAGGGTCTCCGTGAGTTGGAACCAATTCAGTGACACAAAACAGCAACAACTAACTACCACGTTGGTGGTGCAAACCTACTAGCTGCGCCTCGAAAACTTTATACAAGGTTGCTATGAGTTGTAACTGACTGTGGATGGCACTTAAAAACAATAGTTGGGGATTTTTTTTTTTAGCATTCTACAAATAAGTATTGAAAAACAATTTTTTGGTGTTTTTTTAGGTTGCCAAAGGTTTGGAAATATGAATTTTAGGATAATTCATTTAAGTAACTAGTATAACCTTTGGGATCAGGTAAAATAAAATTTTCAGGAATTTGATGGAGGACTTTGTAATCAATATATTACAAAGCTATGACATTGGAGTCACAGATCTGATTTTATAATCATAGGTTTTATACTGCCAAAGATTCTTTTTGAGTCTCAGTGTCCTTATCTGTAAAATAATGAATGAACTAAGACAATGATTTTACTGCCCTTACTGATGTAGTGTGTTTTTACTTAGGTGGCAGGTTGTATAAAAGAAGTCCTGGAACTTGTGGCCGTACCATCCAGGTATAAAAACGTTTAAGAAATGGAACAACTATGCGAGGAAGAACAAGAAGAGCCAGAACCGCAGAAGAATGTCAAAGAAACCAAACAAGTGAATGATGATGATGCTGAATTGATACTTGTTGGCGTGGAGCATGTCAATGAAGATTCTGAGCTGATCTTTGTTGGTGTGACTTCACACTCAAAACCAGTTGTTTCCACTATTTTGAATAGAGCCACCCCAGGTTCATATTCAAGGAGGAAAAAGTATGGTCGCCACAAACAAGATCCTGCTTGCAGTACCTTGCAGCCTACAAGACATACGACCTCTCCATCAAAAATGGTGGCTGTCTCACCAGCGTCTTCTTCGGAATCAAGATCAACAGACAGTCCTATAATTATTGAGCCTTTGTCTCATCCTGAATATGAAAACAACTCAATACCAGTCCAGCCTAATAGCTCTTCAGAGGTGCACTCTCCATTGATTACGTTCACAAGTTCATTGCAGCATCCAGGAGGAACAGCACTTTCTTTTGGAGGTGTAAAGGAAGGACCACGTATACCAAAGCAACTTTCAACTTTTGAAGTAAACAGCATAAATCCCACGAGGCCTAAACTCAGTGATGGAATCCCACAGGGACATTTTTCGGCTTTACCAGCCTCAGATGTCTCTCCTGCAAAGAACATCCAACAAAATACACCCTCAATAGGTCTTAATACCTCAGTAAGCCATGCTCTGCATGGAACACCTTTTCTAACAACTTTTCCAAAGGACAAGCTCCATTTTAAACCTATAAATCCAGATAGCGGAAATGGGGGAATGGCCAAAACAGACTTTTCAAGACTAGCAAGTCCAAACAAGACTTTTGATTCCCAGGAAGGAAGTGTGACCGTGTTACTTCATGACTTCTATTATGGGCAACATGAAGGAAATGGGCAGCCAGAACAGAAGACTCACACAAACTTTAAATGTTTCAGCTGCCTGAAAGTTCTTAAGAATGTGAAGTTTATGAATCACGTGAAGCAGCACTTGGAACTCGAGAAGCAGATGGGTGATAGCTGGGACAGCCACACCACCTGTCACTATTGTTACCGGCTATTTCCCACTCCCATCCAATTACAACGCCACATTGAAGGTGTGCACATCACGCAGGAATTCTCCACTGTTTGTAAAATCTGCGAGTTGTCATTTGAAACAGACCAGGTTCTCCTACAGCACATGAAGGACATGCACAAGCCTGGTGAAATGCCCTACGTATGCCGTGTTTGCAATTACAGGTCTTCAGCCTTCACTGAAGTGGAAACCCACTTCAAAACCTGCCATGAAAACACTAAGAATTTGCTTTGTCCGTTTTGCCTCAGAATTTTTAAGGCTGCAACACCATACATGTGCCATTTTAAAGGGCACAGGGAAAAGAGTGCTCACTCATGTTCCAAATGCCGACTGCAGTTTTTAACTTTCAAGGAGAAAATGGAGCACAAGACCCAGTATCATCAAATGTTTAAGAGGCCTAAACAACTAGAAGGATTACCTCCTGAAACAAAAGTTGTTATTCAAGTGTCTCTGGGACCTCCCCAGCCAGGATCAGTGAAAGTGGCATCCATTACTGTGAACACGTCTGACTCTGAACCATCACTCCTGTGTCTAAAAGAATTGCCAAAAAAAGCTACTCACTCTAGTTCTTTGAAATCTAAAATGTTTCAGTCCAAGTCAAAAGTCTCCCCACCCTCTCCCAAAAAATGTAAACTACACATTTGTCAGTAGCACCAAATGAACAGAAACCAATGAATCATTCATGAGTTCCTTTAATTCATGATTGACAATATTGTTTGGGCTAAATTACAAGGTGTTATTTTAAAATATGTAGTTTTTGGTTTTCATATCTGACTTAACACAGACTTGATATCTTTATGTGTGTATGTATGTGAGAGAAAAAACAAAACAAAACACATTATTTTGGTATTTTTTGTTATGCCCAAGCATATATAGATTTTGTTGAATTATTTTGAATTACTTAATTTTATCCTCAACCTTTTCCTTACATTGAAGATTCAATATTAAATGGCTTTGTTATGGGGCAAGACCCTATTTGCTGCTGAACTCCAGAAGTGCCTCTGCTGTGCTTGTACTGAAAGCCTGGGTGTCTAGATGCTGATGAGAAATTTGGTACAAAGGTACCCAGGTAGGCAATGCTTAGAGAGGGGCAGTGGCTCCTTTTACAGTTGAGGGAAGGGCACACATCCACTTCCTTTGCATTAGCAGAAGGAAGACTGAAAATATCCCCCCCCCCCACTTTTTTTTTTCTTAAGTATCTTTAACCCAGGAACATGAAAAGAGGCAAAACCATGGTGTTAAGGTCCCTGGATGGCATTTTGCCTTCGGCTAGTATCTAAAAACTTGGCAGCTTGGACCCATCCAGTAGCACCTGGGAAAAAACAGACCTAGCAGTTTGCTTCTTGTAACGATAACGGCCCAGAAAACTCTAAGGAGCAGTTCTATTCTGTAACCCATGAGTTTCCAAAGTCACTGACAAATAACAAAACAAAAATAACTACAAAGTTCAATGTTTGAGAGGGCCCAGACATCAAACAGCTGCTATGCATCACTGACTTCAGATGAAGCAGCCACAGCAATCCATAGAATGAGACCTGGTGCCAGTGGGCCTCCTGCTGAGTGATTTAAAGGGGGCACCCATTTATCTCAACTACATTCCTTCTGGCTGGCCTTTAGTGGAGAATGGATTGGCCACATTCCTTTTACACCACAGGTGGTCAGAAGCAAGTAAACTCAAGAGAAAGGAGCCCTGACCTTCATAGTTTAGTTTGAACTGGACTGGACCCATATTTTTAACTGGAAGGGGCTAAACAAATGTTATCTGCCAGTTTAGAGGCTGGACGAAGTTCAGTCTTCCACTGGTAAGCTGGAATGAGCGCTATTCAAGAAGAGTAGATAGAATGAATACAAACAGAAAGCCCAGGCTGGCAGACTGAAACGATTACAAGGCTTGCTTTTCCTTGTATTTTACTGGGCACACACTGTCATTGAACGCATGACACTTACAATTCTGTGTCATGCCTTGGACATGAATGTATTGAAGTTAACAGTTATTCTATTATATGTATGTACAATTTCCAAATTCATCATACTGATACTGAGTTTGGGTCTTGACACGCTAATGTGCAAGAAAGAAATATCCCATCGTTAATTAAATATGAGGAGGCCTCAAAATGGTTGTGGAAAGATTCTATTATCCCTTAATTTTATTTTTCCACAAACTTTTTCAAGCACTCTTGTAGTAAATCTTAAGAGTTGCTATCCTTCAGCACTGTCAGGAACCTAATCTATCTCTATGGGAGAAAGAACCATTTCAGGAAACTGGAGAAGGTCTTGAGTATTGGTTCCTGAATATTAGCAGCCTTGGCTGCTTCTGTGGTTCCAGGGTTGAGTCTCCCTAGGTATGGTGTAGCACCATGCCTTCTTCCTCCAGCCCCAGCTGAGGTGTCCAACAGCCTTTGTGCTCCACTCCAGGAATCTGGGATTCTGGTTCTAGATCTAGACCTGGAGAAAAACTCTCCCTGCTTTCTTTATCCTCTTCCTTAAAGGTACCTCCACTGGCTCTCCTCTTGTCTCCCATCCCGCTCCTATCCCCGTCCCCTGCCCAGTCTAGCTTAGTTTCCTGGGCTTCTACAAATGTTGAGAGGATACAATCATCAAGGCTGTAACTTCCCTAGTAGAATCCAGGGAAGAGAGGTGGCAGATAACACAGTAGTGTTGTCAGGATATGTGTACATTTGAGATAACAAAATGTAGATAATGTTTAATTTATTTGTTTGATAGGTGGCAGATTGATTTGCACCTTGAACGTTTTACTAGGCTTTTTAGCTTGTTTGGGCCAAGGCACTTGCGTAAAATTTCAGCATGAACTCTTTGTTGAGGTATAGAAAGATTTTTTTTTTTTTTTCTTCTCCCCTAATTATTTGAAAACTACTGTGTCTCTTCCACTTGCTCTCTCTCAGGTGGAAGTGCCTACTGTGTATAAATAGATCTGCAGACTTATGCCTACTTATATCCCTTATGGTGGTATCTGTATGTGTGTGGTTGCTTAGTATTTTAGCACTATTACTGTTGTTTGCTGCTTCATTGAAACATACTCCTAGGGAGCACAAATTGTCATTCATTGCCAACTACCACCACCACCCACTGCCATGGAGTCAGTTCTGACTCATAACAATCCTACTGGGAAGAGAACAACTGCTCCATATGGTTTTCAAGGCTGGCCACCTCTATGGGAGCAGACAGCAGCTCAACACTTAACCCAATGCCCCAATAGGGCAGTGCCAGAAATCTGGCCCTGCCTACCTCTTCTCTCAGTTTCTCTTGTCATGCTTCCCTCCCCACTGATGCACTCTTTTCTGATACAGTGGCCTTGCTTTTCTAACTATACTTCTCCATTCAAAGACTTTGTACATGCTGCTGTTCCCTAGGCCTGCATGGCTTGCTACCTCACTTAGTTGGTCAACCCTTCGTTTAGTTCATGGAGTTTCAACCGCATCCTTATGACACTGGCAGTGAAATCTCCTTACTTTTGCTCTTACTTTCTCCTCCACTTGAAAGGCACTTTATCTCTTTCCACTCCTCTTTTTTCTCCCCAGTCGAGTTTAATTTCCTGGGCTTTCACAAAAAGCTGGGAAAAGATAATCATCAAGGGCTTGGCTTCCCTCTTAGAACTGAGCTAGCTTGAATCAATTTCTGTGCCTGTAATTAAAAGAAAATTCATATAGTGAGTTCTTTCAGGAGCTTTCTCTGTTTTTCTATTGATAATGCTCTATTTTTTTAATGCAATGTCACTTTGTTTTGTTTACAAATGTACTGTATATTGACTGTCAAGATTGATATTTTGTTATTCTTATCTTTGTGGATTCCCCTATCTATTTTGCTTGCTTGTTGTTTCAGATAAAATTATTTTATTAATGTTGCCAAAATTGTAAGTAAAATAGCAATTATTATAATAAAATGTTTTGTGACTAAGATATTGTCGTTCCATCAATACTAACAAGATATTATTTTAGGGTGCTTTTCCAATTTTTATTGAGTGCCACTTATGTAAACTCTTTGCCTTCCTGCCAATTATATTTGAGTCTTTTGAATTAGTCACAACTTCCAAATAATTACAAGTACAATGGAGTTAATTGACTTTTTAAAAAGTACATGGTATAATAAAAAATTGACAATTAAAGGTAACAAGCACAATATTTAAAGAATTAACTTTCTACTTTAACATCTTTATAGAGAATTATTGCATAATTTTATTGGCTGCTGTATAACAGCTATTGAAATAATCATGTTTTTTTTTTCTTTATTAACCTAATGTTTTGCTTGGCTACATCCACAAGTTTTCTTGAGGCCTTCCTTTCTTGAAGCAAAAGTAGCCGCACTTGGGGTAAGAACATCACCCTCATTATTCAGAATCCCTCTCTTTCTCATATCTATTGTTGAAGCTGGTTTCTTTCTCTTCTAATTAAATTTGCCACAGTTTTTCTATGTTTCTGATTTACTTTTTCCCCAAGAAACAGCCTTTGGTTTGATGTATGATCTCAACTGATTTTGATTTTGCTGTTCTTTATTTTAAATTTTATTCATTATATTATTCTTATTTTCATAAAGATTGTTCTTTTATAACCTTTTATTTAAAAAACTTAATTTTTCTTTAATAAGTAGGATTTAAGACCTTGATTGCCTCTGTATAGCTTTGACTGAATCTCAAATGTTTTGATGCATATTGCTTTCATTTTTATTAAAATTTTCACATTTTTGGAGCAAATTTAAAATTCTGAAGATTAAGTTTTACATGCTGAACATTTCAGTTGTAATTTATTGTTTTACAGAGAATTCCGTTTTCTCTGGAGCTTTGAGTATATTTATACACTATATGTCTATATAGATACTCTTTAGATTGCTAAATGGAGCAATAGTGTATTTTCTATTTCTATGGTGAAATATGAAATATGTTTTCTTTCTTCTAGGAATTTATTTAAAATAAATCTTGTGTAAAAGGTGGATGGAAATATTTATTTGAGAGTAATTTCTGGTAACAAAACTTGGAAACCAAACTGCAGATCAAATGAATTGTTCACTAAGTATATACCTACCTTGGTGACACTGTGGGTTAGGCATTGACCTTAACCCTAAAGTCAACAGTTCAAACTTACCAATCACTCCACAGGAGAAAGACAAAGCAGTCTGTACCATAAAGCTTTACAGTCTTGAAAGCAGGGTCGCTAAGAGTCAGAATTGACTTGATGGCAGTAGATTTTATACATAGTATTACTCAGTTTTCTGTTCAGCTCTTGGAC
>NW_006408824.1:2377640-2381016 GCF_000296735.1 Chrysochloris asiatica
TCGGTAGCTTCATATGTATGCGAAAGCTGGACAGTGAATAAGGAAGACCGTAGAAGAATTGATGCTTTTGAGTTATGGTGTTGGAGGAGAATATTGAAGGTGCCATGGGCTGCCAGAAGAACCAATAGATCCATTTTGGAAGAAGTGCAGCCAGAGTGCTCCTTGGAGGCCAAGATGGTCAAACTTTGTCTCTCATACTTAAGTCATATTTTCAGGAGGGACCAGTCACTGTGGAAGGATATCATGTTTGGTAAGGTGGAGGGTCAGAGAAAAAGAGGAAGACCTCCAACGAGTCCAAGTGGCAGTATCAATGGACTCAAGTGTGGCAATGGTAGTGAGATTGGCCCAGGAGTGGGCAGTGTTCATTCTGCTGTGCATATGGTCGCTATGGGTAGGTACCAACTTGATGGCACCTAACAACAACAACAACAACAACAATTACTCAGTTATCAAAAAAGTGAAGACTATAATCTATACCAAAACCCACAAACCTACTGCAGAGTTGATTCCAACTTACATTGATGCTGTAGGTCAGAATAGAACTCTTGGGTTTTGGACGTAAAGAAAAACCAATGGTACTGAAGGAAGAAGAAGTCCAAGCTGCACTAAACACATTGGAGAAAAACCAGGCTTCAGTAATTGATGGAATACAAACTACAATCTTTCGACAAACTGACACAGCACTGGAGATGCTTATCTATGCCAAGAAATTTGTACTGACAACTTCCTGACCAACTGATTGGGAGAGATTCATATTTGTGCCCATTCCAAAGAGAGGTGGCCCAGTGGAATGCAGAAATCATTGAACAATATCATTAATAGCCTCATAAAATTTTGCTGAAGGTAATTTAAAAACTGCTCCATCCATAAGGAAATGCCAGAAACTCAAGCTGGATTCAGAAGAGGATGAGGAAGTCAGGGTATTGTTACTGACATCAGTTGGCTCTTGACTGTGAAAGCAGAGAATACCAGAAAGGTTTACTTCTGTTTTATTGACTGTGCAAAGGATTTTGACTGTGTGGGTCATTACAAACTATGGATAACATTTTAAAGAAAGTGTATTTCAGAACACTTAATTGTGTTCATGATGATGAACCTGTATGTAGACCAAGAGGCAATTGTTAAAACTGGCTTAAAATCAAGAAAGGTATGCACCAGGGTTGTATCTTTTCACCATACTTCGTCTATATGCAAAGCAACGGATACGGGAAGCTGGATTATATGAAGAAGAGAGTGATAACCAGAATTGGCGGGAGACTCATTAACCACCTGCAGATGATGCAACATTGCTTGCTGCAATTGAAAAGCACTGATGAAGATCAAAGATGATATCCTTTAGTAGTATGGATTGCACCTCAATGGAAAGAAAAAAATTCCTCACCACTGGACCAATAAATGACATCATGATAAATGGAGAAAATATTAAAGTTAACCAAAAGATTTAAATAAAGACTTTATTTTGTTTGTATCCCAATTAACACTCATGGAAGCAATAGTCAATAAAACAACTAATGTATTGCCTTAGGCAAATCTGCTTCAAAGTGTTCAAGAGCAAAAAAGTCAATTTGAGGTCTAAGGTTCAACTGATGCAAGCCATGGTATTTTCAGTTGTCTCATATACATGTAAGAGCAGGGTCACTATGAGTCGGAACTGACTCCACAGCACATAACAACAACATATACATGTGAAAGTTAATGAATACATAACACCTTAGAATAATCAGTGCATTTAAATTGTGCTGGAGAAGACTAAAAGTGCCATGCACTATCAGAAGAAGAAACAAATCTGCCTTGGAAGAAGTGCAGCCAGAATGCTCCTTAGATCCCAGGATGACCGGGCTTAGTCTCTTAATACTTCAGACATATCCTTGGAGGAACCAGTCCATGGAGAAAGATACCATGCTTGGTAAATGAAGGGTTAGTGAAAAAGGAAGACCCTCAGCAAGAAGTATTGACACAATGACAGCAGCAATGGCCTCAAACAAAGCAACAATTGTGAAAATGATGCAAGACTGGGCAGTGTTTCATTCTGTTCTGCTTGTGGTCACTATGAGTCAGAGCCAACTCAATGGCATAAAACAACAGCTTCCATTCATTAAGGATGCCAGAGCAATGGACAGAGACAGATGTCCAGAGAATGAAAAAGAGGAAATGCCTTTGTATGTGTGTCTGCACATGTGCAAACAACCTTGATAACTACCATGTTTCCAGGTTTCTGATGAATGTTCTGATGAACATTTCTTAGTTCTTAAAAGCATCAGGAAAGGTTGTGCATTAACCTGTTGCTACCTAACAAGTAACTATAAAACAAACAGCTTGAACAGTCATCTCTTTTTTATACAGCTTCTTAGCGTTGAGTCCAGGAGCATCTTACTGGGTTGTTCTTACACAAGGTCTCTCTTAAGGTTGTAGTCAGACTATCCATGAGGGCTGTAGTCACCTGAAGTCTGGATAGGCTGGAGGATGTTTTCAAGATGGCTTACTAAGTTGGCAAGATACTCCAGTTCCTTGCTGGCTTTTGGAAGGAGACCTCAGTTCCTTCACATAACACTTCTCTGTTGGGCTGCCTGAGTGCCTTTAAGATATGTCGAATTGACTTCTCCAAGGGCAAGTGATAAAAGAAATTCTATTCATAAGAAATTAGTTACCAAGTCTAGCTCACCTGTCAAGAGGATGGATATTATTAAGCCTTTGAAAAGAATGTCAGGATTTGTAGACATGATTTAAAATCACTAGGTATACCATTGGAGTCCTTGTGTGGTGCTGCAGGCTAAGCCCTGGACTGCTAACTACAAGGTCAGTGGTTCAAACCCACCAGCTGCTCCTTAGAAATCCTAAAACGTTGCTATGATTTGGAACTGATGGAATGGCACTTAACAACAACAAAGTGTGTCTTCTGACTATAAATAGTTAAGCTATGTGCAAAAGTTACTCACCTCCCAAGGCCTCCAAAAGTTTCATCCATTACAGCATTAACTTGATGTCCAGAATCTCATCATCTAATTAATGTCCAAATATGGATACTGTTCTTTATGTGCAGCATCTCAAGTATGGTATCTTTCCATCTTAAGTACTGTGAACTATCTTACCACAGCACACAGTGGTGAGACAGTTTGTAGGATAACCTCCATAGACACTCCCGTTCATGTACCAGCCAGTTCAATGATAAGGACTCATGGCCTGGTAATTATTCTTGGATTTTGACTCAGCCTTATGAGACTCTTAACAGATGCATAAATTTCAACAGTGTTTTCATTCTGCTTCCTACTTGTAGAAGTGAAAGGTTCAAAACCTCTTATTTTGTAACTCTGATCCTTTCAGCTTCCCTGGGTCATACAAATTGACTTAATGGCAACTGTTTTTTTTTTTTTTTTTT
>NW_006408824.1:2381401-2382723 GCF_000296735.1 Chrysochloris asiatica
TAAGGGACACAGGAGGGCTTTGGGACATTCTGGTTCACCAGCTCATTGACAAGTTTCTGGAGGATGGCATGATTGGGGGGAACTGAGACCGTAGTGTAGCACCCGAGGGCAGGTTCCCTTACTGTAGTTTGGGGTGTAGAGATGGGGAACAATGATCCAGTGATCCCAGCCAAGCTGGTGGAAGCTGACTTGGAAACTGGAGGGAACACTGATTCTGTTCAGGCTTATAGAAGGGCCAGGAACCTCAGATGAAATGCTGCCTGTTTGCCAGGACTTCCGTGATAGAAAAGGCAATTCCCCTTCCATAAACTCCAAGGCTCTGGGGGAAAGTATGACCTTCTAAACACTTTTATTTGTATCATTTAAATAGAGTAACAAGAAGACGATGTCCATGGATGAAGTCCCTTCTCACCAGAGCTCAAGAATCTCTTCTATCTTTTTTGTGTGTCGTCTTTGGACCCTGTGCCCCTTTTGACTCCAGAGACTTTGCCAAACATGTTGTGTGATGTCTATCACTGTCCAAACTTTGTTAAGATGGGAAGACTCTGAGGAACCTCCTCCTGAAGAAGGAAAATTGTTGCTTAGGTTTTTCTGGACCCAGGGCTCCACATGGCAGGAGAAGTGTAAGTGATCTCGGTGGAGTTAATGGCAGTAAACCATGATGGTTCTGACTAGTTGGTAAGCCATTTGGTGTGGTCTTACAGGAAAATCCAGGGTCTGTATATGCCAGGAACCTCCGAGTGGCCTTGCTACACTGGCCAAGGGCCTCACCAACCTCACCATGGTGGTCCCAATGGTACAGTTCTCCCTTGGGTGTCCCTGTGGGTCAGCTGAACTCTGGTATAATTTCAGCATGTACTGCAGGGGAAGTCCTAGGAGCCGTGGCTTCCTTTGCTGCTTGTTAGGGGCTTCTAGCAGCTCCTGAATCAGGGACAAGGTAGGAGCCTCAGACAGCAGAGCAAAAGAGGGCTGTCCAACCTTTGCCATTTGGAGCCTGTGTTCCATAAAAAGCACCATCCCCAAAGAAGAAGGGTTCTAAGGACGTTGAGGACCACCTTGAAAGCCTCAGCAGTCAGCAACAGGTTCGAGTACAAGCTTCGACCTTTACTTTTGGTTGAGAAAACTTGTGATATACCCCCTTAAATTATGTAAAGGGTCGTAGTCTGACCGATTGGTATTTTGATTGATCTTTGATTGATCTTAACCTTACCTGAGGATTTTACAGACATATCCCCATCATTCTCACTCAAAAAAGTCCACTGTTGTTGATTCCAACTCAAAGTGACCCTGTAAGACAAAGTGCAAGTACTCCATGGGGTTTG
>NW_006408824.1:2386438-2388108 GCF_000296735.1 Chrysochloris asiatica
GTTTTTAAATTGTGTTTTTTTTTTTTAAATTGAGTTTCATGTGATATAAATGATATTGTTTGATGATTTCCAAATTCTGTTTGGTTACCTCTTTTTGGAATGGATCTCTTCCAACCTGTTGACAAGGTAGCTGGGCTCAAAATTTCTTGGCTTAGGTGAGCGAGTGCCTTCAGTGCGGCATCAGTTTGTTGAATGGTTTTAATTTGTATTCTGCTAATTGCTGGAGCCTGGTTTTGCATCAGTGCCTTCAGTGCAGCTTGAACTTCCTTCAGAACAAATGGTTCTTATCATGTGCTATCTCTTTAAATGATTGAGTATGACCATTTCTTTTTGGTACAGTGATTCCATGTATAACTTCCATCTTCTTTTGATACTTTCTGCATCAT
This sequence comes from Chrysochloris asiatica, assembly GCF_000296735.1. Lineage (NCBI taxonomy): Eukaryota > Metazoa > Chordata > Mammalia > Afrosoricida > Chrysochloridae > Chrysochloris > Chrysochloris asiatica. Next base: position 2,386,825 of record NW_006408824.1, read on the forward strand.
TCAATATTTTGCCCAGAGACTCGTCAATATTTCAAGTCAAGGTTGAATTTTTTTCTTCAATTCTTTCAGCTTCAGAAATGCTAAGCATGTTCTTTCTTCCCTTTTGGTTTTCTAACTCCAGGACTTTGTACATTTCATTATAATACTTGAATTTGTCTTTTCGTTCTTTTGAAATTTTCTGTTCAGCTCTTTTACTTCCTCATTTCCTCCAGTTGCTTGAGCATCTTTATGCTGAATAGCAAGGTTCAGAGTCTTCTCTAATGTTCATTTTGGTCTTTCCCTTCTTTCTTCTTTTGCTTTTTCCCTGTTCTTGATGTCATCCCATAATCTTCTGGTCTTCCGTCATTAGTATCTAATGTACCACATCTGTTCTTGAGATGGTTCTGAAATCAGATGGGATACATTAATGGTCATATTTTGGCTCTCGTGAACTTGTTTTAATTTTCTTCAGCTGATGCTTGAGCTTGCAGCTGAGCAATTGATGGTCTGTTCCATAGTTAGTCCCTGGTCTTATTTTGGCTAATTGTATTGAGCTTTTCCACCTCCTTTTCCCACAGATGTAGTCAGTTTGATTCCTGTGAATTTCAGCTGGTATAGTCCATGTGCCTAATTGCCTTTAAAAAAAAAAAAAAGATACTTACAACGAATAAGTCATTGATCATTGAAAATTCTATCATGTGATCTCCAGAATAATTCCTATCATGAAGGCCATATTTTCCAACTACTGATCCATCCTCTTTGTTTCCAACCTTTGCATTTCTATCAATACATCTTGATTACATGTTTGATCAATTTCAGACTGAAGAATTTGGTAGAATTTTTCAGTTTCACCATCTCTGGCTTTAGAGGTTTGTGCATACATTTGAATAATAATGGTATTAACTTCCTTTTAGGCATATGGATATTATCCTATCACAGACAAGCATTATACTTTAAGAAAAATTATTGAAATGCTCTTTTTAATGATAAATTCAATGCCATTCGTCTTCAGTTTATCATTTCTGGCATAGTAAACTATATGACTGTCAGATTCAAATGGCCAGTACTAGTCCATTTTAACTCACTAATTCTTTTAATATCAGTCTGTATGAGTTCCGTTTTATTTTACACAACTTTACTTTGTACAATCCATGTTCCGATTACTAATGGATGTTTGCAGCTGTTTCTTCTCATTTTGCATGGTGCACTATCAGCAAGTGAAGGTTCCAAAAGCTTTACTTCATTTGCATCATCATGGACGTTGCTCTTCCTCTGTTGTATTTAAGTGCCTTCCATCCTGAGGAA
>NW_006408824.1:2388208-2391629 GCF_000296735.1 Chrysochloris asiatica
TGAGGAACTTTTCTTCTGGTACTATCTGTTGCTATTTATTAGGTTTTCAGTGGCTATACATTTAGAAGTAGCCGGTTTCTCCTTTTTCTTTGTCTTTGTCTGGAAGCACAGCTGAAACCTGACCACCATGGGTGGTGACCCTTCTGATATTTAAAATGTAGGTGGCATAGCTTCTAGCACCACAGCAACGTGCAAGCCACTACAGTATGACAAACTCACTGACGAATGGTGGTCTCTCATCTTTGTTCTTGTTAAGTGCCCTCTGTAGACAACCATTTTTCAATGTCCCAGATATGCTCTATTTTGGTGAAACTTTAGGATAAACACTGGAAGACTAACCACAAGGTTGGCAGGTTAAGTCCTCCACTGACTACCCATGAGAAAGATGCTCCCTTAAAATTTTACAACCTCAGAAACCCTGTACAGGGTTGCTATGAATTGACATCAGCTCAAGGCAGTGGGTGAAATATGCTCTTTGGTTGGCAGTCATTAATTTTAGAATGTTCTGAGAGAGTGGGAATCTTCAAAACCAGTGCGTTCTGGTTCCTTTGTATTTAATAGTCCTTCCCTTAAGTTACTTTTTTTCCAGTCACATTTTACTATAGTGACAAGAAGTTAAGCAGTACTTACTCTCCATAGCTAGATGACTTAGTTAATTAGGCATATTTTCTGCTTTCTACATAATTGGAAGAGTTGTATATGTGTGTTACTAAACTTTCTGCCATTACATAAGGAACCCTTTCTGCCATTACATAAGGAACCCTTTTCTCAAGTTTCTAGCTAGTAATGTGTCACTCACTTCATTTTTTGTTGCTGAAACTTGGGCCCTGGCTTTCTTTTGAACCACACTGATAACCTCCTCAGTGCCTAGTTTTCTAAGCTTTTCATTAATACTCTTAAAGGCCTAACTTCTTATTTACCAGTTCCAAATCTACTCCCACATTTTAGGTATTTATTACAGCATTACCCGACTGCTCCAAAATCTGTATCAGTTATCTATTGCTGTGTAAAGCATTACCCCAAAGTTATCAGCTTTAAGAACAAACATTTATTATCTCATGGTCTCTAAGGGTCAGGAATTTGAGGGCAGCTTAGCTGAGTGGTTCTGTCTTCACTCATGAGGTTGCAATCAAGATGTCAGCTGGGGCTATAGTCATTTGAAGTATTGACTAGTGCAGTTTTTACTGTGCCTTGGGGACTGGAAAACTTATTTGGATTATATTTCTCTTGGACAATCCTCCCGAAACATTCACTAAATTACGTATAGCCTCTTTCCTTTCACTTTTTTTCCTTCTGCAAGTGGCCAATATATGCCTTAGGCTACCTTGAGAACTAAAATGTCTATCCACTTGATCCCCAAACAAGCATAGAATCATGTCAAGCTTATGTCTAGGTTCTTCTTTTGAGTCTGGCACTGCTGACCATGAGGATAACCAGCTAGCAGTAATACTCAGCCTCATTCTCAGCCTGGGTCCCGGAGAGGGTGAGACAGCTTTGTTCCCAAGGAGGAAGCCTAAGAATCAGGCAGGGGTCCATGAGAGTTTGTTATTTGTGTTATGTATCAGCATCCTGGGAGCTTGTCCAGACTTCTGCTGGAACCAGTATGGATCGTGACCATCAGTGACAACTCCAGTGCTGGAACCACAGGTAAGAGTGACGGTTCCTCCTGCGGACATGACCAGTGAGGGCTCCTGAGTCACCACAGCCTGAGAATTAACCCCTGAACTACAAAGAAGACAGGTGTTAGGAATTTTTTGTCTTGTTGATTTTTTCTATTGTTTTTCTGTTTTCCAATTCATTTATATCTGCTTTAATCTTTATTATTTATTTCTTTCTGATGATTCTAAGCTTACTTTGCAGTTCTTTTTTCTAATTCTGGAGATGTGTTAGTGTGTTGATTTTGATTTTTTCTTCTTTATGTGTGTGTTTATTGTCACAAGCTGCCCTGTCAGCATTGCTTTTGTTGTATCCCAAAAGTTTTGGTGTATTGTACTTTTGTTCTCATTTGCTTCAAGGAATTTTTTTTTTTTTTAATTTTGTTCTGTAATTGTTCTATTACCTAGTTGTTGTTGTTAGGTGCCATGGAGTCAGTTCCAACTCATAGCGATGCTGTACAGGGTTTCCGAGGCTGTAAATCTTTACAGGAGTAGAAAGCCTCATCTTTCTCCCGCGGAACAGCTGGTAGTTTCGAACTGCTGACCTTGTGGTTCGCAGCCCAATTCGTAACCACTATGCTACCAGAGCTCCTTACCTAGTAACTTTAAAAAAAAAATTTTTTTTAAGAGTTTTTTTTTTTAATTGTGAATTATGTGGGTTTACATGGGAGAACATCAGTTTTACATTCATCCTATCGTAGTTCGTTTTCATTGCAATGATTACAATCCCCTCTATGCATCATCAAACAACCAAAGGGTACACCCCACAGGCCTGACCCCCAACCATCAGCACACAGCCCCTCTCCTTCCCCGAGTCCAGTGTCCCCAGCTGCGCCATCTGCAAATATCATTGTTTCTGCCTTCATTTCTGCTGTCACTGCTTCTCTGGATAGGGTCCCACACTCTGCTCTTCTCCCTTGATGGTCCCAGGGACCTCTGCTCCTGGGCTGCAAAGCCAGTTACTCCCCTCCTTTTATTACAAAATTTTTACCTGTACATTTCTGACCCTCGTAGTCAGTCCTGATAGCAATTATTCACTATTGTTTCACAAAAGTTTTATCCCCATCTCCTTTCATTAGCTCCATCCCAACAGATTGGGAACCATTCATTGGAGATTCTACCTTCCCCCGCCCCATCTGGAACTAGGCTCCCTCTTGAAAGCTTGTAAGCCAGTCACTTCTTACCTTTGTAGCCCCTCTATTTTGGGTAGCCAATGTCTTAAGTTGCCCAATCCTGTCAACCCTGTGTACTGAGGGGGTGGGAGTGATCCTCGCTGTAAAAATTTGTTCCCCTTTTTGATCTACTACATCCATAAGCATAGGTAAAGTTCATCAAATTGTAATGGGTTACTCTTTTTTTCCCCTCTTCTTCTAGTTGAGTTCTGATCATTCAGCTATTGAAGCCAGGTCATGTCGGTACTATCTGCAAGTATGTGTGTTCTTGCGCATCCCCCTTCACTTCATATCAGCCAGATGCTTCGCTCTCCACTCTAGTCTTCTGTGGCCATGTCACTGCTTCTGGGCCCAGGAGTCCCCGGGTCTTGCTATACTGCTAGCCAACCAGGCCTCCACCCGAGTTCACAGGAATCTATTGAATGTGGTCGGATTTAGCTCCCAGCTTCATTGCTGTCTTTCCCCATCTTCCCCTCATCGGTGACCAATGTGGTCACCACCCAGACCACATGCCTGCTCATGTATTTCCCATGAGTCTCAGTCTTGGAAGGGGGTTTGCTCTGAGGGGTCCCGACCACTTGCCTTGATGGCTCC
>NW_006408824.1:2392127-2393484 GCF_000296735.1 Chrysochloris asiatica
CAGATTGAATAGTACCCACTGGAGATTCTGCCTTCCTCCATGCTCCCTAGCACTAGGTTCCCCCTTGAAAGCTTGTAAGCCAGTCACTTCTTGCCTTTGTAGTCTCCCCCTCCCCATTTGAGTATCCAATGTCCATGTTGCCCATCTCTGTCCACTCGTTCTTGTTTTTTATTTTTCCTGCCGGTCCATCTTTCACAAAGTATCTTCTGTTCTTCTAGTCACTCTAGGCTGCTCTACTTGTCCTTTCAAGTGGAAATTTCCCACTTCAGATGATACTGGATGGGGTTCAGGATTCTACCTGTAGTCTTATGCAATGCAAAGGCTCCACAAGAAGCCTCTTTAACTCAGCAACTTCTAGCCCCCTTTAAGGTATTCCAATCAGTTATAGACAGAAGACAGACTTACAAGCTTATTATTGTGATGTTTCTGGGTATTCCTTTCTCTCCCCCTCAAGTGTCTATTTTGCAATGCTAGGCAAGGGAAACCAAGATTCAAAAGATAACCAAGCATCTTAACATTATTTTCCTCTTTTACCCATTCAAACCATGCCTCAATGCCTGTATCCCAGAGCCCTGTTGTTCCAAGGTTGTGCATACATCATCATTTACCTCTGACCCACTTAGCCCATGCAAACCTGCCTAACTGTTCTCCCATCTGCCTTGTTCCATTCCCCTCCCCCTTCTTGTGTATTGCCCCCCCGACGCTCCCCCAGCACCCAAGCTATCCTGTGTCTATTCCCTACCCTGTGCCCCACCTCTCCCTTCCTCCCTCCTTCCCCTCACCTCATCCCATACATCCTGGTGATCAGCAAATATTTATATAATTTTTTTATTGTCCCTTTTAGGGTGGGTTCTTTTTCTTAATCATTTACAATAATGGTCCTATGCAGTATTTCTCCTTTTGTCACTGACTAATTTCACTCAGCATAATGTCCTCAAGGTTCAGCCAAGTTATGTGGTAGCTTGCAGCTTCCTTGTTGTTCTTCAAGGTAGCATAGTATTCCATTGGGTGTATGTACCAAATTTGTTTATCCATTCTTCAGTTGATGGGCACTTAGGCTGTCTCCATCTTCTTGCTGTTGTAAATCGTGTTGCTATGAACATTGGTGTACATATATCTACTTGTGTTATGGCTCGTATTTCTTGTGGATAAATACCAAGTGGAGGAATTGCTGGATCATAAGGTATTTCTATTTCCAACCTTCTGAGGACGCGCCATATTGTTGGACCATTTTGCAATCCCACCAGCAATGTAAGAGTGTCCCAGTCTATCCACATCCTCGCCAACACTTATTGCCCACTACTTTTTTGATCTTTGCTATTATTGCTGGTGTGAGATGATATCTCATTGTTGTTTT
>NW_006408824.1:2393996-2400701 GCF_000296735.1 Chrysochloris asiatica
AACAGTGGTGAGGTTGACCCAGGATCGGGCAGTGTTTTGTTCTGCTGTGCATAAGGTCGCTATGAGTTGGTGCCGACTCGATGGCACCTAACAAAAACAACAAAAATGGCTAGTGATCGTGACCATACGTTCATATATTTGTTGGCTGCCTGGATCTCCTCCTTGGTGAAGTATCTGTTCGTGTTCAGTTGCCCATTATTTAATTGGGTTATTTGTGCTTTTCTTGTAGAGGTGTTGTAGGTTCCCATATATTTTGGAAATTAGTCCCTTATCTGATGTGTCGTTGCAAAAAAAAAAAATTTCCCATTCTGTGGGCTCCCTTTTTATTCTTTTGATGAAGTCTTTTGATGCACATACGTTTTTAAATTTTAGTATGTCCCTTTGATCTATTTTGTCTATTTTTGTTTGTGTAAGTTACAGAATGTTTGGTAGTCTGTGTATGCCCTGTATTAGAGCTCTCACATTTATCCCTATTTTTTCATTGATGGCCTTTGTAATTCTGATATTCACATTTAGGTTTTTAATCCATGCTGAGTTGGTTTTTGTATAAGGTGTGATGTAAAGGTCTTGTTTCAGTCTTTTGCATATAACTTTCCAATTCTGCCAGCACCATCTGTTGAAGAGACCATCTCCTCCCCATGCAATATACTTATGTACTTTGTCAAAAATCTGTTGGCTGTATGTTTGTTGTTGTTGTTAGGTGCATGTGGATGGATTAATTTCTGGTTCTCAATTCTGTTCTGTTGATTAATTATCTTTCATTATACCAGTACCAGACTATTTTGACCACTGTAGCTGTGCAGTACATTTTAAAATCATGGAGTGAGAGGCATCCCACCCTGTTCTTCTTCTTAAGCAGTGCTTTGCATATCCTTGGTCTCTTTCCTTTCCATATAAAGTTTGTAATTGTTTTTCCCATATCTTTGAAGAATGTCATTGGAATCTGGATTGGGATTGCACTATATGTGTACATTGCTTTGGGCGGTCTTGACATTTTCACAATGTTAATTCTTCCTATCCTGGAGCACAGTATCTTCATCCATTTTTGTAAGTCTTTTTTTGGTTTCTTGTAGTGGTGTTTTGTAGTTTTCTTTGTATAGGTCCCTTGTTTCTCTGGTTACGTTTATTCCTAAATATTTCATCCTTTGGGTGGCTATTGTAAATGGTATTGTTTTCCTAATGTCTTTTTCAGCACTGTCATTATTGATATAAAGGAATCCAACTGATTTTTGGATGCTGATTTTATATCCTGCCATTTTGCTGATTCCTCCAATGAGATCTAATAGCTTTTTTCTGAGTCCTTGGGGTTTTCTATGTATAGGATCATAGCATCTGCAAATAGAGAGAGTTTACTTCCTCTTTGCCAATTCTGATGCCCTAGCTTTCCCTATCTTGCCATATAGCTCTGGCTAAGACTTCGAGCACAATATTGAATAGGAGTGGTGACAACGGGCATCCTTGTCTGCTTCCTATTCTCAGAGGGAAGGCTTTCAGTTTCTCGCTATTGAGAAATGTAGGTTGTTGGTTTTGTATATATGCTCTTAATTCTGTTGAGGAATTGCTCTTCAATTCCTACTTTGTTGAGTGTTTTATTTTTTTATCAGGAATGTATGTTGGATTTTATCAAATGCCTTTTCTGCATCAATCGATAGGATCATGTGGTTCTTTTCCTTTTTCTTGTTTAAATGGTGGATTACATTGATTGTTTTTCTAATGTTTAACCATCCTTGCATCCCTGATATGAATTCTACTTGGTCATGATGTGTTATTTTTTTGATGTGCTGCTTGATTCTGTTGGCTAGGATTTTGTTGAGAATTTTTGCATCTATGTTCATGAGGGATATTGCTCTGTAATTTTATTTCTTAGTGATGTCCTTTCCTGGTTTTGGTATGAGGGTTATGCTTGCTTCATAAGATGTATTAGGAAATTTTCCATCCTCCTCTATATTCTGAAATAATTTGTGTAGAATTGGTGACAACTCTTTCCTGAATGTCTGGTAGAACTCAGCAGTGAAGCCATCTTGACCTGGACTTCTTCTGGTTGGGAGATTTTTTTAATGACCTGATCAATTTCTTCTATTGTTACGGGTTTATTCAAGTCTTCTACTTCACTCTGTGTGAGTTTAGGTAGGTTGTGTTTTAAAAACATATCCATCTCTTTTAAGTTTTCAAATTTTTGGAGTACATCTTTTCATAGTATTCTGTTATGCTTTTGATTTCCTTAGGTTCTGTTGTGACATGACCCATGTGGTTTCTAATGCATGTTATTTGTGTCTTCTCCCTTTTTTCTTTTGTTAGGTTTGCCAATGGTTTGTCAATTTTATTAATTCTTTCAAAGAACCAGCTTCTTTTCCTGTTGATTCTTTCTATAGTCTTTCTGTTTTCCGTCTCATTTATTTCTGTTCTGATCTGTATTATTTCTTTTCTCTTGATCCCTCTGTTGTTCTGTTTCTAGTTTCTGGAGATGTTGTGTTAATGTGTTAATTTTGAGTCTTTTTTCTTTTTGGATGTGCGTATTTGTCACAATACATTGTCCTCTCAGCACAGCTTTCACCGTGTCCCCAAGATTTTGGTATGTTGTGTTTTCGTTCTCGTTTGTTTCTAGGAAAATAATTCATGTCTAATTTCTTCTGTTTTCCAGTCACTCTTCAGCAGGGTGTTATTCAGTCTCCATGTATTAAACTTTCTTTTGTTGGTCTTCTTATTGTTGATTTCTAATTTTATTGCATTATCGTCTAAAAAGATGCTTTGTAGTACTTTGATGTTTGTAAATGTATGGAGGCTTGCTTTGTGACTTAACACATGGCCAATTCTAGTGAATGTTCCATGTGCCCTGGAAAAGAATGTATATTGTGCTGTTGTTGAATTGAATGCTCTGTACACGTCTATGAGGTCAAGTTGGTTGATTGTGCTGTTTAGTTCCTCTGTAGGTTTGTTGAGTTTCTTTCTGGTTGTTCTATTCCTTTTCGAAAGTGGTGTATTAAAACCCCACACTATAATTGTAGATTTATCTATTTCTTTCTTCAATTCTGTTACCGTTTGCTTTATATATCTTGGTGCTCTTTCATTTGGAGCGTAGATGTTAATTATGGTTATGTCATCTTGCTCAATTGACCCTTTAATCTTGAGATTGTGTCCTTCTTTATTTCTTATGGTGGTTTTTTCCTTAAAGTTTATTTTATCAGAGGTTAGTGTTGCCATCTCTGCTTGTTTTTATTGTTGTTAGCTTGGTATATTTTTTTTCATCCTTTAACTTTTAGTCTGTTTTCTTCTTTGTGTGTAAGGTGTGTGTTTTTCAGGCAGCATATGGAAGGATATTGTGTGTTTATCCATTCTGCCACTCTCTTTCTCTTCACTGGTGCATTTAATCCATTGACATTTAGTGTAATTATCAAGAGGTATGGATTAACTGCTGTTTTACGTTAATTTTTTGTGGTGCTGTTTGTTCCTTTGTTCTGCATGCCTTCTTGTGCTGCGTTCATGTTTTTGTGCTATTTCTTATCAGTTTCTTCTTTATTTTAATGTTTCCTTAGTCTGCTTGGATCTTCATTATCATGGTAAATTGTGAAGTATTAATTTTCTTTGGGGTTACCTTATAGTCTGTTACATTTTCCCTGTATTTAAGACAGTCTATTGTATCCTGCCATCTATTTGACCTCCTCACTACCTGGATCTCTGTTCCTATATTTTTCCCTTCTTTGACATTGTAATATTTTGATATTTGGTTGGCCTCACAGGTCCTCTGAATTCATTGCTGTAATTTTGTTCCATTCTGAACTCTTCTATCCATCGACTGAGTTCCAGGTGGTGTTGCCATGTCTGTCAATCTCTGGTTGTTGTCTGTTCTTAATGGTTTTCAGTCCAAAGAACTCCCTTTAGGATGTTTTGAAGTGCTGGATTGGCTTTAACAAAATCTCTTAGCTTCTGTTTATCCTGGAATGTTTTGATTGCACCATTATATTTGACAGTTTTGTTGAATAGATGACTCTTGGCTGGCGTTTTTTTTTCTTTCAGGGTTTTATATATGTCTCCCCATTGCCTTCTTGCCTGCATGGTTTCTGCTGAGAAGTCAGAGCTTAATCTGATTTGCTTGCCTTTGTTAAGTAACACTTCTCTTTTTCCTGGTTGCTTTTAGGATTCTCTCCTTGTCTTTGATTTTGGACAGCTTGATCATTATATGTCTTGGTAATTTTCTTTTGGAGTCTGTCCTTCCAGGGGTACGTTTGGCTTCTTGAATGTTTATCTTCTCATCCTTCAAGATGTTAGGAAAAATTTCTCCCAGAATCTCTACAACTATCTCATCTGTGGACCTCTTGATTCTTCCTGTTCTGGAATGCCAATAATTCTTAAGTTGTTCCTCTTCATGTTATTCAGCATGAATCTTAGACTCTCTTCAGACTTACTAATCCTTTTTTTCTGCTTGTTCTTCTATCTTAGCAGTATTGAGAGATTTGTCTTCCAGATTGCTAGTTCTGGTTTCTATCTCTTCAATTCTGCTCCTTTCCCCTTTCAGTATATTATCCATGTCTGATATTATCAATCATCTGGAACTTTTTTTTGCAGGTTTTGAATTGTTTCCAATGCCATATCAATCTTGTTTGATTACTCCTGTAGTACTTTCCTGACTTCTTCTTTATATTCCTACACGCCTTTTTGGAGCATTTGAGTTTCCTGTTCTGGAAAACTTCATTTGTCTTAGTTACTCTTTTCTGTTTTTCGACATGTTTTGAGATCTTTTTTTTGTTGTTGTTGTTGTTAATTTTCAGTAGTTAGGTGGGTTTTTAATGCATAAATGGATGTTTGTTGCTGTGTTGTTAAGGTTACTGTGTGTCTCCTGGTGGATATGATCAGGAGATAGACTTCTCTTTTCATGTGTAATGTCTAGCAGCTGTTATTGGCTCTTGTCTCAAGGGTGGGATATTATGGAGTATGCTTATAGCTTGGTTATATGGCCACAATTGCTGTCTTTTCTTGAGTAACTTAGGGAGAAAAAGCTCCCACCTCCAGGTAATAAGTGTGATTGAAAGGACCAAACAGAAGCAACATAAAAGCAGAGACAAAAACCAACACTCTAAAACAAAAATAAAACCATAGCCAACTGGACAGTTGCCTTTGCTGCACAGGTCTTGTGCATACATCATGGAAACCTCCAGCAGTGGGTGGGGCTGTCCACACGCTCAGGCCCCTCCTCTACTCAACACCCTAGAGGTGTGCAGATATTGAGAAGTTAATGGGAGAAAGATTGTCTACCATTTTTGTCTCTAAAGGCCAATTAGGTATCTGTGTGTGCACAGTGTAATTATCAAAATAGTTGCATCCTTTTATTCTGAGGTTTTACAGAGTGTTCATATGGTTTGTCTGTGTGGCCAGACCTGCTTATTTTCCTTGCTGGGTCAGCAGGGGTAAAGGGTCCTGCACAAGTTAACTTTAAGGCTGGGTCCCAGAGTCAGATGTCATAAGCAGCGCCAAAGATTCAGCTAGTGGGACCAATGGGGTTCTTCCTCTCTGTGCATAGGAAAACTGTCGGCTTAATGCTGAACACTTTTGGGAGTATACGCCCACCTGCCTGAAGGCATCTGGGCTGGGCAGAGAAGGTGTGACAGGGAAGAGGAGGAAAAAATGTGAATCCCCCCTCCTCCGTTTGCAAATATCTCTGTGCTGATTTTAGTGCTGGTTCACTGTGGCAGTCGGGCTGTGGCCCCACCCTGTGAACTCAGCCTGGGCGGAGTTGGATGCAGAGGCAGTCTCGTGTTTCCTAAATCACAGTATTTACAATTTCCTAAATCATAATATTTTCCTTTATACGGTTATTTTTTTCCACTGGTGGGTGCCGGAAATCGATGCCTTGCACCTTATGCTTGATCCAGAGCTCTGGCGCTGTTCCGTTAAAGCTGCTTCTCTGGGTTTTCTGCCCCTCCCACATGGAGCCTGTCCTACCTGACTGCTTCTCCCTCTGCCAAAACCGGAACTCCCTAGTAACGTTTAAGCATGTTGTTATTCAGCTTCCATGATTTGATTTTGTTTCCTTGATCTTCTTAATATTGATTTATAATTTTATTTCATTGTAATGTGATGTTTTTAAATTGTTTGAGACTCATTTTATGGCCCAATATATGGTCTTTTCAGGAGAATGTTCCATATGTACTGGGAAGGAATGTGTATTTTGCTGTTGTTGGGTTGAGTGTACTATGCAAATCTATGCAGTCAAGCTGACTGATTTTTGTTGTTCAGTTCCTCTGTGTCATTGTTGAGTTTCTTTCTTGTTGTTCTGTCCATTTTCAAAATTAGTGTCTTTAGTATATCCTACTATTATTTTTGCTTTCATTGTTAAGAGCCATCAAGTTGCTTCCAACTCAAAGCAACCCTCTATAGGGTTTCCAAGGCTAATGAGTTTGTACATCTGACCTTGTGCAGAGTTGCTTATTTCTTTCTTCAATTCCATTAAAGTTTGATTTATGTATTTTGTGGCTCTTTTGTTGGGATCATAGATATTATGGTTATGTCCTCTCTTTCAATTGACCTTTTAATCATGAGATAATGTCCTTATGCTGGTTTTTGCTTTAAAGATTATTATCAGAGATTAACATTGCCACTTCTACTTTTTTTTTTTTTTTTTTCCTTAAGTTTTTATTGTGGATTGAGTGAAACTTTATAGGGCAGATCATCAGTTTTACATTCAACAAATCATACAACTTGTTTCATCAC
>NW_006408824.1:2401508-2403140 GCF_000296735.1 Chrysochloris asiatica
GTTCTGATTACCAAGTCATCAAGGCTAGGTCAAATGGGTACTATCTGCAAGTTTGGATATTCTTGTGCATCTCCCCTCACTTCATATCAACTGGATGCTTCACTCTTAGCTCTAGCCCTCTGTAGCTATGTCCTTGTCCATGGGCTCAGGTGTACCCAGGTCTCACCACAGTTTGGGCCAACTAGCCCTTCCTCTTCTTTCTTTCATCTCCAGGTCAATGGGAGTCAACGGGCTGTGGTTGAACTCAGCCCATTTCTTCATTGCTGCCTTTCTCTTTCTTCCACTCACCAGTAGACCAGTGTGGTCGCCAGTAAGCTTACATGCCTGCTCATCTGTTCCCTTTGAGTTTTAGTCTTAGAGGGGTTTTGTCCTGAAGGAACTTGATTGCTTGCCTTGATGGCTTTCCCCCGAACAGCTTGCTTATTCTTGTAGTAGTCAGTCATACTGCCATTTTTGTTTTGGGTTTTTCCTGATAATCTGTGTTTGAATATGTATCTTCTGTCGCTCTAGCTGTTCCTTGATGGTCTGCTTGTTCTTTCTAGTGGTAATGTCCCATCTCAGAAGGATCTGGATGGGACTCAGGATTTCACCTAAGGTCCTACAATCTGCAAAAGCTTTTCAAGAGGCCTATTTCACTGGGCAAGTTCTAGAACCCCTTTTAGGTAATTCCAATCAATTATAGGCTAAAGATGGGATTACAGGTTTTCTGCAATCATGTTTCCCAACATTTGTTTCTATCCCACTCAAATGTCTATTTTACAATAGTAGGCAAGGGAAACCAATATTCATAAGACAGTCAAGCATCTTAGTATTATTTCCCCTCTTCAAATTATGCCTAGATTCCTATATCACAGAGCCCTGTTGTTCCAAGTTTGAACATGCATCACTATTTACCTCTGTCCTACTTAGGCCATGCAAACCTGTCTCAGTATTTCCCTATCTATCTTATTCTTCCACCTCTTCTCCCTTCTTGTATTGCCCTCCCCAGCATCTGAAGTATGATGTCTACCCTTGCCCTGTGCTCTACAGTCACCTCCCTCTACCTCTCCCTAAACTCTCCACCCCAACCCCACCACTGTGGTTACCTTATATTCCATTAACTTTTCCCTCCACTTAAGACAGTCTATATTATTCTATAATCTACCTCCCTGACCTTCTTACCACCTGGATCTCTGTTCCTCTGTGTTTACCTTCTTTCATATTGTAATTGTTTTGATTATAGACTGACCTCCCAGATCCTCTGTTCTTATCATTTTATTCTCTTCTTGACTCTTCCATTTGTCGACTGAGTTCAGGTTGATGCTGCCACGTACATCATTCTCTGGTTGTTGTCTGTTGTTGTTGGTTCTCAGTCCACAGAATTTCCTTTACGACGTTTTTCATAGCAGGGTTAGCTTTGAAAAAATCACTTAACTTCTGTTTATCCTGGAATGTTTTGATTACACCCTCATATTTGATTGACATCTTTGCTTGGTAGAGGATTCTTGGTTGGCAGTTTTTTTTCTTTCATGGTTTTATATATGTCTCCCCATTACCTTCTTCCATGAATGGTTTCTGTTGAGAGTTCTGAGCTTATTGTGATTTGCTTGCCTTTGTATCTTACACTTCTCTTTTCCCTAGCTGCTTTCAGGA
>NW_006408824.1:2403952-2405475 GCF_000296735.1 Chrysochloris asiatica
TTGCCACTGTTGGTCATTGTGAAGAAACACAGGATTTAATTTTTAGCCTGTTTCCTTTTTAGTCTGCTAGTCCTGCTCCACAACCCGTATTCAGGCCTGTTTCCTAGTCATAAACAGTTCAGGGTCATTTTGCACTGTCGTTTGGTTTTAAGGGGAAACTGTCCCTTTATATTTTGAGGAGATCTGTGTGAATGTGTAATAGAACCCTCCGGGTATAGGGGTGGGGTGTCCAATTACTCAGGAACCCCCTCTAGTCACCAGAATGAAGGTATGCAGACAGTGAGAGACCAATGAACAGATACAAGAAATAAATAATGTCCACACCTTTATCTCTGTGGTCCTGTCAGGTGTCTGTGGCTGTTCTGATCATTCCCTGGCTCAGTATCACCGAAGGTGGCCACTCTGGGAACAGCTGAGCAACTTGGATTAGAAAGCACGGGATTTCTTGCTTCTGCTAAAAATCCCACTGGCTGTAAGCCTTCCATCTTTCTAAACATTCCTTTATTTGTGGTTCAGAGTTCTGGTACCATCCCCTGAGACTGCTTGGTCTGGTATTCTGTGTTGTTGCTGATGGAGCTCCTCACTGCACAGCTACCCTATTCGCCATCTTGTTTGTTCTCCCACTCCTGCTTCTTTATGATTGCTACTAGTTTGATATATTTTTCCATCCTTTAATTTTTAATCTCTATTCATCATGTTGTGTAAATTGTATTTCTTGTAGGCAGCATATTGAAGGATCTTATTTTCTTATCTATTATGCTACTCACTGTCTCTTGGCTGGTTCATTTAATCTATTGATGTTCTGTATAATTGTCGATATATATGAATTGATTACAGTCATTTTGCTCTGTTTTTTGCTTGTTTTTTTTCTTTTTGTGATACTGCTCATTTCTGTTTCACATGCTTTTCTGTGCTTAGTTTAATTTTTTTGGGGTGCTCTTTTGTGTCGACTTCTTCATAATTTTAATATTTATAAAATCTTCATGGACTTTTCTTGATTTGATGTGCAGGTGTATTAATTTTCTTTGAGGTTACTCTGTAATTTATTAATAATCTTCCCCATTTTAAAACAGTCTGTTTTATCTTGAAATCTACCTGACTTTCATGGCACCTGGAATTCTGTAGCTATACTTTTCCCTCCCTTCACTTTGTGGTTATCTTCATCACAGATTGGCATCTCTGATTACCTATTTTCAGTCCTATAGGTTTCTTTTACTCTAGATACTTCCATATAATTGAAATCCAGGTGATGTTGCCGTGCATGTCAATCTATGGTTGTTGTCTGCTGTTGTTAGTTCTCTGTCCAAAGGACTCTCTTTAGCATGTGTTTTTTTTGTTTGTTTGTTTGTTTTGTTTTGTTTTGTTTTGAAACAAACTCCTTTAATTTCTGTTTATCCAGAAATGTTTTGGTTTTACCATCATATTTGAGGGACAGTTTTGTTGGGTATATGATTTTTGGCTAGTAGTTTTTTTCTCTCAGAATTTTATGTATGTCTTCTGATTGCATTCTTTTTGTTTTTTTT
>NW_006408824.1:2406765-2408471 GCF_000296735.1 Chrysochloris asiatica
GGCTTTCTCTGGGTTTTTAAATTCTTTTTCCTGTTTGTTCTTCTAGCTTACTAGTATTGAGAGATTTATCTTCAAGCTCACTAATTCTGGCTTCCATTGATTTAAATATATTCCTTTGCCCTTCAGTTTATTGTCCATTTCTGATATCTTAATCTTAATCTTCTGGATTGCTGTTTGTAGGTTTTGTATTGTCTCCAACTCTTTATCTAGTTTGTTTGATTTTTCCTGTGCTTTTCTAAATTATTCCTTATTTTCTTTGGCCTTTCTATTAATAGTTTGAGGTACCGAAATACCATTCTCTTGAATTCTTTTTCAGGCAGTTTCAGTACCCCTGTTTTCTCAAAAGCATTTTTTAGCTTTGCCCCTTGGTCATTTGTTTGAGCTACTCTATCTTGTTTCTTCATGTGTCTGTTGCTTTTGAGGCATTGTGGTGTAGCTGTACTTGTATTGATGAATGTATACTGGTGTATTCTTAGGCACTCACCAACTGATTTCTGTGGTTGTCATCAAGAGATGAGTTAGTGTACCATTCAGATTGGATTGAGCTGATGTAATCTCTGATCCAGTGGATAGCAGTTGATATTGACTCTACCCCAATTGTTAGGCCTGAAGAGTGCTGTGGCAGAGGCATATGGCCACAGTTGCTGGCTCCTGTCAAATGAGGCAAGCAAAGAAAACACTCCCATAAGATATAAGGAAAACAAACAAGCATAAAAATCAGAAAGCAGTAGTAGAAAAACACAAAAGTAATGAAGAAGAAAGAAGAAAATAAAAAACAAGAGAAAAAATTACTATTCCTTTTTATCCACCAATATATATAATGTCTCTGCACCACCTACTGACTTCTTGCCTTCCTAGCCACCCAAGAAATTTCAAGATGGTCCCCCTGTGCCTCTCTAACATGCACAAACAACCAGTCTTTTTCTCCCCTTCCCTTTTTCTCTACCCCACATGTCCATTCAACCATGTCTCCTAATGAGAGCTAGCCCAGGTCAGACTTTGCTGATTTGGAACAAGGCCTGCCTCTGTGGGGCTTTTTGCCAGGACCTTGGAGTCTGTGCAGTTCTGCCTCCCTGGAAAGTGGTACCTTCCAGGGGGTGTACACTAGTAGAGGCTAGCCTCGCCTCTGGTTACCAGAGAGGAAAAGAATAAAATAAAAAAAACCCAAACAAACCCCAAATCTCATCTTAGTTTGTGGAAATTACAGGCAGGCTTCTGCAGTGCAAATTTGTTTCCTTGTCTCTTAATCCACTCACCCTCACACATTCTCAAAATGGCTATGGCAGATCCTGTTGGCCCCAAATCAGAAATCACCTCCTTTCTTGCTGTGTCTGCACAACTCTTTCCTGGTAAGCACTTAATCCACTTATTTATCCCTTTAACTGAAACTCAGAGCTCCCGGACCATCCTTTGATTCTTGTTTTGCCCCGTTTTCCATATCCTTGCTGCAGAGTGTCTGCACAGCCTTTCTCACTAGTCCTCCATCTTGCCTCACTTCCTGTCTCTGTGTTCTTGTAGAAAGTTTGTAATTCTTTATTTTAGTTACTAATTTTTATGGAGCCTGGTGGTTCTGTGGGTTAGAAGTTGGGCTATTAATAAAAATCAGCTTTTCAAACCAACCAGCTGATTCTTGGGAGAAAGATGAGGTCTATAAGATTTATAGTGTTGGAAAACCTATATCGGTTTGCTATGAGTTGAAATCTATT
>NW_006408824.1:2409031-2411377 GCF_000296735.1 Chrysochloris asiatica
TCCTCCATGCCTTCTGGATCTAGGTTCCCTCTTGAAAGCTTGTAAGCCCACATTTTGGGTAGCTAATGTCCAAGTTGCCCATCCCTGTCTAATCTATGTATGGAGGGGGTGGGAATGATCCTTGCTGTAAAGATTTGTTCCCTCTTTTGAGCTACTGCATCCATTGGTGTAGGTCAAGTTCATTAAATTATATCAGATTACTCTTTTTTTCCTCTTCTTTCTTCTTCTAGTTGAGCTGTGATCATCCCGTCATTAAAGCCAGGTCAAGTGGGTATTATCTGCAAGTGTGGGCATTCTTGTGCATATACCCTCTCTTATCAGCTGGATGCTTCACTCATTTGAGCCCATTTTTGTTGCCACTATTAATCTATCTTGTTGGAGATCTTCCTCTTTTTTGCTGACCCTCCACTTTTTGTTGTTGTTAGGTGCCATTGTGTTGGTACCTACTTCTAATGACCTTATGCATAAGAGAATGAAACTTTACCCAGTCCTCTGCCAACCTCACATTGATTGCTATGTTTGAGTCCACTGCTGCTGCCATTGTGCCAATCCATCTCATTGGGGGTCTTCCTCTTTTTCACTGACCCTCCACTTTACCAAGCATGATGTCTATTTCCAGGACTTGGTCTCTACTAATAATATGTCTGAAGTATGAGAGATGAAGTCTGATTATCCTGGATTCTAAGGAGCATTCTGACTTCCATCACATATTTGTTTGTTCTTTTGGTGGTCTGTGGTACTTTTAATATTCTTTCCAACAGCATAACTCAAATGCCATCAATTATTATATGGTCTTCTTTAATCATTGTCCAACTTTCACTTGCATATGAGGTTATTGAAAATACCATGGCTTTGGTCAGGCGTACCTTAATCCTCAAACTGGCATCTTGAACACTTTAAAGGGGTGTTGTATAGCAGATTTCCCAAATGCAATACATAGTGTGAGTACTTGATTGACTGCTGCTTCAATGATTGTTGATGGTTGATCTGAGCAAAATGAAGTCCTTGGCAACTTCAATCTTTTCTCCATTTATCTTGATGTTAATAATTGATCCATTGGTGAGGATTATTGTTTTCTTTACATTGAGATGCAACCGGCACGAAACCTGTGGTCTTTGATCTTCATCATTAAGTATTTTAAGCTCTCTTTACTTTCAACAAGCAAAGTTGTGCCATCTGCACATTGCAGGTTGTTAATGAATCTTTCTCTAACATGGATGCTTTGATTTTCTTCATGTAATCCAGTTTCTTGGATTATTTGCTCAGCATACAGATTGAATTAGTGTGATAAAATAATGCAACCCTGATGCACACCTTTCCTAATGAGGGAGCCAGAGTGCAGCTATTTTTAGGCAAACCACCATTATTCCCTTAAATTTCTATTTCCCTAAAGTTACAATTTCCCAAGTCCGCCAAAGTTAGCTCCTCCTAAACTCCAACCCCTGGCAAACCCATCAAAGTTAGCCCCTCCTAAGTTCCACCTGCAGCAAGCCCTCATAAAAGTCCTCAGCCTGTGCGGGGAGAGTGCTTATGACTCTGCTCAGCAAGCCCCTTCCAGGTTTGTCTTTGCTGTTGAGCTGCACTCTCTTTGTCTCTTCTCCATTGAGTCTAACACTTAATTTTAAAGCATTCATGTTCCCTTCTTTCTGCATCATTCAATATTTTGCCATTCAGTGACACAAAATTTCTGCATAATTCAATATTTCAATATTTTGACAAACTTTACCAAGCATAATATCTTTCTCCAGGGATTGGCCCGTCCTGACCACATGTCCAGAGTATGATAGTAGAAGTCTAGCTATCCTGGCTTCCAAGAAGCATCTGGCTGTACTTCTTCCAACATAGGTTAGTTTGTTCTTTTGGCAGTTCATTGTACTTTCCATATTCTCTGCCAACAGCATGATTCACATGCACCAATTCTTTTGTCCTCTTCCTTATGCATTGTCCAACTTTCACATGCATTTGAAGCAACTGAAAATACCATGGCTTGGGTCAGGTGCACCTTCATCCTTAAACTGACATTTTTGCTCTTGCACACTTTAAAGAGACAGCAGATTTGCCTACTGTAACACCTAGTTTGATTTCTTGACTGCAGCTTCCATAATCATTGATTGTGGATCCAAGCAAAATAAAGTTTTTGTCAACTTCAATCTTTTCTCCATTTTGTTGTCGTCATGTGCTGCGCAGTCAGTTGTGACTCATAGCAACCCTGTATATAGCTTCCAAGGAGCTATAGGTGGGTTTGAACTGCCAACTTTGTAGTTAACAGTCCAGTGCTTGTCCTACACTGTCACACCAGGACTTTCATTTATGAAGATATTTATTGATCCAGTTGTAAGGATTTTC
>NW_006408824.1:2412682-2415922 GCF_000296735.1 Chrysochloris asiatica
AGGAATGGCTGGTGAGTTTGAACTTCAAACCTTGCAGTTCAAACTGACCTTGTGGCCCAGTGCTTACTCTACAGTGCCATATCTGGACTTCAAATTTTCAGGTAGGACAATCTTATTATTTGGCCTAATCCATAATTTTGTCACTGTGTGTTTATGGTATCCAGCCCTTTTACATTCTGTAGTTTCACCTTCTGAGACCAGTTATTGAAAGAAAAGCATTGCCAAGGATTTGTAAAATTTAAGGACATCTGCAAAAAGGTTGTGGTTGGTTCCAATAAGGCAAGATTTGGCAAAGTATGGGAGATGGCCTGCTTGACTACAAAATTAGAAAGATTGCAGCTCAAACTTCCTCAGTCTAAGGGGCTCCTTTAGGGTGATGGGCTTGGACCTTAATAACTGCAATTTCAGAAGGGAGCAATAAGACATTTAAAAGATCAGCCATTAGAGTTTGAGTTACAATAGTGATCCTAAAGGAAGGTAAAAAGCCCTCTCTGTTTCCATACCATGTAAAATTCAGTAATCATTGCAAAGCACATCTTGAGTCTATGTAAATATTCAAAGATTTTCCTGAAATGAAATTGCAGACTCTAATTAAGACTATTAATTTGGCTTGTTGAATTGAAGTGGCTATAGGAAGTGACTCACTTTCTAATATTTCAGTAACTTCATGGTTTGCCTGATAGTGGCCATCAGGATGAGATTTTAAATCAGATCCATCTACAAATTAGACTAAATAAGCGGCTTTGAGGGGAATTTCTTTTGAGTCTTTCCTGTGTACTATTAACTAACTGTTCCATCAGGCTTAAGCAATTATAAGTAGAATGTACATCATCTTTAATAATAGGAATAAGTATGCCTAAATTTAATGGAATTACAGAATAAAGCCTTATATTAGTTGCTGCCAAAAGAATAAATCAAGAAGTAAGTCTACTTGTAGACAAGTGTTGTGTAAGGGTAGAATTAAGTAAGATGGACACAGTATGTGATACATAAACATCTAAAAGATTCCCAAGTACTATATTAGGAGTTGATTCTACAAGCTTTGTGTTGGTGATTATAGCTTGAAGGCAAGAAGGATAAACCTTGGTCACTGCAAGTTATAAGATCCTAAAGGCCTATGTTGCCCACTGCATTTTTAGATAATGAACCCTAATGCATTTCTACTTAGTTCATGAACAAATAAAGAAAAATTTAATTGCTTTATTAATCCTAAAGATGGAGCTGATGTTAAAGTTTCTTTTAATTTTTCTACAGCTTTGCAATTCTCACAGGTAAGCTGGAAGGAGTCTGGTTCTAAGGACTTCGTTGTTGTTGTCAAGAGCTGTTGAGTCAGTTCCAATTCACAGAGACTCTGTGTAGGGTTTCTAAAGAGTGAATGGTGAGCTTGAACTGCCAACCTTGTAGTTCAAACCAACTTTGCAGTCCAGTGTATTAACTCACAGCATCACACCATAGGATTTTAAATACTTGTAATATAATTGGGCTGAAAAAGAGAAATTTGAGACCCAAGCCACATAAACACAAGAATCCTTGGAATTATTTGTTTTTGGAATTGGATAAGTTAGAATAGTATCTCATGGAAGTAGCAGTCAAGAAATCAAATGACTTACTGTATTAGACAAATCATCTGCACAAGATATTTTGAAAGTATTTGAGAGCAAAGGTATCTATTTGAGGACTAAGGTGAGCCTGATGTAAGCCATGGTATTTCCATTCACCTCATATGCTTGTGAAAATCAACAATGAATAAGGAAGACCATAGGATAATTGATGCATTTGAATTATAGAATTGTAGAAGAATATTAAAAATATAATGGATTTCCAGAGACTAAACTATCTTGGAAGATGTGTAGCCAAACTGCTCCAAAGAAGCCAGAATGCTACATAAA
Source organism: Chrysochloris asiatica (assembly GCF_000296735.1). NCBI lineage: Eukaryota > Metazoa > Chordata > Mammalia > Afrosoricida > Chrysochloridae > Chrysochloris > Chrysochloris asiatica. The sequence continues at coordinate 2,414,572 of NW_006408824.1, forward strand.
AGCCAGAATGGTGAGACTTTGTCTCTTGTACTTTGGTCATGCTATCTGTAGGGACCAGTCCCTGAAGAAGGACATCATGCTTGGTAAAATGGAGGATCAGAAAGAAGGAGAAAGACTCCCAATAACATGGATTACACAGTAGCAAAAAAAAATAAATAAAAAAAATAAATCTGCTCAACAATTGTGAGGATAGCACAGGACTGGACAGTATTTCATTCTGGTCTACATAGGGTTGTTATGAATTAGACTTGACTTGACAACACCTAACAAAAACAACTTATTTAGTCTCTCAGGGACTTGCTTTAATTTTCTTCAATGTGATTATTTGTTCCATAGTCAGTCTCTGATCTTGTTTTGGCTAATGATAGAGCTTCTCGATAGTGTCGGTTTGATTACTGTGTCTTCCACTTGGTGATGTCCACATGTATAGTTAGTTGTCTGTTGTATTATTGAGAAAAGGTATCTGCAATGAATAAGTTGTTGGTCTTGCAAATGTCTATCATGTGCTCTCCAGGATCTTTTTTATCATCCAGGCTGTATTTTTCAACTAAGTCTTTGTTTTCAACTTTTACATGACAATCACCAGTAATTATCAATGCACCTTGATTGCATATTTGATCAATTTCAGACTAAAGAATTTGGTAGAATTTCTCAGTTTCATCATGATTTGTTTTAGTGGTTGTGTATAAACTTGGATAATTGTTGTGTTAACTAATCTATGGATATTATATCACAGACAGCAGTGTACTTCAAGATAGATCTTGAGATGCACTTTTAAATGATAAATATGGTGGCATTCCTCTTTAATTTGTCATTCCTGCTATCTTAGCCTGGGTTTTCTAGAGAAGCTAAAACAATGAAACATATATATGTATATATATAAAGAATAGTTTTTTTAATCTTACAGTTGTAGAGTCCTCAGTCCCCTGTGGAAGAGGGAGAGCAAGTCCCTCCCATGTGTCCATTATATTGGGAGCAGGCCACACCCTCAAGGAAGCATCCCTTTGACTGATTGGCTGTTCAGAACTGCTCATTATAGAGCTAACTATGCCTGTATTAGGTTTTATCACCATGGAAATAAGCACATCCTAACTGCTAAAACTCTGGAAATCCTGGTCTGGTTGAGTTGACACAGAACCCTAACCATTACAGTCCACCCTAGTTAACTCAAAATCTATAAACTATTTGTATAATCTCTAAATAAAGAAAATTGGAAAGCCATACTTGAGCCTAAATTGAGATGAAGTATTTCAGTGTAGGGGAGAGTGACAGCTTCTGGAGCTGATGATGTGCTGGTTTAAAAGGGTAGCTGATATTGGGCCTGGACCTATTGTAATCCATGTTACCAGAG
>NW_006408824.1:2433282-2435222 GCF_000296735.1 Chrysochloris asiatica
GCATTTTAAGTTCTCTTCACTTTCAGGAAGCAATAAGACTCTGGGTTTGTTTTTCAACAACATCAGTTCTGCTACTACAGAGTTGCTATGGGTCAGAACTGCCTCAATGGCACTTAACAACATCAAAAGTTACATAAACTGGATTTGACAGTGATAACTGCCCTAATTGAATTAAGATACCTAAACCCATGGGGTTGATTGGACCCCATGATGGTAGGGGTCAAGTGGCAGCACTTAATCCACAAAGACAAGGTGGGCATGATTTCCATAGTAGACAGCAGAATCAAAGTAGTAATCAGAATAGTCTGACTAGTATAAATTTAAAGCATTGACTAATTAGACAGGCTGTCCCTAGGAGTGAAATAGATGGGAAACCTACAAAATATTTACTTGATTTATACAAGAGGAAGAACTCTGGGTCAAGTAAATGGAAGTCTGACTTGAATCACCATAAATTGAGCCCATTTACAGACCCAAAACAGCTTGAATGAAGTAAGGACCCCATTAAACTGCCCAGCTGTTAGTCTAACTTCTAGCCTACTCAAAGGGGTCTATGACCTTTTTCAAGGGTGACTGTTCACTGGGGGAAAGGAAACAATCAGACTTTTCAGGGATTACTGGACATTGGCCCTGAATTGACACTAATTCCAGGAGACACAAAATATCACTGTAACCCACTTATCAGAATATGTGGTCAAGTTATTAATGGGGGTCTTAGCTATGGTCCATCTTACTATGGCTGCAGTGGGTCCATGAACTCATCCTGTGGTGATTTCCCCAGTTCCAAAATGCATAATCAGAATACACATACTCAGCAACTGGCAGAAGCCCCACATTGGATCCATGAAATGTGAAATAAGGGTTGTTATGATTGGAAAAGCCAAGTAGAAACCCTTAGAACTACCTTTATGGAGTAGAAAAGTAAACCAAGGGCAATGCCACCTTCCTGGAGAGATTGCAGAGATTAGTGCTACAATCGAGGAATTGAAGGATGCAGGGGTAGTGATTTCTACCACATCCCCATTTAACTTGTGCACAAACCAGATGGCTCTTGTAGAATGACAGTAGATTATCAAAAACTTAACCAGGTTGTGACCCCTATTGCAGTTTCTGTTCCTGATGTTTCTTTGCTTGAGTAAATTAATACATCTCCTGGTACCTGGTATGCAGCTATTGATCTGATGAATGCCTTTTTTCTCAATTCTAGTTTTTAAGGATCACCAGAAGCAGTATGCCTTCAGCTGGCAAGGCTAACAATACACTTTCACATTCTTACCTCAAAAGTACATCAACTCTTCAGCACTATGTCATAATTTAGTCCTCAGGGACCTTGATTGCCTTTCCCTGTCCCAAGAAATCACACTGGTCTATTACATTGATGACATTATGTTTATTGCTTCTACCTAGGGAAAAGTACCAATGACTCTAGACTTAATAGTAAAGCATCTGCGAGCTTTTGTTGTTGTTGTTGTTAAGTGCCATGGAGTCTGATCTGACTCATAGCGACTCTATATAGGGTTTCCGAGGAGTGGCTAATGAGCTTGAACTGCTGACCTTGCAGTTCATACTGGCTTTGCAGTCCAGCACATTAACCTGCAGTGACACTTCCCATCCTCTACATACTAGAGGATGGGAAGTTAACCCAACAAAAATTCAGGCATTTTCCACCTCAGTGAAATTTCTAGGGATTCAGTGGTGTGGGTCATATAAAGATATTCCTACTAAAGTGAAGGATAAGTTATTGTATTTGGCCCCTTTCACAATTGAAAAAGACCTCTTTGGATTTTGGAGACTACATAGTCCTCATTTGGGTGTACTATTCTGGCCTATTTTTCAAGTGACTAAAATAGTTATTAATTTTGAGTGGGACCTATGACAAGAGATGGCTCTGCAAGAGATTCAAGCTGCTGTGCAAGTCACTCTGCTGCTTAGACCATATG
>NW_006408824.1:2439971-2454180 GCF_000296735.1 Chrysochloris asiatica
GCAGGCTTGCAGGGTATACCCTTTGGTTGGTTGATGATGCATGAAGGGGTTTGTAACCATGGCAATGAGGCGATATAGGATAGAATGAATGTAAAACAAATGTTCTCCCATGTAAACTATCACATAATTCACAATAAAACATTTTAAAAAACCAAAAACCTTATGAATAGCAGCAGGAAATGATCAGATATAGTGCTGGAAGATGAAAATATTATGAATAACACCAAAATATTGTCAGATATAGTGCTAGAATACAAGCCCCTCAGACAACATTGTACTTCAATATAGATCTTGAAATTTTCTTTTTGATGATGAATGCTACACCATGCTTCTTTAATTTATTATTCCAAGCATAGTAAATCATATGATTGTCTAATTCAAAATGGCCAATAGCAGTAGATTTCACCTCATTAATGCCTAGTATATTGATCTTTATTTGTTACATTTCATTTTTGACAACTTCCAATTTTCCTAGATTCATACTTCACACATTCCATGTTCCAGTTATTAATGGATGCTTCCAGCTCTTTCTCCTCATTTTAAGTTGTGCCCCACCAGCAAATGAAGGTCCCAAAATCTTTTCTCTATTTGTGTATCATCATCAGGTTTGAAGACAATCAAAAATATGGCTGGGGAAGAGCTGTCTCCTCAAAGTAGAGTTGACTATGGATGACATGAATGGAATAAAGCTTTTGGGACCTTCATTTGCTGGTGGGACATAGCTCAAAATGATGAGAAACAGCTGCAAGCATCTATTAATAATTGGAACATGGAGTACACGAAATATGAATCTAGGAATATTGGAAGTGTCAAAAATGAAATGTCAACCAGAAGAACAAGATGGTGCCTGACTTCCACTGTTGATCACTTTGAATGGGATCACTATAAAGGTCCTGGATAGAATGGGAAAAAAGTATGAAGCAAAACTCAAAATAATAATAATAATAAAAGACCAGGCTTACTGATGGAGACTGGTGGAACCCCCAAAACTGACCCTTAGTAACCTTTCAGGTCTGGAATTGAACTCACCCCCATGGCTCAATTTTCAAGACAAGTCTAAGTCTATAAGGGGAACAACAGCACTAGAGAGATATGCACTTCTTAGAATAATGCACCATTTAAGATAAAAAGGTAGCATTTACCCAAAGACAAAATTCAGAAGAGATGGAAAAGAAGGAGGAATTGAAATGGGAGAAACAGGAAGTGGGATAAGTGATGTTACATTGTGGGGGTTGTAATCAATGACCTGAAACAAAATGTGTATAAATTATTGAATGGAAAACTGATCTGCCTGTAAACCTTCAGCCAATTTACAATAAAAACTTTTTTAAGTGTAAAACTGAAAGGTTAATAAAGACCAATAATCAGTAAACTACAAGAAAACATATGTCTATTGTTGTATCTTTACGGGAGCAGAAAGCCTCATCTTTCTCCCATGGAACAACTGGTAGTTTTGAACTGCTGACCTTGAGGTTAGCAGCCCGATTCGTAACCACTACACTACCAGAGCTCCTGATAGTATATGTGTGTGTGTGTGTATGTATATATATATATATATATAAAGTAACACATATCCTAGGCATTAGAGAGGTGAAATGGACTTCTGTTGGTATTTTGGATCAGACAATCATATGGTTTACTATGCTGGGAATGACAAATTCAAGAGGAAGGTGTAGCATTCATCATCAAAAAGAATATTTCAAGATCTATCTTTTGAATTTGAAGTACAATTCTGTCTGTGATAAGATAATATCAATATGACTACAAAGAAGACCAGTTAATTCCATTTTTGTTCAAATTTATGCACCAACTACTTAAGCCAGTGGTGAAAAAATTCAACAATTCTACCAACTTTTTCAGTCTGAAGTTGATCAAATGTGCAATTAAGATGTACTGATAATTACTGGTGATTGAGTTATGAATATTGGAAGCAAAGAGGAAGTATCAGTAGTTGGAAAATATGGCCTTGGTCATAGAAATGATGCTGGAGAACACATAACAGAATTTTGCAAGACCAATGATTAATTCATTGCAAATACCTTTTTAAAACAACATAAAAGGCAACTATACACATGCACACATACACATGGAGTCTTGATCTGATGCTGTAGGATAAGCACTGGACTGAAAGTTTGGTTTGAACTTCAAGGTCAGAGGTTCAAACTCACTAGCCTCTCATCAGAGATACAGAGTCGCTCTGAGTTGGAATTGACCTGATGTCACTTAACAACAGCAACACACATGGACCTCACCAGATGGACTACACAGGAATCAAATTGACTACATCTGTGGGAAAAGTCAGTGGAAGCTCCATATCATCAGCTCAAACAAGGCCAGAGACAGACTGTGTAGCAGACCATCAACTGTTTATATGCAAATCAGGCTAAAGCTGAAGAAAATTAAAACAAGTCCAAAAGAGCCAAAATATGACCTTGAACACTTCCCACCTGAATTTAAAGACCATCTCAGGAACAGATTTGATGCATTAGATACCATTGATGGAAGACCAGAAGAGTTGTGGGATGACATCAAGATCATCATACAGGAAGAAAAAAAAAGATCATTAAAAGAAAGACGAGACCAAAATGAATGTCAGAAGAGACTCTGAAATTTGCTCTACAGCATAGAGATGCTAAAGAAAATGGAAAAAAGTGAGGAAGTCAATGAGCCAAACAGAAGAATTTAAAGGGCAGCTTGAGAAGACAAAGCGAAGTTTTAACTGGAGCTAAAAAACCAAAAGGAAAGAACATGCTCAGCATTTCACAAAAACTGAAAGAACTGAAGAAAACATTCAAGTCTTGACTTGAAATATTGAAGGATTTTGTGGGCAAAATGTTGAATGATGCAGAAAGCATCATGTTGTTGTTTTTAGATGCCATTGAGTTGGTACCGACACATAGCGACCCTGTGCACAGCAGAACAAAACATTGCCCGATCCTGGGCCAGCCTTATTACTGTTGCCATGCTTGAGTTCATCGATGCTGCCACTTGGCCAATCCATCTCGTTGGGGGTCTTCATCTTTTTCTCTGACCCTCCACCTTTCCAAACATGAAGTGTACACAGAGGTACTGTACCAAAAAGAAATGGTAGATGTTCAACCATTTCCAGAGGTAGCCTATGATCAAGAACTGTTGGTACTGAACAAGAAGTCCAAGCTTCACTGAAAACATTGGTGAAAAACAAGGCTCCAGGAATTGATGGAATACAAATTTAAGTCTTTCAACTGATGTAGCACTGGAGGCACTCACTCATTTATAGCAAGAAATTTAGAAGACAGCTACCTGGACAACTGATCAGAAGAGATCCATATTTGTGCCCATTCCATTGAGAAGTAACCCAATGTAAAGTGGAGATCATAGAACAATATCATTAATATCACATGTAACAAAATTTTACTGAAGACACTACAAAAATGGCTGCAACAATACAACAAATGGGAACTGCTAGAAAGTCAAGCCAGTTTGGAAGAGAACATGGAACCAGGGATATCATTAAAGTGTTCAAAAGCAAAGATGTCAGTTTGAAGACTAAGATACATCTGACCCAAGCCATGGTATTTTCAATAACTTCATATACATGTGAAAATTGGACAGTGAATAAGGAAGACTGTAGAATAATTGATGCATTTGAGTTGTAGTGTTAGAGGAGAATATTAAAAGTATCATGGGCTGCCAAAAGAACAAACCAATCTGTGTTAGAAGAAGTACAGCCAGAATACTCCTTGGAAGCCAGGATGATGACCAGACTTCGTATCTCATATTTCAGAACAGTATCAGGAGGGACCTGTCACTGGAAAAGGATATCATATTTGGTTAAGTGGAGGGTCGGAGAAAAATAGGAACACCCCCAATGAAAAGGATTGGCACAGTGGTGGCAGCAATGGGCTCTGTGCTGTAGCAATGATTGTGAGTTAGGAGCAGGATTGGGCAGTGTTTCATTCTTTTGTACGTGAGGTCACTATGAGTAGGTACTGACTTGATGGTACCTAACGACAACAACAAATTCTTCAATTGCATGAGACATATCCTTGACAGTTGTGAATTTTGTCAGATGTTGTGAGGGAAGGGAGAAGTGGTGATTGATAATCAGGGATTATGGAGTGGTATAACATATTGGAAAAGTCAGACATTTGGAATACCTTTACCTTATAAGGACCAGTTAATTCCAATCTTTCTAAAAGAAATGATTCATATACAAAAGTTCTGTATCTCTGAGTTTATGTTAAATTTATACCCTTCACTGAGAAAACTAAGCTCAGTTGCTTTGAGAAAACAAAATACTTGCTTTCTTTTTGTCATTTTAGGGTAAGTACTCTGGTGTCACTGTAGGATAAGCACTGGACTGCTAATATCAAGTGTAAACTCACCAGCTACTCCAAGGGAGAAAGAGGAGGTTTTCTGCTCCCATAAAGACTTACAGCCTCAGAAACTCTATGCAGGGTTGTTATGAATCAGAATCCATTTGATAGCAGTAGTTTTGATTTGGTTTTTGTTTTTATTGTCACTTTGGTTAAATGGATACCCATTTGGCAATTTATTTATTTACAATTTGTGTTTCTTTTGTTTTGGTTTTTAATATTTCAAGGTTTACAGAGCAGGTCAGTTTTCCATTCACTAATTCTGACACATTGATTGTATTCCCTACAATTAAACGTCACTTATCCTACTTCCTCCCTGTGTTTCTATTTCGATTCCTCTCTTTTTCTAACCCTTTTGAACTTTGTCCTGGGGTAATGCTGCCTTTTTGGTCTGATAATGGTTGATTGTTCTAAGGTGTGTATACCACACTAATGTTATTGTTCTTCATATATATATATATATATTGTTTGGCTTAAAATTAAACTACATGGTGAATTCATTTCCAGACCTGAAGGAGGTGACTAATAATCTCAGAAGTTCCACTAGGTTCTTTTATAATTTTGAATTTTGTTCCACATTTTTCTCCCATTCTGTCTAGAACCTTCTAGTGTGGTCCTTTTCAGAGTAGCCAAGCACTATCTAATCTTGGTCTCAGGGTCATGGAGATTGATATTCACACGGTCTTTTGGTCCACTGGACTACTTAAGAAACCAAAATTTTTGATGGTTGAGGACACTGGACACTTTCTGGAGCCAACATGTCAGCTTAAAGAATAGGGCAAAGAGTTTTTGTCCCAGTTCCCCATCTATTTAGGTCATTGTGGTTTACCCATTGCTATGAGATACACCACAGATGTAGTCAGCCTCATCCTCCGACTGGATGCTAGTGATGGTCAAGTAGCGGTCAGCCCCAGAACTGGAGCCCAAGAAGCGATTGGGGATGCCATCCCCTCTAGATCCTTCCATTCCACTGCTGCCTACTACCATCACGAATCGAGGGCTTTTCCCTGGTCTCTGCTGATACCATTCAATGATGTAGGTGCTGTGCTCACTGCTCAGGGTGCAGGTGAGCTTGGCTGAGGCTCCCGGGGAGACGGATGTAGAGGGTGACTGAGTCAGTACAGGCTGCGCAGAGAGGGACCCTGCAAACAGAGACAATCGTTATGCCTTGGAGGAGAGACAAGAGAGAAAAACATGTTTGGAATGAGTTTGGAAGGTAATTGAGGGAGTTGGGGAACCAAAATGCTGAGGAACCTCCGCACCTGTGCAGTGGAAGGTGAGGAGTAGGAGTGGAATCCAGGCCATGGTGCAGACACCCCAGGTAACTCTGATGGAGCAGAAACACCACAGGTCCCTCTTATCCCCCTCAAACCCTGGAGGATAGAGGTGCCCTTCATGCAAATGTGCTCCTGTTCCCCTGGCCAATCAATGTCTCCATGGACAAAGTGGTTGAGTGCCATATCTGGGAGGGCTGGCTTGGCCTGGGCCTGATTTGCTCCCCAGGGGCCCAGAGAGGAAGCAGCTGCTGGGCAGAGCACTTAGCAAAGGCCTGGAAATAAGTGGCCATTTTCTCACAGCTAAAGACCCCACAGACCTCTGAGTGACAGGCCCACAGCGCCCTCTGCTGCTTGACCCATTCATGTCTGTAACCAGATAACAGATGATCTTGACAGAGGTTTCTGTTTCTGTCCCTTTCCTGACCAGTTCCTGCTGCCTGTTCAAGGACAGAGCCAGGCCTTTTCTTTAGTAATATATTCATCTCCTTTCGTTCTTTACCATTTGGGCCTCTTCAGTAGCAATCAGAAGCACAGTGCAAGGTTGGTGTTTCAAGCTCATCAGCTGCTCCTTGGAAACCCTATACAGGGTCGCTGTGTTTCAGAGTCGACTCAGTGGCACTTAACAACAACAACAAAAGGATAAGTGGTATATCATTGTATACAACCTGTACATATATATCAGCTGAGAAACCATAAAAGTATAGAAAGAAAGAAATGCCAGTGAATTAAGGCTACAAATAAGGCATTATTTAACAAGAATTTCATTATTTAATACATAATAATTTTCAATAGTTGTTGTTGTTAAGTGTCATCAAGTCACTTCTGACTCATTGCAACCCTGTATAGAGTTTCCAAGGAGTGGCTGGTAAGTATGAACTGCTAACTTTGTGGTTCAAACTGACCTTGCGGTCCAGTGCTTTATCCTATAGTACTACACTAGGAAAAATATTCCAATGTTTAATAAGAATGCCATTGTTTAATACATAAATAATATTTATTAGTAGTAGCCTACAATGATGTGTAGGGACTGTAGTGACTCTGTAGGATAAGACATCAAACCACAAAGCTGAGGGTTGGAGCCCACCACAGGAGAAAGATGAGGCTTTCTGCTCCTGCCAAGATTTACAGTCTTGGAAACCCCATACAGGGTTGCTGTGAGTCAGAACCGACTCAATGGCATGTAACAGCAACAATGAACAACTTACTTCTTTCTTTAAAGAAAGTATGATCAAAACAGCCATCCTCCAGGGCTAGCAGAAAGCCTCCATCATTCATAATGGGGTACCTCCTTGTATCTTCTTTCAGGGGCATTCAGAGAACATCTGCAATGTCCCTGAGGACACTGGTCTAATCAACCATGCTTCCTAGAAGTTAACTTCTATGCTACCAAAATAATAGGTGTTCAGGATTCATTCATTTTTCAGATGATCCACATATGACCTCTCGGAGCAACTACTGATGATTCCATTTATTCATGAAAATCAAGTCCTCAACCTGTTCCTAGTCCTGCTTCAAATGCTGTCAAGGTGGTTTTGACTCATAGCCACCCAGTATAGGGTTTGTGAGGAGTGGCTGGTGAGCTTGAACTGCCAGCCTTGTGGTTCAAACCAAAAAAAACAATTTTTTTTCATTAAACTTTGTTTTAATGGGTCTCAAAATCCTGTGACAAATTTTTGGTCAAGTTGTTTCCATTTAAAAAGTACTGACTTTAAAAACTAATAACTTAAAACTGCCACACACAAAAAAAACCAATGGTCCACATAACATTCCTTTCCTTCTGAAAGTTTTACGATGCATTGTTATCATTAACCAGTCTTTTACTATTAAACTTAAATGGCCAATTGAGACAAACAGTTCTGAGACCGTTCTTCCACTACTGATTAAGACTGGAGTGGCAGGTGTTAAAGGTAATATTCATTTAGCCTTCTGAGCTTTCTGAGCAGACTTGGTGACTTTGCCAGCTCCAGCAGCCTTTTTGTCCACTGCCTTGATGACACCCACAGCAACAGTCTGTCTCATGTCGCGAACAGCAAAACGACCCAAAGGAGGATAGTCCGAGAAGCTTCCAACACACATAGGCTTGCCGGGAACCATGTCAACAATGGCAGCATCACCAGACTTCAAGCATTTGGGGCCATCTTCTAGCTTCGTACCAGACCGGCGATCAATCTTCTCCTTGAGCTCAGCAAACTTGCAAGCAATGTGAGCTGTGTGACAATCCAGCACAGGTGCATATCCAGCACTGATTTGGCCTGGATGGTTCAGAATGATCACCTGTGCAGTGAAGCCAGCTGCTTCCATTGGTGGATCATTTTTGCTGTCAACAGCCACATTGCCACGGCAAAAAACTTTGACAGAGACGTTCTTTACATTGAAGCCTACGTTGTCCCCAGGCAGAGCTTCACTCAAAGCCTCATGGTGCATTTCAACAGATTTTACTTCAGTGGTAACATTGACAGGAGCAAAGGTGACCACCATGCCTGGTTTGAGAACACCAGTCTCCACTCTGCCCACAGGGACAGTGCCAATACCACCAATTTTGTAGACATCCTGGAGAGGCAGACGCAGGGGCTTGTCAGTTGGACGAGTTAGTGGCAGGATGCAATCCAGAGCTTCAAGCAATGTGGTTCCACTGTCATTGCCATCCTTACGGGTGACTTTCCATCCTTTGAACCAAGGCATGTTAGCACTTGGCTCCAGCATATTGTCACCATTCCAACCAGAAATTGGCACAAATGCTACTGTGTCAGGGTTGTAGCCAATTTTCTTAATGTAGGTGCTGACTTCCTCATATCTCTTCTGGCTGTAGGGTGGCTCAGTGGAATCCATTTTATTAACACCAACAATTAGCTGTTTCACACCCAATGTGTAAGCCAGAAGGGCATGCTTACGGGTCTGCCCATTCTTAGAGATACCAGCTTCAAATTCTCTAACACCAGCAGCAACAATCAGGACAGCACAGTCAGCCTGTGAGGTTCCTGTAATCATGTTTTTGATAAAGTCTCTGTGTCCTGGGGCATCAATGATGGTCACATAGTACTTGCTGGTCTCAAATTTCCACAGGGAGATATCAATGGTGATGCCTTGCTCATGTTCAGCGTTCAGTTTATCCAAGACCCAGGCATACTTGAAGGAGCCCTTCCCCGTCTCAGCAGCTTCCTTCTCAAATTTTTTGATGGTTCTTTTGTCGATTCCACCACATTTGTAGATCAGGTGACCGGTAGTGGTTGACTTGCCGGAGTCGATGTGTCCAATAACGACAATGTTGATATGGGTCTTTTCCTTTCCCATTTTGGTTTAGGTTTTGCGATGGTTTTCACCAACACCTGTATTCTGGCGGCAAACCCGTTGCGAAAAGGTCAAACCAAATTTTGATCCAGAGCATTAACCCACAGTGCCACAGCAGGACTCCAAGGTATTCATTCATAGACATCCCTGTTCTTTCTGCAGCATCTTTCTCCTTGAAGGTATTTTACTTCTCTTTACTTCTTTCCTTCTAAGGTGAGTTCAATTTTGTAAACTGACTCCAAAACAGAGAAGAAAATGATCACGTAGTTTGTAATAGATCTTTGCTATCAACTTGGGATAAGTGAAAAAGCATATGAAACACAAGATACAAACTAATATTTTTCTAATTGTTTCTTTCATGTACATCAGATAGATGAATAGTTTTATAAGTTCCTGTTTGTCCAAATTTCATTTTACTTTCACTTTTAATTTATCTATTCCATATTTGCCTAAGTGTATGGAGTCCTGGTGTGGCTATGTAGGATAAGCATTTGACCTCAAGATGGTTTGAACTGCAAGGTCCGTACCAGCTGCTCCTTGAAAACCCTATACAAGTTGATATGAGTTGGAACCGACTCTAGGCACTTAACAACAACAACAACAATAATAGTATTTCCCATTGTATCTACTGGCACTTTTTGTATTTCTCTAGGATATTCTAGTCCATTTCCTTCATTTTGCATGTGCTAGAGAGTCCTGGTGTGGCACTGTGGGGTAATGTGTCAGACTGCAAAATCATTTGAACTGCAAGGTTGGTGGTTCAAGCTCACAGTTGCTTATTGGAAACCCTATACAGGGTTGCTATGCCTCTGAAACAACTCACTAGCATTTAACATCAACAACAGGGAAAAATCCCAGGATTCCTGGTGTGTCGCTGTAGAATAAGCCCTTTCAAACTCACCTGCCACTCCTCTCCTCGGGAATCTTATATATATAAGGTTAACAGTAAAACTGTCACTATGAGTCAGAATGGATTTGATTTAAGAACAATAATAACGGGAACAATTCCTCAATCTAATTTCAGTTTGAAATCTTCCTTATGAAAGAATTATTTATTTCCTATTTAACAGGGTCACTATGGGTCGGAATTGACTGAACGGCACTTAACAACAACAACAAATTTAACTGTAGGGAAGAAAATCTACTATTGCTACCTCTCTTCTTTGTTTTTGCTGTTTCTTGAGAGAGGGACCTTCATGCTAATGTGCTCCTTTTCTCTTGTCCAACCATTGGCTCTCTGGAACCTGTGTGTATCTCCAGTGGCTGAGTGTCATTTCTGGGAAGCTGGACCTGGGTTGCTCCTCAGGAGCAAGAGAGGACCCAGTCTCTAGGCAGTGAGTCCTGAATAGAGACCAGCTGAGAGCCCCATACAGACCCTAAGCAGCATGCCTACAGTGCTCCCTGATGCCCAAGTCATGTCCATCAATGTCTGTGACCAGATGACAGGTGATCTCGACAGAGGCTTCTTCCTCTACCACTGTCCTGACCACTGTTCACTCCCTGCCCAAGGACAGAATGTTGTGTCCTTTGGAGGTGACAATAATATCTAATAAGTTTTCATCATTTTGCTTTCAGTATGCTTCACCACATTCACAGTTGTGTTTGCAGGAAAGGTAAATACTTATGTACCAGTATCCTTTTTCAATCTCATATATATCTGTGTGATATAGTACTGTTATGGCACAGTTGGATAAGCACTGGACCGCAAGGTTGATTTGAACTGCAGGATCAGTGGAACAAACTTACTAATCGCTCTCAGAAACCCTATACAGGGTCAGTATGAGTCAAAACCAACTCAACAGCACTTAACAACAAAATATATATGTATTGTTGTTGCTTTTGTTAGGTGCCATCGAGTCAGTTCCAACTCATAGCGACCTTATGCACAACAGAACGAAACACTGCCAGTTCCTGGGCTAGCCTCACGAATGTTCCCATGCTTGAGCCCATTGATTTTGCCACTTTGCCAATCCATCTTGCTTGGGGTCTTCCTCTTTTTCTCTAAGCCTACAACACCTTAGCAAACATGATATCCTTCTTCTAGCAACTGGTCCCTCCTGACAATATGTGCAAAGTATGAGCGATGAAGTTTGGCCATCCTGGCCTCCGAGGAGTACACTAGCTGCACTTCTTCCAACACAGACCTGTTGGTTCTTTTGGCAGCCCATGGCACTTTCAATAGTCTCCTCCAACACCATAACTCAAATGAATCAATTCTTCCACACTCTTCCTTATTCACTATCCAACTTTCACATGCATATGAGGTTATAGAAAATACCATGGCTTGGCCCAGGTGCACCTTAGTCCTCAAGCTGACCTCTTTGCTCTTCAACACTTTAAAAAGGTCTTGTCTAGGGACACCTGAGCCTATGGACAAGGACATAGTCACAGAAGTCTTAACTGAAACTGAAGCATCCAGCTGATATGAACTGAGAGGAGATGCATAAAATCACCCATTTGATCTTATGCAGACAGTACCCATTTGACTTAGCCTCAATGGCTTGATAATCAGAACTTGACTAGAGCAAGATAACAAACAAACAAAAAAGAACCAAAGTATTTTTGATAAAGGAAATGAGGGTAAATTGCTACAATGTGATGAACTTGACCTATACTCATGGAGGTTGTACCCTAAATACCAACAGAGAAAGAAGCAGTCTTCACATCAAGTATCAAGTCTATCCCCTCTGTACACAGAGTAGATAGAGACAGTCAACTTAGACATTGGCTACTTAAATGAGGGGGTAATAAAGGCAAAAAGTGACTGGCTTAAAAGTTTCAAAAAGGGGTTTAGTTGAAGAGTGTGTGTGGGAAGAAAGAGTCCCCACTGAATAGTTTTCATCTTGTGTAGACAGGTCTGGTTAAAAGAGATGGGGATAAGATTCTTATGATTCAATAGCGAGTAATTGGCATCATGATTAATTGCGACTGTCACAATTTAAAGGTAGAGGTTTTGCAACAAAAACAGAGGAATAATTAATTTTACAGTCCAGAAACAGAGAACCCTAGGACCATCAAGGGAGAAGAGCACAAGCAGAATGCGGGCCCTTATCCAGAAAAGCAGCGACAGCAGAGATGAGGACCTGGAGAGGGGAAGTGTCTGAGGACTCTAGATTCATGGGAAGAGAGGGACTAAGAGATGGTGACCAAGAGTCAGACTTGCACAATATTCCCTTTGGTGGTACACATTATTAAATATGCCTCAGTGTTTTTTGTTTGTTTGTTTGTTTGTTTGTTTTTTAAAGAGCTCACAGTGAATAGAGAGAAATACTGTTAACTGATGTTACTTGGAGGGGATTATAATCATTGTAATGAAACAAAGTGTAGGATTTGTTAAAGTAAAACTGATGATCTGCCCTGTAAACTTTCACTCAATCCACAATAAAAACACAAAAAAAACACAAAAAATGTCTTGCGCAGCAGATTGGCCTAATGCAACACTTTCCACTGTTCCTCTCATATAGTGCCCTCCCAGTCACCCCAGTTAACATGTGTCTGTGCTCCAGGCAGTGAACTACACTCCCTTCCCTCCCACTCCTGGAAATCATCAAAGTTTACTTTATTTTTTCCTTTCAAAACCTTATATATGTGTGGGATATATAAGTATACATCTCCCACTCATCCCCTTCTGACCCATTGAGTTTATGAGTCAACCCATGTATTTACATAAAGGACATTGTTGTTTCAGGGCTGTGTATATATCACTATTTACCTCTCTTCCCTTAAGCCCACACATATTTCCCTGAGTCTTCCCCTATCTTCATTATGCATCTGCCTTCCCCACTCTTCCTTTGTATTGCCCTCCCCGTCACATCTGAGCTGACGTGTCTACTCACTAGTGCATGACTTACTCTCCGTTCCCTCCCACACCTCATAATCATTAAAGTATGTTCATTTTAGTCTGGATATATTTTCTTAACCTTTTTTTTTTGTTGTGATTTTAGAGTATTCATTATCCTGTGTTTTAAACTTTTTACTGTGAATTGAGTGATAGTTTACATGGGGAAACATCAGCTTTACACTCATTGTTTCATTGCAATGATTACAATCTCCTCTGTGCAGTATAATTCAATTGTATTTACTTCTGTTTCCTCTGTTTTGTTTTGATTTTGTGGGGAGTGGCAGGATGTGCACAAAAACACTCAGGATTTTTAATCATTTAAACAACCAAAGGACATATTCTGCAAGCCTGCCCCCTGGCCACCAGCACCTGGCTGCCAGCACACAGCCTTTCTCTTTCCATGAGTCTAGAGTCCTCTTCTACTTTCTCTCTCCATGCCCTCAATCTCTGTCTCCATCTCTGGTGTCGCGACTTCTCTGGATAGGGTCCTGCATTACGCTGGCGCTCTTCTTCCTTGATGGTCCTAAGGTTCTCTGTTCCTGGACTGCAAGATGAACTACTCACCTCTTTTTGTTTACAATAATGGTTTTGTACAATATTTATCCTTTTGTGATTGGCTGATTTTGCTCAGTATAATGTCCTCCAGGTTCTTCCATGTTATGAGGTGTTTCACAGATTCACTGTGCCACCAAGTTTCTACATTTCTTACTTCAGAACTAAAGTGAGTTTTCTTCAAAGGCAGGACTGTGGCGTGTATAAGAGTGCATTGTTTCACTGCAGAGAAGACTATCATTGCATCCTGCATGTGGTGACATAGTAGAAAACCAGCAGGGCAACAAGGTTCTGGCTTCTTCTTCATCACTAATACAGATTTGTGGACTCTGAAGCACACTTGTTCCAAGGGAGGCCAGGGCAGGAATCATCAGAGGTTTGCCTCTCCATTTGAAAAATTTCAAGGAATCAATATGTTGTTTGGTTGAAGACACCAGATACTTTTTGTAGCCAAGTGTCAGGCTTGGTAGGGCCAAGAAAGAGTTTTTGTCTCAGTTCCCCATCTATCTAGGCCACTGTGGTTACCCATATGTACTTCCAATAGGATAATTTACACCACAGATGTAGTCAGCCTCATCCTCAGACTGGATGCTAGTGATGGTCAAGTAGCGGTCAGCCCCAGAACCGGAGCCCAAGAAGCGATCGGGGATGCCATCTCCTCTAGATCCTTTCATTCCACTGCTGTCCACTGACATCACATATCGAGGGCCTTTCCCTGGTCTCTGCTGATACCAGTCAATGTAATAGTTGCTGTGCTCTCTGCTCAGGGTGCAGGTGAGCTTGGCTGAGGCTCCCGGGGAGACAGATGTAGAGGGTGACTGAGTCAGTACAGGCTGCGCAGAGAGGGACCCTGCAAACAGAGACAATCGTTATGCCTTGGAGGAGAGACAAGA
>NW_006408824.1:2454960-2462109 GCF_000296735.1 Chrysochloris asiatica
TTCCCAAGGCTGTAAATCTTTACGGGAGCAGATAACCTCATCTTTCTCCCGCAGAACAGCTGGTAGTTTCGAACTGCTGACCTTGTGGTTCCCAGCCCGATTCGTAGCCACTACGCTACCAGAGCTCCATATATATGTATATATATGTTGGAGAGCTCCACATATATGTATATATATGTTGTTGTTAAGTGCCTTTGAGTCGATTCCGACCCATAGCGACCCTGTATAGGGTTCCCAAGGAACAGTTGGTTAGCTTGAACTGCCGACCTTGCAGTTCAAACAGCTTTGCAGTCTGGCGCATTAACCCACAGCGCTACACCAGGACTACTATATAGCTATATCTATACCTATATCTATATCTATATCTTAATATTTCTACTCTGGGAGCGTAGTGGTTACGAATCTGCTGCGACTAACAAGGTCAGCAGTTCCAAACTACCAGCTGTTCCGTGGGAGTAAGATAAGGCTTTCTGCTCCCATAAAGATTTACAGCCTGGGAAACCCTGTACAGAGTTGCTATGCATCGGAACCGACTTCACGGTACATCACCACCACAACCAGAACTTTACAACCAAAAGACAACCCAATCAAAAATTGGGCAAAGCATATTAATAGACATTTCACTAAAGAAAATATTCAGCTGGACAACAAGCACAAAATAATAATCATTAGCCTTTGGTGGTGGTGTGCTTTTGAGTTGGTTCTGACTCATAGCAACTGTGTTGTGTATAGGGTTTCTGAGGGTGTAAATCTTCATAGGAGCAGAAAGTGTCATCCTTCTCCTTCAGAAAAGCTGGCAGGTTTGAACTGCTGACTTTGTGGTTAACAAAATCAGTACGTAACCCACTATATTGTATATTACCAGGGTTTCTTGTCATTGTTGTTGTTGTTGTTAAGTGCCGTCGAGTCATTTCCGACCCATAGCAACCCTGAACAGGGTTTCCAAGGCTGTAAATCTTTATGGGAGCAGAAAGCCTCATCTTTCTCCCACGGATCAGCTGGTAGTTTCGAACTGCTGACCTTGTGGTTCGCAGCCTGATTCGTAACCACTACGCCTTAGTCATTGTTATTGTTTTAAGTGCTCTCAGGTTGTTTCTGACCTGTATAGGGTTTCCAAGGAGTGGTAAGTAGGTTTGAACCACCAACCTTGTGGTTGGCAGTCCAGTGCTTATTGTACAGCACCACACCAGAACTCATTAGTCATTTGTAGTTGTTGTTAACTGCTGTCACAATTCCAACCCATAGCTACCCTGTATAGGGTTTCTGAGGTTCAGCTGCTGAGCTTGAACCACCGACCTTACAGTTCAAACAGCTTTGCAGTCTGGCACATTAACCCACAGTGCAATACCAGGACTCCCATAGTCAAAACCTCATTAGAACAGCAAAGATCAATAAAACAGAAAACGTCAGGTGTTAGATAGGTTGGGGAGAAACTGAGACCCTCAGCCACTGCCAGTGGGAATGTAAAATGCTACAACCACTGTGGGAAACAATTTGATGGTTACTCAACAAGTTGAATGTAGAGCTATCATGCTGTCATGTGACTGAGAAATCACAATCCTACATATATATCCAAAAGTATTAAGAGCAGGAATACTATAGCCAAAATGTGGAAACCACAGGTATGCCCATCAACCAATGAACAGATCAACAAAATGTGGTATGTACATACAAGAGCACATTACTCAAAGGTGGATGAAGTCCTGATGCATGCAACAACAGATGGACCTTGAAAACACGCTGAGAAAAATAAGTCAGTTACATGAGGACAAATACTGTATGACCTCGCATACTTGAAATAAACAAATACATAAGAACCAAAGTTTATTAATGGCTGCCAGGGTTGGAATGGAGGAGGAAATGAGAAGTTTTTGCTTAGGGGTGGTGAGTTTATGTTAACAGTGGTGGGAATGTTTAGAAAAAGATTGTGAGAGTGGTTGTAAAACTTGAAGAATCTAGATAATCAGTGTGAATAATTTGTGCCTGTAGGACTCCTGTTGTGGCACTATGAGTTAATGCGCTGGACTGCAAAGCTGGTTTGAATCACAAATGGGCAGTTCAAGCTCACCAGACACTCCTTGGAAAGCATATACAGGGTCGCTATGAGTCAGAACCAACTCCACGCATACCACCACCACCATGACGTTAATGAGGCCAAATGCAATCCACAAGTTTGTTGTTGTTGTTAAGTGCTGTTGCGCTGGTTCCGATCCATAGATACCCTGTATAGGGTTTCTGAGGAGCAGTTGGTGAGCTTGAATCACAGAACTTGCAGTTCAAATGACTTTGCAGTCTGGTACATTAACCCACAGTGCCACACCAGGTAGGTTGTATTTAAGCCAGTCTCTTCTGAAATATAAAAGGAAAGGTGAGCATAGAAAGAGGGACCCACTGCTACTAAGAGAGAAGAGCTGGGAGTGGGGTGCATCCTTTAGATCTTGGGTCCCTGCACTGGGAATCTCCTCGATCCAGGGGAAGACTGATGCCCAGATGTATGGAGATCTCCAAGGATACTGAGCCTATCGATGCTGAAAGGAGACAAGGACCTTTCCCCAGAGCTGACAAAGAGAAAGCCTTTCCTTAGAGCAGGCACTCTGAATTTAGACTCTAAATTGTGAGCGAATAAATTTGTGGTTGTTAAAGCCATCCATTTGTGGTATTTCTGTTATAGCAGCATTAGATAACTAATGTCACCTACTCTAAAACATGCCTTCTAATGGTTTCTTGAGAGATATATAAACAGTTTTTGGCATCACTTCTTGTAAAAATAAGAGCAGAATCCTGTATATCCTGATTTTAATTCAGTTCAACAAGAAATGCCAGTGAGTCCCTCTCTTCTGCACTGCCTACAGAGGAAGCACTGTCTCTACTGACATTATCGCTGCCCTCAGATCCCTGTGAAGCCCAAGATCATCAAGAAGAAGACCAAGAAGTTTGTTCGGCACCAGTCAGACCGTTATGTTAAAATGAAGCGTAACTGGTACAAACCCAGAGGCATTGACATCAGGGTGCTGAGAAGATTTAAGGGCCAGATCTTAATGACCAACATTGGTCATGGGAGCACCAAGAAAATAAAACACGTGCTGCCCAGTGACTTCTGCAAGTTCCTGGTCCACAACATCAAAGAGCTGGCAGAGCTGCTGATGTGCAACAATTCTTACTGTGCAGAGATTGCTCACAACATTTCCTCCAAGAACTGCAAAGGCAGCGTGGAAAGAGCGACCCAGCTGACCATCAGCCTCACTAATCCCAGAGCCAGGCTGCATGGTACAGTGAAGAAATGAATAGATGGCCTTTTTGCCAGTTATATTTGTGCTAATTAAAACCATAAAAGTGTAGAAAGAAAGAAATGCCAGTGAATTAAGGCTACAACTATGCCATTATTTAACAAGATTTTCATTATTTATTACATAAATCATTTTCAATAGTTGTTGTTGTTAAGGGTCATCAAGTCAGTTCTGACTTATTGCAACCCTGTATAGAGTTTCCAAGGAGTGGCTGGTGACTATGAACAACAACAATATTGCTCATTGTATCTACTGGCACTTTTTGTATTTCTCTAGGATATTCTAGGCCATTTCCTTCATTTTGCATGTGCTAGAGAGTCCTGGCGTGGCACTGTGGGGTAATGTGTCAGACTGCAAAGTCATTTGAACTGCAAGGTTTGTGGTTCAAGCTCACCAGTTGCTTGTTGGAAACCCTATACAGGGTTGCTATGCATCTGAAGCAATGCACTGGCACTTAACAACAACAACAGGGAAAAATCCCAGGAGTCCTGGTGTGTCGCTGTAGAATAAGCCCTTTCAAACTCACCTGCCGCTCCTCAGGAACCTTATATATATAAGATTAACAGTAAAACAGTCACTATGAGTTGGAACCGATTTGATGGCATTTAACAACAATAATAATGGGAACAATTCCTCAATCTAATTTCAGTTTGAAATCTTTCTTAATAAACAATTATTTATTTCCAATCCTGCCCAAGGACAGAATGTTGTGTCCTTTGGAGGTGACAATAATATCTAATAAGTTTTCATCATTTTGCTTTCAGTATGCTTCACCACATTCACAGTTTTGTTTGCAGGAAAGGTAAATACTTATGTACCAGTATCCTTTTTCAATCTCTTATGTATCTGTGTGATATAGTACTGTTATGGCACAGTTGGATAAGCACTGGATCATAGGGTTGATTTGAACTGCAGGATCGGTGGCTCAAACTTGCCAGTTGCTCTCAGAAACCCTATACAGGGTCAGTATGAGTCAAAACCAACTCAACAGCACTTAACAACAAAATGTATATGTATTGTTGTTCCTTTTGCTAGGTTCCATTGAGTCGGTACCAACTCATAGCAATCTTATGCACAACAAAATGAAACACTGCCCATTCCTGGGCCAACCTCACAAATGTTCCCATACTTGAGCCCATTGATTTTGCCACTTTGCCAATCCATCTTCCTTAGGGTCTTCCTCTTTTTCTCACCCTACAACACCTTAACAAACATGATATCCTTCTCTAGCAACTGGTCCCTCCTAACAATATGTCCAAAGTATAAGCGATGAAGTTTGGCCATCCTGGCCTCCAAGGAGTGCACTAACTGCACTTCTTCCAACACAGATCTATTGGTTCTTTTGGCAGCCCATGGCACTTTCAGTAGTCTCCTCCAACACCATAACTCAAATGGATCAATTCTTCCACACTCTTCCTTATACACTGTCCAACTTTCACATGCATATGAGGTTATTGAAAATACCATGGCTTGGGCCAGGCGTACCTTAGTCCTCAAGCTGACCTCTTTGCTCTTCAACAATTTATAAAGGTCTTGTCTAGGGACACCTGATCCTACGGACAAGGACATAGCCACAGAAGGCTTAGCTGAAACTAAAGCATCCAGCTGATATGAACTGAGAGTAGACACGTAAAATCACTCATTTGATCTTATGCAGACAGTACCCATTTGACCTAGCCTCAATGGCTTGATAATCAGAACTAGACTAGAGCAAAATAACAACAACAAAAAGAACAAAACAATTTTGATAAAGGAAATGAGGGTAAATTGCTACAATTTGATGAACTTGACCTATACTCATGGGGGTAGTACTCTAACTACCAACACAGAGAGAAGCAGTCTTCACATCAAGTATCAAGCCTATCCCCTCTGTACATAGGGTAGATAGGGACAGTCAACTTAGACATTGGCTACTTAAATGAGGGGGCAATAAAGGCATAAAGTGACTGGCTTAAAATTTCAAAAGGGTGTTTAGTTGAAGAGTGTGGTGTGAAGAAAGAGTCCCCACTGAATAGTTTTAATCTTGTGTAGCTGGGTCTGGTTAAAAGAGATGGTGATAAGATTCTTATGATTCAATAGTGAATAATTGGCATCATGATTAATTGCGACTGTCACAAATTAAAGGTAGAGGTTTTACAACAAAATCAGGGGAATAGTTAATCTTACAGAAACAGAGAATCCTAGGACCATCAAGGGAGAAGAGCACAAGCGGAATGTGGGCCCTTATCCAGAAAAGCAGCGACAGCAGAGATGAGGACCTGGAGAGGGGAAGTGTCTGAGGACTCTAGACTCATGGGAAGAGAGGGACTAAGAGATGGTGACCAAGATTCAGACTTGCACAATATTCCCTTTGATGGTACACATTATTAAATATGCCTCTGTGTTTTTGTTTTTTTGTTGTTGTTGTTTTTTTAAAGAGCTCACAGTGAATAGAGAGAAATACTGTTAACTGATGGTACTTGGTGGGGATTATAAACATTGTAATGAAACAAAGTGTAGGATTTGTTAAAGTAAAACTGATGATCTGCCTGGTAAACTTTCATTCAATCCACAATAAAAACCTTAAAAAAAACCCACACACGCAAAAAGGTCTCGTGCAGCGGATTTGCCTAATGCAACACTTTCCACTGTTCCTCTCATATATTGTCCTTCCAGTCACCCCAGTTAACATGTGTCTGTGCTCCAGGCAGTAAACTACACTCCCTTCCCTCCCACATCTGGAAATCATCAAAGATTGCTCTGGTTTCTCCTTTCAAAGTCTTATATATTTGTGGGATATATAAGTATACATCTCCCACTCATCCCCTTCTGACCCATTGAGCTTATAACTCAATCCATGTATTTACATAAAGGACATTGTTGTTTCAGGGCTGTGTATATATCACTATTTACCTGTCTCCCCTTAAGCCCACACATACCTTCCTGAGTCTTCCCCTATCTTCATTTTGCATCTGCCTCCCCATCATACTCTTCTTGTGTATTGCCCTCCCCATCACATCTGAGCTAACATGTGTCTACTCATTAGCCAATGACTTATTCTCCCTTCCGTACCATCCCTCATAGTCATTAAAGTATGTTCATTTCTGTCTGGGAATGTTTTCTTAAACTTTTTTAGTTGTTTTGGTTTCAGACCATTCATTATCCTGGTTTTTGTTTTTTAAACTTTCTATTGTGAATTGAGTGATAGTTTACATGGGGAAACATCAGCTTTACACTCATTGTTTCATTGCAATAATTACAATCTCCTCTGTGCATCATCATTCAACAGTATTTACTTCTAATCCCTCTGTTTTGTTTTGTTTTTGTGGGGAGGGGCGGGATGTGCACAAAAACACTCAAGATTTTTAATGATCGAAACCACCAAAAGACATATTCTGCAAGCCTGCCCCCTAGCCATCAGCACCTGGCTGCCAGCACACAGCCTTTCTCTTTCCATGAGTCTAGAGCCCTTAGCTGCTTTCTCTCTCCATGCCCTCATCTCTGTCTCCATCTCTGGTGTCACTGCTTCTCTGGATATGGTCCCACATTCCTCTTGTACTCTTCTCCCTTGGTGATCCTTGGGTTCTCTGTTCCTGGACTGTAAGATGAACTACTCACCTCTTTTTGTTTACAATAATGGTTTCGTACAATATTTGTCCTTTTGTGATTGACTGATTTTGCTCAGCATAATGTCCTCCAGGTTCAACCATGTTATGAGGTGTTTCACAGATTCACTGTTTCATCAAGGTTCTACACTTCTTACTTCCGAACTAAAGTGCGTTGTCTCAAAGCTGGACTGTGGTGTGTATAAGATTGCATTGTTTCACAGCAGAGAAGACTATCATTGCAGCCTGCATGTAGTGACATAGTAGAAAACCAGCAG
>NW_006408824.1:2462579-2469696 GCF_000296735.1 Chrysochloris asiatica
TGCTGTGCTCTCTGCTCAGGGTGCAGGTGAGCTTGGCTGAGGCTCCCGGGGAGACAGATGTAGAGGGTGACTGAGTCAGTACAGGCTGCGCAGAGAGGGACCCTGCAAACAGAGACACTCGTTATGCCTCGGAGGAGAGACAAAAGAGAAAAACACATTTGGAATGAGTTTGTAAGGTAATTGAGGGAGTTGGGGAATCAAAATGCTGAGGAACCCCCTCACCTGCGCAGTGGACGGTGAGGAGAAGGAGTGGGATCCAGGCCATGGTGCAGATACCCCAGGCAACTCTGATGGAGCAGATACACCACAGGTCCCTCTTATCCCCCTCAAACCCTAGAAGAGAGAGGTGCCCTTCATGCAAATGTGCTCCTGTTCCCCTGGCCAATCAATGCCTCCATGGACAAAGTGGTTGGGTGCCATATCTGGGAGGGTTGGCTTGGCCTGGGCCTGATCTGCTTGCTCCCCAGGGGCCCAGAGAGGAAGCAGCTGCTGGGCAGAACACTTAGCAAAGGCCTGGAAATAAGTGGCCATTTTCCACAGACCTCTGAGTGACAGGACCACAGCGCCCTCTGCTGCTTGACCCATTCATGTCTGTGACCAGATAACAGATGATTTTGACAGATGTTTCTGTTTCTTCCCCTGTCCTGACAGAGCAAGACCTTTTCTTTAGTAATATATTTATCTCCTTTTGTTCTTTTCCATTGGAGCCTCTTCAATAGCAATCAGAAACACAGTGCAAGGTCTGTGCTTCAAGGTCACCAGCTGCTCCTTGGAAATATATACATATGTTGCTGTTGTTAAGTGCTGTCGAGTTGATTCTGACCCATAGCGACCCTGTATAGGGTTTCCAAGGAGCACCTGGTGACCACCGACCTTGCAGTTCAAATGGCTTTGAAGTCTGGCACATTAACCCACAGCGCAATACCAGGACTCCCATAGTCAAAACCTCATTAGAACAGCAAAGCTCAGTAAAACAGAAAACGTCAGGTGTTGGATAGTTTGGGGAGAAACTGAGACCCTCATCCATTGCTAGTGGGAATGTGGAATGCTATAGCCACTGTGGGAAACAATTTGGTGGTTACTCAATAAGTTTAATCTAGAGCTCTCATGTGAAAGATAAATTACAATCCTACATATATATCCAAAAGTATTAAAAACAGGAATACAATAGCCAAAATGTGGGAACCTCAGGTATGCCCATCAACCGATGAACAGATCAACAAAATGTGGCATGTACATACAAGAGCACATTACTTAAAGAGGGATGAAGTCTTGATGCATGCAACAACATAGACGGACCTTGAAAACATGCTGAGCAAAGTAAATCCATTACACAAGGACAAATACTATATGATGTTGCATATATGAAATAAACAAATATATAGGAACCAAAGTTTATTAATGGCTGCCAGGGTTGGAAGGGAGGAGGAAATGAGAAGTTTTTGCTTAGGGGTGGTGAGTTTATTTTAATGGTGGTGGGAATGTTCAGAAAAAGATAGTGAGAGTGGTTATAAAACTTGAAGAATCTATATAATCATTCGTGCCTGTAGGACTCCTATTGTGACACTATGAGTTAATGCACTGGACTGCAAAGTTGGTTTGAACCACAAGATCACTGGTTCAAGCTCACTGGATGCTCCTTGGAAACTGTATACAGGGTCGCTATGAGTCAGAACTGACTCCACAGCATTCAACAACAATAACATAGGAATTGTTGAATTAGTGTATGTCTTGTGGTGCATATTTTTAATACAATTCAAAATAATCCTTTGCATCTGCTGTTCTCTTCCTCAGTATACTTTTTCCCTGGTCTCTGTTTCTGTTTTTTATTTTCATGAATATTACATATCTGTATACTCTTGAGCAGCCTGGCCAGCAACCTTGTTCCCATGAAGCCTGTGGTGAATATGACTATAGGTTTGGGTCTTCCCTTGAAATTTTCCTAGAAAATACTCAACAATTTTGATGGTTAAGGATGCCAGACACTTTCTGGAGCTAACATGTGTGATTGGTACTGTTGTTGTTCTGACTCATAAGGACCCTGGATAGCACTTCTTAGGAGTGGTTGGTGGGTTTGAAGCAACAACTTTGTGGTTCAAACTGACTTTGCTGTCAAGTACTCATTTTAGAGTGCCACACCAGGACTCCTAGATTGGTAACAAGACAGAGAAAATAATTTTTGTCTCAGTTTTCCATCCACCTGGGTCAGTCACTGTGAAGTGATTCATCACAATGATGGATATGCCACAGATGTAGTCAGCCTCAGCCTTAGATTGGATGTTAGTGATGGTTAAGTAGCAATCTGGAGCCTAAGAAGCGATCAGAGATGCCATCCCCTGTAAGTCCTGACTTCCCACTGCTGCCCACTGCCATCATGAATCAAGGGCTTTTCCCTGGTCTGTACTGAAACCATTCAATGGTGTAGGTGTTATGTAGGGAGCTTGACTGAGGCTCTTGGAGAGGCAGATGTAGAGAGTGACTGAGTCAGCACAAGCTGTGAGAGGGACCCTTAAAACACAGAGATTCCTTATGCCTTGGAGGAAGGACAAGAGAGAAGGACATGTCTGCAATGTATGTGGGAGGTTATTAAGGGAGTTGGGGAATCAAGGGGCTGAGGATCATCGTGACCTGTGCAATGGAGGAGGAGGGTGAAGAGAAGGGGTGGAATCCAGACCATGGTGCAGACATCCCCAAAATTTGCTCTAATAGTCACACCACAGAGCTCTCTTGTCCCCCTAGCTCCAGAGAAGAGAAGAATCCTTCATGCAATTGTGTTCCTTTTCCCCAGGGTCCTGTGTGACTGGATGTCTTATCTGGGAGGGTTGAGTTTTGGCTAGGCCTGGTCTGTTTCCCAGAGTCCCAGAGAGGACCAGCTGCTCCTCAGAGCATTAAGTAGAGACCAGGAGACAAGTGGTCATTTTCCCTGTTGCCCTCAGACGCAGGCCCATAGTGTCCCCCTGCTGCCTTAGCCCATTCATGTCTATGACCAGATGACAAATTATGCTGACAGAGACTCCGGCCACCTCCCCTGCCCTGACCAGTGCCTGCTGCCTGCTCCAGGGCAGAGCAAGGCCATCTCTTCAGGAATGTTCTCATTAGTCATCTCCCTCAGTCTTTCCTCAGAAACCCTATACAGGGTCACTATGGGTCAGACCTGACTCAACAGCACTTAACAACAATAGTAGAAATCAAAAACACAATTCATTCTACAATATACTGAATATTCAGGGAAAATACTGTCACGTGTATAAAGGCTACATGAAAGGACAAAAAAATAGTAGCTGAGAAAATGGAAAGATCAACTATAAAATCACTTTCCATTCTGCTCATCAAAGAAGGCTTCTCTGCTTTCCTCACTTGATCAGGACATAGGGAGTGTTAAGAGTTTAGCAGTATAAATGAGCAAGCTGGGTGATTCATTGGATTCATAGAAAAATAAGGAGAACCCCAGAAGTAGAAAGAGAAGTATTAGCAGGGACAGTGAATGTGGTTCTGTAGGATCAGCACTGGACTGCTAACTACAAGGTTGGCAGTTCAAACCTACCAGCTACTCGTCGGAAACTCTATACAGAGTCACTGTGAGTCGAACTGACTTGATGGCACTTAACAACAACAACACTTATAAATAAGGGGTTACAAATGTCTAGGGAAAGGAAGAGGATGGAAGTGTCAAATCCAAGGGAAGATCTGTATAAAAAATTTGGTACTTAACTGAAGAGGTCACTGATGACAAGGGGATAGAAAAGAAGGGAAAGAATCCCAAAATTTATATAGGAAATATCATTACTCAGAGATGACAAGAGGAGGTTGGTTGTTGAGAATGGTCTGTACTTGAAAAAGACTTGGTGAGAAGCCAATAAAGAAATTAGGCTAGAACTAGAAGAGGAATTCATGTTGAGATGAGGTATTTTTCGTTTCCTTTGTAATGCCTATTTAAAGGAAGACTTTCCCAGTTTTTGCAGCTGTCTTTTGGTGGGGTTCATAACACAATATAGATTTTGTTTTTCCTCATTGTCAGTGAACGTGGAAGCAAGTGGGTCAGCTGTGAATTATGTGACTCTAGAAATTGTATAAATGGGTGGCTTTAGCATTATGATCAAGTCGGACGTCTGTGTCTTCTTTCATTTCCTTTTGAGCTGCTTCCACAAATGACTAGGGACAGGTTCATGGGATTATTCTGAGACTCAAAAAGTAAAGGGACATCTGAATCAGGATGTTGGTTGGGAGCATTGCATCTAGGGGTCCGTCAACTAGCAGGTGGCTGATCAATTCCCATCTCTTTCAGAGCACAGCAAGTAGTGGCATTTTCAAAGTGTCTGGGACTAATTGCGGTGACAAACCAACAGTGGGCATCAGAATAAATGGAACTCCTCTATACACAGGGATAGCCAACTGTGTGAGCAGATTATTTCACCCCATTCTTGTCATGGATCCAGGGAGCATCAGTTACAATAAACCCAGTTTTAGGTCATAGTAACAGGAAAGAGTGAGTTACAGGACAATTCCTGAGAAAGAAAAAAACTTCTTAAAAGGAAATATTGACTTTATTAGAGGCTGAACATTTATAAACTGGGAAATCAGATAAATACCAAGATCAAATATTATCACGAATATCCAAGAGAAAATTATTGGATATGGTGGATGTTGTGATAGTTAGGGTTTTGTGTCAATTTGGCTTGGCCAGGATTTGCAGTGGTGTTTAACAGTGAAGATGTAGTTTTCACCTTCATGATGGCATGTGACATAATACAATCAACCCCATGATCTGATCTAATGTGATTATAGTATGAGTTGTAATTCCTCACTTCTATGATATTAATTCTTTAGGCAATTCTGCTGCACAAGAATTTTTTAAAAGTGTTGAAGAGCAATGATGTCAGCTTGAAGACTACGGTGCGCCTGAGCTAAGCCACGGTATTTTCAATAACCTCATATGCATGCGAAAGCTGGACAGTGAATAAGGAAGACTATAGAAGAATTGATGCTTTTGAGTTATGGTGTTGGAGGAGAATATTGAAAGTGCCATGGGTTGACAAAAGAACCAAGACATCCATGTTGGAAGAAGTGCAGCCAGAGTACTCCTTGGAGGCCAGGGTGGCCAAACTTCATCTCTCATACTTTGGACATATTGTCAAGAGGGACCAGTTGCTGAAGAAGGATATCTTATTTGGTAAGGTGGAGGGTTAGAGAGAAAGAGGAAGACCCCCAGTGAGATGGATTGGCCAAGTGGGCTCCCACATGGCAACAATAGTGATGTTGGCCCAGGATTGGTCAGTGTTTCGTTCTGCTGTTCATAAGGTCACTATGAGTCGGTACCGACTTGATGGCACCTAACAACAACAACATGATATTAATTGAGTCCTGGTGTGGTACTGTGCATTAATGTGCCAGACTGCACAGCCATTTGCAGTGCAAGGTCGGTGGTTCAAGCTCACCAGCTGCTCCTCAGAAGCCCTATACAGAGTCGCTCTGGGTCAGAACTGACTTGATGGCACTTAACAACAACAACAATGATGTTAGTAGGAGCTCTGGTAGCAAAGTGGTTACAAGTTGGGCTGCTAAACTCAAAGTCACCAGTTCGAAACCTCCAGTGGTTCCGCAGGACAAAGATGAGGCTTTCTGCTCCCGAAAATATTTTCAGCCTTGGAAACCCTATATAGAATTGCTACGAGTGGGAACCAACTCCATGACACGACACCTCACCCCACCCTTATGTTAATGAGGCCAAATGCAATCTACAAGATTAGGTTGTATTTAAGTCAATCTCTTCTGAAATATAAAAGGAAAGGAAAGCATAAAAAGAGGGACTCACTGCTACTAAGAGAGAAGAGCTGGGAGTGGGGTGCATCCTTTGGACCTTGGGTCCCTGCACTGGGAATCTCCTCGATCCAGGGGAAGACTGATGCCAAGATGTATGGAGATCTCCAAGGTACTGAGCCTACAGATGCTGAAAGGAGACAAAGACCTTTCCCCAGAGCTGATGAAGAGAAAGCCTTTCCTTAGAGCAGGCACTCTGAATTTAGACTCTAAATTGTGAGAGAATAAATTTGTGATTGTTAAAAGCATCCAATTGTAGTATTTCTGTTATAGCAGCACTAGATAACTAATATCACCTACATGAAAACATGCCTTCTAATGGTTTCTTGAGAGATATATAAACAGGTTTGACATTACTTCTTGTACAAATAAGAGCAGAATCCTGTATATCCTGATATTAATTCAGTTCAACAAGAAATGCCAGTGAGTCCCTCTCTTCTTCTGCACTGCCTACTGAGGAGGTATCTTCTCAACTGGCATCATGGCTGCCCTAAGACCCCTGGTGAAGACCAAGATCAGCAAAAAGTGGACCAAGAAGTTTGTTTGGCACCAGTCAGACCATTATGTTAAAATGAAGCGTAACTGGCACAAGCCCAGAGGCATTGATAACAGTGTACTGAGAAGATTTAAGGGCCAGATCTTAATGCCAGACATTGGTCATGGGAGCACCAAGAAAATAAACACATGCTTCCCAGTGGCTTCTGCAAGTTCCTGGTCCACAACATCAAAGAGCTGGAAGTGCTGCTGATGTGCAACAATTCTTACTGTGCAGAGATTGCTCACAACATTTCCTCCAAGAATTGTGAAGTCAGCACGGAAAGATCGGCCTAGCTGGCCATCAGCCTCACTAATCCCAGTGCCAGGCTGCACGGTGCAGTGAAGAAATGAATAGATGGCCTTTTAGTCAGTTATATTTGTGCTAATTAAAACCATAAAAGTGTAGATTAAAAAAAAAAGAAAGAAAGAGAAAAAGAAATGCCAGTGAATTAAAGCTACTAATATGCCATTATTTAATAAGAATTTCATTATTCAATACATAAATACTTTTTGATAGTTGTTGTTAAGGGTCATCAAGTCAGTTC
The DNA here is from genome assembly GCF_000296735.1 of Chrysochloris asiatica. Lineage (NCBI taxonomy): Eukaryota > Metazoa > Chordata > Mammalia > Afrosoricida > Chrysochloridae > Chrysochloris > Chrysochloris asiatica. The sequence goes on from NW_006408824.1 coordinate 2,469,479, forward strand.
TGACTCATTGCGATCCTGTAGAGTTTCCAAGGAGTGACTGGTGTAGTCTGAATCACTGATCTTGTGGTTCAAACTGACCTTGCAGCCCAATGCTTTATCCTACAGTGCCACACCAGGAAAAACATGCCAATATTTAACAAGAATTTCATTGTTTAGTATATAAATAATTTTTATTAGTATTAGCCTACAATGATGTGTAGGGACTGTGGTGACTGTAG
>NW_006408824.1:2492932-2494504 GCF_000296735.1 Chrysochloris asiatica
TGATTCTGATCCATAGCAACCCTGTAGAGGGTTTCCAAGGAGCAGCTGGTGATCTTGAACCACTGACCTTGCAGTTCAAATGACTTTGCAGTCTGATGCATTAGCCCACGACACCACACCAAGAATGATAAGACAAGTAAAAATACAAGTCAAAATATCACAATGATTGCTGTTTGTACAGTGTCAACAATTAATTTTCAGTAAGTACTCCACAGGTTATTGCAAGCCTTTGGTGAATTTCCAGATTCTAAAAAAAATGATTTTTTAAAACTCTGTCTGTTTTCTCGTATTCCCTTCTCATTGGTCTATAATTGCCCATCACTTACCATCTTCCTTGTGGTGGAGTTATTTTCTTCTCCTTGTCCTTTCCAAAACTCAGGCACTGAGCACCTGAAATCAATTCTCCTGGGACTTCAGAAACAGCCCAAAAGATTGCTGTGGAGTCCTGGTATAGAGCTGTAGGATAAACTCTGGACTGCTCAACCACAAAGTCGGTGCTCAAGCCCACCAGCTGCTCCTTGGAAAACCTATACAGGATGAACTGACTTGATGTCACTTAACAACATCCACAATAAGACTGCTATGAGTTCGAACCAACTCTTCAGCACCTAATAGTAGCAACAACATCCACAGTTTCTGGATATCTCTAATTGGTGTATGTAAAATGTGCTTTAGGGCATGTTGATACTCATTGTCTTGGAGTCAGTTCTGACTCATAGAGACTCTTTAGGACATGGAGGAGTTGCCCTAGAGGATTCCCAGGGCTGTAAATCTTTATACAATCACATTGCCACAACTTTCTCTGCTGAACAACTGATAGCTTAAGCTTCTGAAACCTTCAGTTAGCAACTGAGTACTTTAACCACTGGGCCACCTAGGTTCTACATTTCTTACTTCAGAACTAAAATGCATTGTCTTCAAAGGCAGACTGCCGTGTGTCTAAGAGGGCATTGTTTCACTGCAGAGAAGACTATCATTGCTACCTGCATGTGGTGACACAGTAGAAAACCAGCAGGGCAACAAGGTTCTGGCTTCTTCTTCATCAGTAATACAGATCTGTGAACTCTGAAGCACATTTGTTCCAAGGGAGGCCAGGGCAGGAATCATCAGAGGTTTGCTTGCTGTTTGAAACATTTCAAGAAATCAATATGTTATTTGATTGAAGACACCAGATACATTCTGTAGCCAAGTGTCAGGCTTAGCAGGGCAGAGAAAGAGTTTTTGTCTCAGTTTCCCATCTATCTAGGCCATTGTGGTTTACCCATAAGTACCGCCAATAGTATAATCTGCACCACAAATGTAGTCAGCCTCATCCTCAGAATGGATGCTAGTGATGGTCAGGTATCGGTCAGCCCCAGAACTGGAGCCCAAGAAGCGATTGGGGATGCCATCCCCTCTAGATCCCTTCATTCCATTTCTGTCCACTAACATCACGAATCGAGGGCTTTTCCCTGGTCTCTGCTGAAACCAACTAATGATGTAGGTGCTGTGCTCTCTGCTCAGGGTGCAGGCGAGCTTGGCTGAGTCTCTCGGGGAGACAGATGTCGAGGGTGACTGAGTCAGTACAGACTG
>NW_006408824.1:2497750-2498981 GCF_000296735.1 Chrysochloris asiatica
TGTTGGCTGGTTCACTGTATTCATGGGAAAATAAGGAGAGCCCTAGGAAGTAGAAGGAGAAGTACTAGCAGGCTTGGGACTACTTAGGAAAGGGACTACAGGGGTCAAGTGAAAGGAATGGGATAGATGTGTAAAAAAATCCAAGGAAATACCTGGAAAAATTTCAACATCCTTTCTGGTACATGTATATAAAAATTGAAGGTCACTGGTGACAAGGGGGGTGGGGAAGAAGGGAAAGAAGCCCTAAAATTTATATAGAAAATATCATTATTCAAAGATGAGAAGGAGCGAGGTTGAGGATGGTCTGCATTTGAGAAAAGACTTGGCTAGAAGCCAGTAGGGAGATTGGGCTAGAGCCAGAATAGGAGCTCATGCTGACATAATGTATTTTGCATTTACTTTGTTTTGGATTTTTAAAGAAAGAAGAGCCTCTCCCAGCTTTTGCAGCTGTCTTCTAGTGGGGTTCATGTATAGAGTGAGGATTTTGTTTTTACTTATTCTCAGAGAATATGGAAACAAGTGGTTCATCTATTAATTTAGCTGCTCCAGAAATTGTGTGAAGGGTGATTTTCTGTATTATGACCAATTTGGATACTTCTGGGTCTTCCTTTTAACCAGGAGCGACTTCTACAAACTACTAGAGACAGGTTAATAGGCTGGCCTGAGAGTCAGCAAGTAACTAGAGGGACACCAGATTCAGGAAGCTGAGGATGCCCTTTCAAACTGATGGGGTCATTTCACTCAGGGATCCCTCAAGTTAGCATTTATCTGAGAAATTCCCATCTTCCCCAGAGGACAGCAGGCAGCGGTCATCTTCAATGTAAGGGACTAACTGGGCTGACAAACCTAACACTGGATGTCAGAAGAGATGAGATTTGACCTTGCCCCTCCAGCTCTCCTCCATATATAGGGATAATCAACTGTGTGAGAAGCTTGTTTTACCTTACTGTATGGACCCAGGGAACATCAGTTATAATAAACAGGGATTGAGACACAATGGCAGAGTTCTGGTATGGTGCTATAGGATGCACTGGACTGCTAACTGAAAGGTCAGTGGTTCAAACCCACCAGCCACTCCTCAGAAATCCTAGATGGATTCACTGTGAGTTGGAACTGACTTGATGGCACTTAACAACATAACAACAGCAAGACATAAAGTCAGACAAATCTGTCTTAGAAGAATTACAGGCAGAATACTCCTTAAAAGCATGGATGGCAAGACTTTGTCTCA
>NW_006408824.1:2499841-2500574 GCF_000296735.1 Chrysochloris asiatica
CAAGCAATGTTTAATTTTATTATACATAGAGTCACTATGAGTCAGAACTGACTGGATAGCACTAACAACAACAACATTCAGAATAACAGTAAGGGATGATAGGACAGTCTTTGAGAGGAAAAACTTCTTACAAGGGAATTTTGACTATGATAGAGGCTGCACATTTATCAACTAGGAAATTAGAACTAAATACCTGGATTACTGCAACCATGAGTGAGAATACTTTGTTTTCTGTGTATCTCTATTCTTAAACATCCCTTCAAATACTGGCTTAAGAGAAAAAAAAAGAGCATTTTTGACATTGTCTCTTATCAAAATGAGAGCAGAATCCTGTATATCCTGGCTTAACTTCAATTTCCACTAGAAATACCAATGATTTATTAGAAGGTCCTGGATAGAATGGGAGAAAGTGTGAAACAAAACTCAAAATGGTAAGAAAAACCAGACTTACTGGTCTGATAGAGACAGGTGGAACTCTGAGATTGTGGCTCTTGGTTACTTTTCAGGTCTGGAACTGAACTCACCCCAAGTAACTCAATTTTCAGTCAAGCAATAAATAGGTTTATAAGGGGGATGACAACATTAATAAGGTATGCACATCTTAGAATGATCTACCATTTGCGATCAAAAGGCAACATTTACCCCAGGACAAAATTCAGAAGAGTTGTGAAAGAAGGAGAAATAGAAAGAGTAAACACAGGGAGGAAGTGGGATACGTGCTTTACACAGAGGG
>NW_006408824.1:2500974-2502289 GCF_000296735.1 Chrysochloris asiatica
AAGCTTAACAACGATTGTGAAGATGGCATAGGACTGGGCAGTGTGTTTCCTTCTGTTGTGCATAAAGTTGCTATGAGTTGGTTTTAACTTGATGGCAACTAACAATAACAAAAATAATGTGTCTATATCTCATTGTAAAACACCAGGTTTCAAAGAATAGCCCATTTTTTTTTCTTTATATAAGATGAGTCAAAACAGCCATCCTTCAGGGCTGGCAGAATGCCTCCATTAGTGGGAATGAGACACCTCCCAGCAGCTTTCAGAGAACATTTGGGAGCTCCCTGTGTACTGGCTTCACCAGCAGTGACTTTTTGAAATCAGCTGACTGCATCTCCTGTTGTTGTTGTTAGGTGCCATCAAGTTGGTACCAACTCATAGTGCCCTTATGCACAGCAGAACGAAACACTGACTAATCCTGGGCCAACCTCATGATTGTTGCCAAACTTGAGTCCATCAATGCTGTTACTTGGCCATTCCATCTCATTGGGGTCTTCCTTTTATTCTCTGACCCTCCACCTTACTAAACATGATATCCTTCTCCAGTGACTGGTCCCTCCTGACAATATGTCCGAGGTATGAGAGACAAAGTTTGGCCATGCTTGCCTCCAAGGAGCACTCTGGCTGCATTTCTTCCAACATGGATCTGTTTGTTCTTTTGGCATCCCATGGTACTTTCAATATTCTCCTCTAATACCATAACTCAAAATACATCAATTCTTCTATAGTCTTCCTTATTCACTGTCCAGCTTTTGCATGCATATGAAGTTATTGAAAATACCATGGCTTGGGTCAGGCGCACCTTAGTACTCAAGCTGACATCTTTGCTCTTCCTGTACCACCACCATAATGGGTGTTTAGGATTCAGTTTTTCTAGATGACCCATAGAAGCTGTCTTTCCACCACTCAAAATCTCGATTTCTTGCACACCTTTTGGCAAGTACTGATGATTCCATTTATTCATGGAAGTCATGGTCCCCAATTTGTCCTTGGCTTGGAGAAATCTTCCTTTTTTTCTTTCTTTCTGCAGCATCTTTGTCTTTGAAGGCACTTTTCTTCTCTCCACTTCTTTACTCTTAACCTAGTTACATTTTGTAGGGCTTCTCCAAATTCTGAGAAGGAAAATTATCTTCAAGGTTTTTTTTTTTTTTTTTTTTTTTAAAGCTTTTATTGTTAAACACTTTAAATTCTGAAGGGCAAATGATTCACATATAAAGTTTGAGGCAGTTTCATATGAGTTTTCAAATTTGGAATCTCAGCATCCTTGCTTGGATAAATCTCTAAAGCAGTAATTTTCTTTAATGTTTTTTTTTTTTTT
>NW_006408824.1:2502858-2503994 GCF_000296735.1 Chrysochloris asiatica
ACTACATCATTAAGTATAGGTCAAGATCACCAAATTGTAGCAATTTACACTTGTTTCCTTAGTGAAAAAAAATTTTCTTTTTGTCTTCCTCTAGTCAAATTCTGATCACAAGCCATCAAGGCTAGGTCAAATGGGTACTATCTACAAGTTTGTGCATTCTTGTGTGTCTCCTTTCACTTCATATCAGCTGGATGCTTCACTCTCAGCTCTAGCTCTCTATGGTTATGTGGCTTTTCCATGGGCTCAGGGGTACACAGGTCTTACCATGCTTCAGACCAACCAGCCCTTCCTCTTATCTCTCTCATTTCCAGGTCGATGGGAGTCTATGGAATATGGTTGAACTCGGCCCATATCTTCATTGCTGCCTTTTCCCCTCTTCCACTCACCAGGAGACCAACATGGTCACCAGAAAGCTTACATGCCTGCTCATGTGTTCCCTTTGCATTTCAGTCTTGGAGGGAGGTTTGTCCTGACGGGACTTGCTTGCCTTGATGGTTCCCTGGTAAACAACTTGCTTGTTTTTGTAGAAGCCAATAAGATTGCCATTTTTGTTTTGGATTTTCCCTTCTGGTCTTTCTTTCAAGAAGTATTTTCTGTTCCTCTAGCTGTTCCAGGCTGGTCTGCTTATCCTTTCAAGTGGGAATGTTCCACCTCAGAAGGTTCTAGTAGATGATCAGGATTCCACCTAAGGTCCTATACACGTCAAAGGCTCCGCAAGAAGCCTATTTCACTGGACAAGTTCTAGAACCCCTTTTAGGTATTCCAGTCAGTTATAGTCTGAAGACAGGTTATAAACTTTCTGTAATCATGTTTTCTGATATTCCTTTCTATTCCACTTGAGTGTCTATTTTACAGTAGTAGGCAAGGGAAACCAATATTCATGAGACAGTCAAGTATCTTAACTTTATTTCCACTCTTTTACCCATTCAGATTATGCTTCGATCCCTGTATCACAGAGCTCTGTTTTTCCAAGATTGAGTGTACATCACTATTTGCCTCTGTTTCATTTAGCCCATGCAAACCTGTGTCAGTGTTCCCCTATCTACCTCATTCTTCCATTCCTCTCCCTCTTCTTGTGTATTGCCCTCTCCAATACCCGGACTATGATGTGTCTATTCCCTACCCTGTGCTCTACC
>NW_006408824.1:2511059-2513106 GCF_000296735.1 Chrysochloris asiatica
CCCCTTTTTGTGTAGCCAGTGTCTAAGTTGCCGGTCCCTATCAACCCTGAGTACAGAGGGCATAGGTTTGATCCTTGATGTGAAGACTGCTTTCCTCTCAGTTGGTATTTTGAGCTACTACATCCATAAGTATAGGTCAAGATCATCAAATTGTAGCAATTTACACTTACTCCTTTATCAAAAAAAATTTTTTTTTTTATCTTCCTCTAGTTGAGTTCTGATCATCAAGCCATCGAAGCTAGGTCGAATGGGTACTTCTGCAAGTTTGGACATTCTTGTGCGTCTTCCCTCATTTCATATCTGCTGGATGCTTCACTATCAACTGTAGCCTTCTAGGGCTAGGTACTAGTCTATGGGCTTAGGAGTTCTCAGGTCTCACCCCACTTTGGACCAAGCAGCCATTCCTCTTCTCTCTCTCACCTCCAGGTTGATGAGAGTGTATTCCATAAAGATTTACACCCTCGGAAATTCCATACAAGGTCACTGTGAGTTGGAACTGACTTGATGGCACCTAATGTTTGATTGGAGTCCTGGTGTGGCACTGTGGGTTAATGTGCTAGACTGCAAAGTCAGTTTGAACTTCAGGATCAGTGGTTCAAGCTCACCAGCCTCTCCTCAGAATCCCTATACAGGGTGACTATAGGGCCTAACTGACTCAGAGGCAGTTAACAACAACACCAATGTTTAATTAAGTTCACTGTTGATGTATCTATTTCTCATTTGCATAAATGTAAGACAGAGGGGAATAGGGGATCCAGAAATGAGAATTAAACACGAGCCACTTACTGACTGAAATCTTGTGACTGAATAAGTCTCAAGGAATGGTGAGGCCTGCACCCCTTCTTGCTTGGGCTATTGTAATGTTGTGTAGGACATGACCACGACACATAGCTGAGCAGCCACATCCTCGGACATGCTTTTAAGGAAGACCACCCACAAAAATTCTGTACTTTTACTTCCTTGTTAGATATTTTACTGGTCAAACTGGTTTACCCAGTGCCCTAGGCATAACTTTAAAAGGACAAATCTTCTACCTGAGCAGCCCCTAGGAGAGGTTTGAATCAGGGTCTTGAAGAACTGTATATGCTTGACATCCCTTAATTAGTTTTTTTGGCACCTACAAGAGTCCTGCAGCCCTGATGTGGCACTGTGGGTGAATGCACCAGACTGCAAAGCCATTTGAACTGCAAGGTCAGCAGTTCAAACTCACCAGCTGCTCCTCAGTTATGGGTTAGAACTGACTCGGTGTCACTTAACAGCAACAACCAGAGACCTATATGATGGAATCCATCCTGATGAAATGCTGTGAGGGCACCCAATTAGCATATTGTTGTTGATAAGTGCCTTGGAATAGATTCCAACCCATAGCAAACCTGTATAGGGTTTCCAAGGAGCAACTGGTGAGCTTGAACCACCTACCTTGCAGTTCAAACAACTTTGCAGTCTGACACATTAGCCCATAGCACCATACCATGGCCCCTCCTAAACAGGCCATTTCCTGGAAATTCTTAGTTTCCCTTTCTCTATGAATAAACATGATGCTTTTTTTCTACCCCAACATTCTAAAACCCAGTAAAGCCTTTGTTCTGGGAGAAGGGACCACAGGGGAGTTAGGTGTTGCATTAAGCCCTCCTCTTAGTTTACAAACCTCTTTCCTGTGATAAACCTTTACTCACATGGAAACCCTCTTTCACCTGACTATTCTAAATCATTAGAAGGCAAGAGCCCTCTCTTGAAAGATGGAGATGCATTTAGCACTCCTGGTATTAAGTATTGCTCAATGTATTTATTAACATCTGCATTATTTCTCTAGGGCATTCTAGGACATTTAATTCATTTTGCTTGTGCTAGAGAGAAAAAATCCTTGATTAAATTTCATCTTGAATTATTCATTAAGTGTAGAAAAAATATCTAGTATTACTGCCTCTCTTCTTTGCCTCTGCTATTTTTGTTGAATTGGTCCTACTCTGGATAAATAGGGTTGGCATACTGTTTACACAGATATTGTTTCAATCCATAGGATAGTGTGAGGGAGCTTCAATGAGTT
>NW_006408824.1:2513436-2516625 GCF_000296735.1 Chrysochloris asiatica
GAGAACTCAAAGTATGTGTAATGTTTCTGCAATGTAACAACAAAAAGGCAAGCAACCAATTAAAAAACTGGGTAAAGGACATGAATAGACATTTAGCCAAAGAGAATATTCAACTGGTCAACAAGCACATAGAATGGTACTCAATGTCATTAGCCATTGCTGTTGTTAGGTATTCATTGAATCAGTTCCAACTCATAATGACATTATATAAGGTTTCTGAGGAGTGACTGGTGGGTTTGAGCTATCAACCTGTGGTTAGCAGCCCAGTGCTTATCTACTGCACCACACATACATTGGGTGTTGCATAGGTTGGGGAGAAACATAAACCTTCATCCTTTGCTAGTGGGAATGTAAAATGGTACAGCCACTGTAGAGAAGTTTGGTGGTTGTTCAACAAGTTGAGCATTGAGCTATCATGTGACCAAGCAATCCCAATCCTAGGTATATACCCCAAAGAACTGAAAGCAGGAATGCAAACAGGATCCTGTCCACCAAAGTGTTCATTGCAGCTTTTTAAATAATAGCCAAAAGGTGGAAACAACCAAAATGTCCACCAACAGATGACTGGAACAACAAAATGTGGTATGTACCTATTATAGATGAAGCCCCATGCATTTTACAACATGGATGAACCTTGAAAACATGCCAAGCAAAATAAATCAGTCACACAAGGACACATTTCACTAAAGATTATTTCTGGTTACCAGTAGTGGAAGGAAGTGGAAAATGAAGAATTTGTTTTAGAGGGCAGTAAGTTAATGTTAATGGTGGTGGAAATTTTTGGAAAAGGATAGTGAGGGTGGTTGTAGAACTTGAAAAATATAATCAGTGTTAATAATTCTTTCCTGTAGCATTGTTGAATTGTATGTTTTGTTATGCATATTTTTTATCACACTGAAAAACAGAACAAAACAAAACACTTTGTACCTGCTGTTCTCTCTCTTAGAGTGCTTTTTTTTTTTTAACCTCTGTTTCTGTTTTTATATTTTCATTAATAATATAGATCTTTGTACTCATGTGCAGTCTGATATAACAACCTTGTTCTGAGAGATCTCACTGCAGGAGTCACTGCAGGTTTGGTTCTCCCTTGAAAAATTTCAAGAAAATCCCCATAATATTTGATGTTGAGGACAATAGATACTTCCTGGAGCCATGTGTTAGCCTTGGTAGTAGGGCAGAGGAAACAGTCTTTGTTAAACAGCCTTGTTCCCCAACCATCTGGACCACTGTACTTACCCAAATGACACTCCAGTGACATGAGATATGCCATGTATTAGTCAGCATCATCTTCAGACTAGATATTGGTGATGGTAGAGTAGCAGTTAGCCCTAGAGCCAGAGCCCAAGAAGACATCAGGGATTCCACCCCTGCTGGATCCTGACATACTACTGCCATCACAAATCGAGGGCCTTTCTCTGATCTCTTCTGAAACCATCCTGTACTCACTGCTCATGTTGCTGGTAAGCTTGGCTGAGGTTCCTGGGGAGGCAGGTGAGTCAGGAGGGACCCTGAAAGCACAGTCACTCATTATGTCTCGGAGGAGAGGCAAGAGAGAAGGACATGTCTGGAATGAGTATGGGAAGTAATTTCAGGGACCTGGTGATTCAGGGTACTGAGGACCATCCTGACCTGTGCAACAAACGAAGGGGATGAGGCCATGGTACAAACACCTTGATCAAGTAGAAAAATACCACCAATCTCTTATCTCTATCAAATCCCAGAGGAGGGAGGTACCCTTCCTGCAAATGTGTTCCTCTTCCTCTGGCCAACCAATACATCCCTGGGCCCAGTGGTTGGGTATCAAATCTGGAAGAGCTAGGCCTGGTCTCCTCCCCAGGGGCCCAGAAGGAGCCAACCGCTGTCTAGAGCACTGAGTAGAGATCAGGAGACTGCCTCTTGGTCTATGCACAGGTTCCTTATGAGCACAATGAAGTGTTCTAAAATACCCATTCTTCACAATGTTATCCAAGTGTCTGGTTTTCCAGCTAAGAACCCCCTAAAGATCCTCAGCAGTAGACCCACAGTGCTCCCTGCTGCCCCAGGTCATGTCCATCTATGTTTGTGACCAGACGACAGGTGATCATGACAGAGGTTCCTACTTCCACCACTGTCCTGACCACTGCTTACCTCCTGTCCAAGGGCAGAATGTAGTCTCTTGGAGATGACAGCTTCCTCACCACATTTCAGTCATTAACTGTCCAGTTGCATCTTCTCAATAGGATTCAGAAACACAATTCGCTTCACTTTATAAAGAGTCATCAAGGGAAGAGGTTCTCACATATAAATTCTGTTGTTGTTTTAGGTGCTGCTGAGTTGGTTTTGATTCATAGGGACACAACAGAATGAAACACTGCCTGGTCCTGTATTAGCCTCACAACTGTTATGTTTGAATCCACTGTTGCTGTCACTGTGTCAATCCATCTCATTGGGGGTCTTTCTCTTTTTCGCTGATCCTCTACTTTACCAAGCATGATGTCCTTCTCCAGGGATTTATCCCTCCTGACAACATATCCAAAGAATGAGAGATGAAGCATTAAGGAGGATTCTGGCTACTTCCAAGACAGACCTGTTCTTTTGGCAATCCATGGTACTTTCGGTATTCTTCTCCAACACCATAATTTAAATGCATTGATTGTTTTTTGCAATCAGAGACTTGAATTTCCTCTTCAGTTCTTTCAACTTGAGAAATGCTGAGCATGTTCTTCCCTTTTGATCTTCTTTCTTCATTATCTAACTTTGACATGTATATGAAATCGTTGAAAATACCATGACTTGGGTCATGTGTACTTTAATTCTCAAACCGACATTTTTGCTTTTGAACACTTTAAACAGATCTTTTGCAACAGATTTGCCTAATGCAATACATCTTTTGATTTTTTGGTAGTTGTATCCCTGAATATCGATTGTGGATCCAAGGAAAACGAAGTCTATGACAACTTCAGTGTCCTCTTTTTATCAAGATATTATTTATTGGTCCATTTACGAAGATTTTTGTTTTCTTTATATTTAGGTGCAATTCATACTTAGGACTATAGTCTTTGATCTTCAGCAAGTATTTTAAGTCCTCTTCATTTCCAGCAAGCAAGGTTGTATCATTTGCATATGGAAGGTTGTTAATGAGTTTTCTTTTAATCCTGATGTCACATTCTTCATTTAATGCAGTTTCAAGGATTATTTGCTCAATATATA
>NW_006408824.1:2517455-2526190 GCF_000296735.1 Chrysochloris asiatica
GCTGAGCATGTTCTTCCCTTTTGGTTTTCTAACTCCAGATCTTTGCTTATTTCATTGTAACATTTCACTTTGGAACTTCCCTCTAAATTTTTCTGTTCACCCTTTTTTCTTCATTTCTTCAAGTTGCTTTAGCTTTTCTATGTTCAAGAGCAAGTTTCAGAATCTCTTCTGACCCTCATGTGGACTTTTCTTTCTTTCCTGTCTTTTTAATGACCTTTTTGCTTTCTTCATGAATGATGTTCTTGATATCATCCCACAACTCTTCTGGTCTTCAGTCATTTGTATCTAATGCACCAAATGTGTTCTTTATATAGACTCTGAATTCAGGTAGGATATACTCAGTGTCATATTTTGATTCAGGTGGACTTGTTTTAATTTTCTTCAGCTTCAGCCTGAACTTGCATATGAGCAATTGATGGTCTGTTCCACAGTCTGCCCCTGGCATTGTATTAGCTGTGATATTGAGCTTCTCCATTGTCTCTTTCCACAGATGTAGTCCATTTGATTCTTGTGTATTCCATCTGGTGAGATATATGTGTATGTTGTTAAAAAATTTGCTTGCAAAATTTTGTCATGCGATTTATCTCCAGCATTATTTCTGTTGCCAAGAACATATTTTCCAACTACTGATCCTTCTTCTTTGTTGCCAAACTTTGCATTTCAATCACAAGTAATTATCAATGCATCTTGATAGAATGCATGGGCATAGTGAATTATTTAATGTCTCGATCTGTAAGTCCCACTAAACAACACTTTTGCCATGCTGGGTCTGGGAGAAGACACTGATAGGATGGGATGAGTCAACTTTGGAAGCTAGCAGAGTTGATTATATGTGTAAAAACTCGAAACTTGAGCATGGGTATAAAATGAACCATCTCAGAAGCAGGAGTGGGGGATTTCACTACCATTAAAAAAGAAGGATCAGGAATGAAATGTGTCCTTTGGACCCCGAGATACCTGCACATTAGACCTCCCTGGCCCAGGGACAGAAAACTGTGACACCATTGGAGTGGCTGAGAAGCTACAGCAGCAGAACGTAGAACCAAAACATGAGACAGAACAGGGACTTCCTAGCCCATGGAGCAAGGAAAGCTGAGCGACTTTGGGCAGGAAGCTTGCTTGCAGAGTGGGATGTCTCCAGGCACTTAAGTGGAATTGCTAGGTTTGCTAACCCAGGGAGCTAGAAGCCAATACCGACGGTCAGGCTGAGGTTTATAGTGGAGGGGCCTGGCTGAGGAGAGACTGTCCTTACTGAAAGACCTGTGCCCTGGGCATTTTCTGATTTAGTGCAATGACTTCCTTAATAAACCCCATAACTGTGAGTGTGGTGTCTGAGTTTTGTGTGCCCATTGCAACAAATTATGGAGCCTAGATGAAAAGTAGAGAGTGCTTTGGGAGGAATGGTTAGTGCCATATTTTGTACAGCATGTTTGATCAATTTCAGACTAAAGAAGTTGGTAGAATTCTTCAATTTAATCATCACTGGCTTTAGTGGTTGTTGCATAAATTTGAATAATAGTGGCATTAACTTATCTTCCTTGTTGTTGTTAAGTATGGGGTTTCTGAGTAGGCATATGGATATTATGCTATCACAGGTAGTATTGTACTTCAAGATAGATCTTGAAATGCTTGTTTTGATGATGAATGTGACAACATTCCCCTTCAATTTGTTGTTCCTGGCATAGTGAACAGTATGATTGTCCTATTAAAAATGACAGTATCAGTCCATTTCAGCTCATTAATGCCTAGGATATTGATCTTTATACATTCTGCTTCATTTTTGATAACTTCTAATTTTCCTAGATTCATGCTTAATGCATTCACATTCTGATTATTAATGATGCTTAAGCAAGTTTTTTTTTTTTTTTTTTTGAATAAACCCATGCATGTCTGAACTGGAACTCTAGTAGTAATAATTTTTTATATATAGACACAAAGATTTCAAGAGACTTTGTTGAATTTATATATCCTGGAATTTATACAATAATATATAATTGCTTTAAAATTCAACCTAAGAAAAATAATAATTTATAATATGCAAAATGAGATTTTCTTCCCTTTATTCTTAGTAACTGTAAGGAAAGGAAGCCATTCTGTTGATCAGGCGCAAAGTCCTTCAGTAACAAACTATATTGATGGGACGCCTCTTTTTGAAAAAAGTATGTTTCGCTTCAGTTTCCAACTAATCCAGTTTCTATTGTTTTCTGTGGATTATGATATAATTGGGTTCTGTTTGACTGGGCCATTTTTTCCTACATTATTCATTGTCATTTCCTCCACATTAGGGCTCAGAACATACTGAGAATCCTTTGAATCTCCTTTCCTTTACCTTTCTCTTACTTAGGCTGCCTATAAAGCCTAGGTATCTCATGACACCATTTATAGACCAGGGCAAGGCCAAGGGCAGGTTAGTGTCTTGGTTCCTCATCTGAATCTGTCACTGTGCCGTATGCCAGAATATACCAGCCAGCAGTAATACTCAGCCTCATCTTCAGGCTGGGCCCCTGAGATGGTGAGGGCAGCTTTGCCCCCAGTGAGGGAGCCTGAGAAGCGGGCAGGGGTCCATGAGACTTTGTTATTTGTGTTATAAATCAGCACTCTAGGAGCTAGTCCAGACTTCTGCTGGAACCAGTATGGATAGTGACCATCAGTGACAATGCCAGTGCTGGAGCCACAGGTGAGAGTGATGGTTCCTCCTGGGGACACAACCAATGAGGGCTCCTGAGTCACCACAGCCTGAGAACTGAGCCCTGAAATAAAAAGCAGACATGTGTTAGGAAGGAGGAAGGAAGATGAGGGACCACTCCAAAGGCCAGTCTCTGAAGTCTCCATGAACCTGGGCAGTGGATGAGGAGCAGGAGGAGGAGAGGTGTCCAGCACATGGTGAAGATTTTCCATAGACCACCTGGCCTCGAAGCTGGTAGTGAATCCTCTAATGCCTCTTTTTATCTCCTTCTCATCTTGTGTAAAGAACATCTAAGTGTTTGCCTGGTGCATTATGCAAATCTGAGCCCTCTAGGACCAGTCCTTAATTCTGAAGCCCCTCCCTCTAGTTCTGGTTCCTCAGCCCTGAGAGCAGTCCACTGGCCTGGGGAGACTTGGGGGGCTGTAAACTCAGGGTTTTCCCCAAGAGAAAACAGCTGCTGTAACCTTGCATCCTGAACCGTCAACAAGTGCCCATTGTCCATTAAATTTCAATTTTCTTTCAGGCCTCAGAGAAGATCCAGAGCATCCCCAAGTGGCTTCTATGAGCAGAATGTGTGTGGTGCTCTCTAATTGAGCAATCTCCTATTGTTGAATTTTTTCTAACTTTGCATTGCATTTCTCAGGCCATCTGCAATTATAGCTGAACTTGTCTTTACTCAGTCCTGCTTGTACAACTTTCTTTAGTTATTTTAAATTCATCCCAGTATTCAATTTCAGATTTAACTGGTTTACATTATTTATCTGACCTCTGAGTGATTGACTCTGGTGAGGTTATATATTTGAACCTCAAGTTGAATTAAGAGCTGGTTGAAGGCAAGAGTTATTTAAAAAAAGTATCTGTGATAAATAGGCTTTAGGTTTGTAGATACTAGCCTCCAAAGACATAGTCAGAGTGGAAAAATAATTTAAAGTCATGGAACTAATGCTATGTTTGGGGGGCATGAAGAGGGGGTTTGGCAGCCAAGTCCCTAATGGGAGGGATTATCCTGTACCTGGGAATTTAGGAGCTCCTTGACAGCATCAAGTCAAAAGAGAAATGCTGGGCTTTCTTGAGGTTTCTGAGTTTAGGGAATGATCAGAAAAACCTGGGTCCCAAAGATCTAACCCTAACCTAATTCAGGGTCCAAATTTTTCCCTCTCCCTGATGTCACATCTGAAGATCTTGGTCCCTAGTGAGTTTTCCAGGCCATCCTTGCGCCTGACATTCCTCCCAGTTCTACATTCTCACAGATTTCTCACTTTTGTGCCTCATCCTGGACACAAAGAGCCTCAGCTAGTCCTGAGCACTTTTGAGGGTGAGGTGGGGTAGGGAAGGAGCAGGAGAAGGTCTATGCTCTGA
Source organism: Chrysochloris asiatica (assembly GCF_000296735.1). NCBI lineage: Eukaryota > Metazoa > Chordata > Mammalia > Afrosoricida > Chrysochloridae > Chrysochloris > Chrysochloris asiatica. Next base: position 2,521,501 of record NW_006408824.1, read on the forward strand.
CCCTCCCAGAGAGAGTGCAGGCTGTAGAGTGACCTTCCATGTGCTGGAATCCTTGTGCCCAGGTCTCTGATCCAGAAGGAAACTGGGACAAGCGAATGTGCTTTATTTCAAGAGAACAGAGGCACCTTCATAAGCTGTGGTTTTTATTGCCTATGGGACACAATGTGTAGCTTCAGTATTATTGTGGGATTTTTCCAGTTTGGTTTACTTATTTATGTTTTCGTTTTCCTGGGCCTTTAGATTTACTGCGATTGGGAGGAGAGCCATTGTGACCAGGAAGCTGTCTCCAGGTATAGTCAGTGTAGATGAAAATTATTTTAGTAATAGAAAAGAGTCAGGCTCAGAGACCTTGAGATGGAGTTTTTGTTCCATGTCACCATCTGCTTGTGTCACTGTGAAAAGCAGGGCTATGCCAGACCTGGCAGTAGTATCAGCTTCATCCTCTGACTGCAGCCCAGAGATGTGCAAGAAACCTGCATTGGCTGAGGCATCTTTGGATCCAGAGAAGCGACTGGGGACCCCGGAGCCCTGGTGTTTATCTGAGTCTGTGTGGTAGCTTAGTAGATACCGGGGACGACCCCCTGGCTTCTGCTGGTACCAGTATATAGAATGGGTGTCGATACCGAGGTCATTGCTCAGGGTGCAGACTAGTCTGGCAGTTGTTCCCAGGGGTGCAGAGAAGGAGGGTGGCTGGGTCGGCTGGGAGAGGATACCTGCAACACAGACATTCATGGTAATGGGACAGGGAACAAAGTGTAGCTGCTGGGGATCTAAGCCAGAGGAGCTGATTCAGGCTTGGGGGCTTCCTTGGCTCTCTGAGGCCTCTTCCTACCTGTGCCATGAGAGAGCAGCACAAAGAGGAGAGGTGCCCAGGCCATGATGGACACAGCCCTGCTGAGATCTCACAGTGAGGTTAGGCTGTCCAGGCTTGTCTTATCTTCTCTACTGTCCCCAGGGGGAGGGAGGGGCTATTCATGCAAATTTCTCCACTTCTCTGGCTCTCTTGGAGGAGTACAGTGTACTGCTGTAGAATAAGCACAAGGCTGACAACCACAAGCTAACTGCTAGGTTGGCAGTTCAAGCCCACTTCTTGGAAACCCTATCTATACAGGATCGCTATGATTTGGAACAGACTCAGTGGCGTTTCAGGTTAGTGCACTGGACGGCAAGGTAGGATTGAACCACAGGTCGGCTGTTGAAGGTCACTAGCTACTCCTTGGAAACCCTATACAGGGCCACCATGAGTTGAAATCCACTCTACTTGATGGCACTTAACAACAATAACCTGGCTTTCTCAGACCCACCTGGTCACTGTTACTGGACCCTGAGAAGGGATCTGAGGACAGGGTAAACTGAGGGAAGTTGTTGTTGATAAGTGCCGTTGAGTCAGTTCTGATGCATAGTGACCTTGTATGGAGTTTCCAAGGAGTGGTTGGTGAGTTTGAACCGCCGACTTTGTGGTTCAAACCGACCATGTGGTGCAGTGCTTTATTCTACAGTGCCACCCCCAGGAGGGTCAAGGAAGGAGGAGCTGTTGAGAACAAATTTAGGGTTCTATACTAGAGCCTTGGTCAGACTGAAAAGTGCACAACTGCTGAGTCTGCTCAGTGAGAGCAGAGGGTGCTCAGTCTCCCGCCCCAGTAGTGCTCACCCAGCAGATGCTCTCCATGTAGTCTTCACAGTGACCCCTGTTGGCCACTTATCCATCTTTAGTGTCCACAGAGGTTCTTATATTTCTGCCTCAGACTTGTTACCTTCATTCAACCAACAGTGACTGGGATGCCTCTGTGAAGCACTGTGCGCAGCTCCAATTTGTTGAATTTTAACACGTTGTCTGTGGTTTAGAGAAATATATGATATAGAGGGATCTATATTGGAGTCCTTAGAAACCCTATACAAGGTCGCTATGGGTCGGAATCAACTCAACGGCACTTCACAGCAACAACAACAACAACAACATATTGGAGTCCTGGTGTGGTGCTGTGGGTTAATGCGCCAGACTGCAAAGCCGTTTGAAATTCAAGGTCGGAGGTTCAAGTTCACCAGCTGCTCCTCGGAAACCCTGCACATGGTCACCATGGCATTTGACAGCACACAACTAACTTGACTGCACTTAACAACAACAACAACATATTGGAATCCTGGTGGCGCTGTGGATTAATGCAAAGGAGGCAGTTTAAGCTCACCAATCACTCCTTGGAAACTCTATACAGGGTCACTGTGGGTCAGAACCGACTCGATGGCAGGAAACAACAGCTAAAGGGCAAGAGTCTCTAACTACCTGAGAAACTTTTTTAAGGAGGGTTCCTGTAAGCTGTATCTGGAAGCATGCGTGGGGATGTGGTTCTCCAGGTAGAGGAGTAGAGGATAGAAACAAAATAGATGTGGCTGTGTTCAAGCAAGGAAGCAATGTGACATTATTATTATTATTATTATTATTATTATTATTATTTTAAGTTTTTTATTGTGGATTGGGTGAAAGTTTACAGGGCATATTATCAGTTTTGCATTCAACAAATTATACACCTTGTGTTATTATTATTATTATTTTAAGGTTTTTATTGTGGATTGAACGAAAGTTTACAGGGAAGATCATTAGTTTTACATTCAACAAATCATACACCTTGTTTAATTACAATGATTATAAACCCCTGCCATGTACCATGGAGTCCTGGTGTGGCGCTGTGGGTTAATGCGCCAGACTGCAAAGCCATTTGAATCGCAAGGTCGGCAGTTCAAGCTCACTGGTTGCTCTTCAGAAACTCTAAACAGGGTCGCTATGGGTCACAATCAACTCAATGGCACTTAACAAGAACAACATGTATCATCAGTTACCAGTATTTTTCTCTATTCACTTCAGCTCTTTTTAAAAAAAAAAAACCAAAACTCATGCATATATAATAATTTGTACTTCCAAAGGGCACGTTCTGCAAGTCTGCCTCCTGGCCACCAGCTCTTAGTCCCTCTCTTCCCATGAATCTAGAGTCCTCAGCTGCTCCCTCTCTCCATGTCCCCATCTCTACCTCCATCTCTGGTGTCACTGCTTCTCTGGATAAGGTCTCACATTCCGCATGTACTCTTCTCCCTTGATGGTCCTAGGGTCCTTGTTTCTGGACTGTAAGATTAACTACGCCTGTTTTTGTTACAAAACTTCTACCTTTACAATTGTGACAGTTGCAATTAGTCATGGTAACAATTACTCGCTACTGAATCATAAGAATCTTATCTCCATCTCTTTTAACCAGACCCATCTAGACAAGATGAAAACTATTCAGTGGGGACTGTTTCTTCCCCCACACACTATTAAACTAAACTCCCCCTTGAAACCTTGTAAGCCAGTCACTTCGTGCCTTTATCACCCCTCATTTTAAGTAGCCAGTGTCTAAGTTGCCCAACCCTATCTACCCTGTGTACAGAGGGGATAGATAGCATTGATACTTAATGTGAAGACTCCTTCCCTCCCTGTTGGTATTTAGAGTTACTACCTCCATGAGTATAGGTCAGGTTCATCTAACTGTAGCAATTTACCAGCGTTTCCTTTATCAAAAATTATTTTGTTGTTCTTTTTGTTTTTATCTTCCTCTAGTTGAATTCTGATTATCAAGCCATCAAGGCTAGGTCAAGTGGGTACTAGCTGCAACTTTGGGTGTTCACAATGTGGCATTCTTACAGACTGGAAAACCAGAGAGCGAATGTTGCAGAAGGGGGACGAGAAGAGCAAAGTGAGCACTGTATCACTTAAGAAAGGATGTTTTCTTAAAAGCAGGACTTAGAAGGAATGTCAGGAAGAGGAGATTCACTGGAATGGTGTTCTATTATGAGAACCCCTAGAACAGTGGAGCAGAGAACTTCTGAAGTGAGAAAGAATGGAGGGCATATTATAAAACGAAGGTTTCTAGTTTGGACAAGCAAATGGATGATGTTGCCGACTAGTGCTGCTCTATTTATAAAGTAGTTAAACATGTGGAATACAACTTGAAAGACTGACGACCATATTCAGAAATGTCAGCTCCTACCTTGTCAGGTAATGAAATGTTACTGTGGTGTTGAAAGTAAGTCTGTGAGCTATGAGCAGTCATTAATGGGTGTTTATTTAGAAGCGACAAAAACTTGTGATAAAATCCTGGGCAATCCCCTAACCCTCATTTACAGGTTTGCTAAAAAGAATCCTGAGAATATTTCACTGGTGAAGACTTTTTCTCCTTTATATATCCACTTATTTATTTAGTCACTCATTGAACATTACAACATCTTATGACTTCATTATTGTTATTAAGTATATTCTTATCTGGGTCCTAATTTATATAAGGTGGTCATAGGATTAGGACAGACTAGCACCCTTTATTTTAAATTTTTTATTGTGAATTGAGTGAAGGTTTGCAGATAAGATCATCAGTTTTACATTCAACAAATCATACGCTTTGTTTCATCTCAAAATTGTCATCCCCTCCATGGAACAAGTTATTCCACCTCCTCTCTGTGGTTCCTATTTGCATTTCACCCACCTTCCCATCCCTTGTCTACCTTGTCCTTAGGAAAATGTTGCCCTTTTGATTTTGAATGATTGATCATTCCATGGTGAGCATACTTTACTAGTGTCGTTCCCCACCACCTCCCATGTACCTATCTACTGCTTGGCTGAAAATTTCGGTGAGTTCCCTTCCAGACCTGAAGGGTGGTCAAGGGCCAT
>NW_006408824.1:2526495-2527795 GCF_000296735.1 Chrysochloris asiatica
ATGGCACTTAACAACAACAACATAGTGGAAGGGAACTGGCAAGGCACTTCATTGCTCATTCCTCCCAAGTCTACTCACTAGTAGACCCAGGTGGTCACCAGTAAGCATTCAGCTCACTGGTTCCCTTTAACTTTCAGTCCTAGAAGGGAATTTTCTCTGATGGGCCGACTTTTCTTGCCTAGATGAGTCTGAAACTCAAAAATGCCAAATAGTCCGCTTTTTTTTCCTGCATGAATCTCCTGTTCTCTCAGCAGCTCTGGGTTGATCTGCATGTCTTATCAAATGAAAATGTACCAACTCTAAAAAGGTCCTGGGTGGAGCTCAGGATTCCACCTAAAACCCCATACACTGCAAAGGCTTAAAGCAAAAAACCTATTTTTTTCCAAGCAAATTTCTAACTTTTTAGAAAAACACAATCAAGTATAGACTGAAGATGGGCTTACATGCTTTCTGTAATCAAAATTCCCAATATTCTTATCACTCATGTATGTCTATTTTACAATAATAAGCAGGAGAAACCAATATCCATAAAGTAGTCAAACTCATAAACCTTTTAAAACAGTCAAGTCCAAACTTTTCCTCTTCTTGAACTAATCCCTTTCATATGCATGTGGCTTTAGGTCTCTGGCAGGATGGATTCCAGTTGTTGTTGTTGTTAAGTTCCATCAAGATCCATTCTGACCCATAGTGACCCTGTATACGGTTTCCAAGGAGCAGCTAGTGAGCTTGAACAGCCAAACTTGCTGTTCAAACAGCTACGCAGTGTGGCGCATTAACCCACAGCACCACACCAGGACTCTAGGCCCAGGCTTTGTACCAGCTTGTCCAAGTCTTTAGGCAATTTCAGGAGCTGCTGCTCTCTGCTCAAATATTTTATCCCATTCCTTTTTTTTGTTGATCTTATAAAGCTTCATAATTTCTTAGGTCTGGAGCCATTGCAATGAATCCTGCTCACAGCACCAACTGCTTAAACCAAGTGGGAACCATGTCTGACTTCCCCTGACTCCAAAAGAGGGAAAGAAGACAAAACTCAAAATCAGCCCAAGACCGATTCTTGTAAAGTGGAGGTCAGACATGCTTCCATCCTGTATCAATGCCTTTAAAATTATTCAAACTTGAGAAACAATTTAGAAAACTCATCCTTATGACTTTTTTCTCTAGAACCCCACTTTCTCAATACCACATATCTTAGGCTGGGTTTCTAGTGAAGCAAAACCAGTGAACTATATATATATGGACAGCTGGTGTGATGCTGTAGGATACACTCCACTTCAAGGTTGGTTTGAATCACAAGGTCAGT
>NW_006408824.1:2528310-2532296 GCF_000296735.1 Chrysochloris asiatica
CTGGTAGTTTTGAACTGCTGACTGTGAGATTAGCAGACTGATTCACAACCACTATGCTACCAAAGCTCCTTTAATGGTATAGCATTCATATATTGTTATGGCCTCAATTTTGCAAACAATAATATTTATAACTTCAACTTTAAATTGTGTTTGCTAATGCAATCTAACACACATTTAGTATAATACTAACTTGGGTAATAATTCAGTATAATACTGGGGAATATTCTTTTTGTAGAAAATGTAGTATATAGTAAAATCTTAGTACCCTCATCCACTAAATATTTTTAAAGTCCAGTTCATTCATTTCCACTAAAATTACATACACCACTTTTTCATTCAATTACTAATATTATAGTCAAATTTATAAAGACGTTACATCAACCCATAAGACTATGGTCTTAGTCATCCTTTGGCTCTGGAAATGAACTCTTCCCCCATGGCTCAATTTTCAGGAAAACCATAAACAGGTCTATAAGAAGAACTATAACACTAAAGAGGTTTACATACCTTAGAATAATCAAACATTTGAGATCAAAAGGGCAGCATTTACTCAAGGGCCAAGTTCAGAAAGGTTAGGAAAGAAGGAGGAATGGAAATGGAAAATACAGAGAGAAAGTGGGGTCAGTGATGATATATTGGGGATTGCAATCAATGAGATGAAACAAAATTGTGCATGAATTGTTGAATGGAAAACTGATCTGCTCTGTAAACCACTCAATTCACAATAAAAAGAAATTACATCATGGATAGGTAAGACACACATACTTATATATTTATACGTATATTTGAGGCAGCTTCAAAAAGTTTGTGGAAAACTTCATTATCTTTTATTTCTACTTTTCCACTTTTCTAAACCCCCTCATATAACTCACATGTCCTTTTCCAATGCATGAGTAAGCAAAGAAGTAACCACATATTATCAGTATTTAGAACCCTCACATGCCTTCATCCATCCCTAACTCCACAAGGAGCCTTGTTGGCACAATGGGTTAACCACAAGTTCGGTGGTTAACCCCCAAACACTCCCTGACAGAGGTGGGAATCATATAGAGAAACTACCAAGAGCACTGAGTTCACTGGGACAGATGTCCTGCTTTGGCTCATATTTGCCTTAAACATACACAGATGGTTTGTTTTGTTAAACTAGACTTAGATGCTGAGAGAGTAGTTAACATTCTTGAGTATGTACTTAAATAGATGCTTATATTTTGTATTTGTATTTGGGAAACTAGCTCCACTCCTTCTGGATTTTTTAAAAAGAGGTTTCTAACTACTAATCAGTTACAGAAGAATGCCATTTCTCCCCATTTTACTTAATGTTTCTTCTAAGATTCACATTATGTAGTTTGCTGCTATGGTTAGCTTTATATACAAACCAAAACCAAACCTACTACCATCTAGTCAATTCTGATTCATAGCAACCCTATCAGATAGAGTAGAACTACGTCCTAGGATTTCCAAGGCTATAAATCTTTATGGGACCAGACCATCTCATCTTTCACTTGTGGAATAACTGCTGGGTTTGAACTGTCAGACTTTTGGTTAGTAGCCCAATGTTTAACCCACTCTGCCACCAGGACTTCTTGCTTCATATACAGAATTATATTAAAATTAGTTTATCACTATAATACCAAAGGCGCTCTGGTAGCGTAGTGGTTATGAATCGGGCTGCAAATCTCATGGTCAGCAGTTCAAAACTACCAGCTCTTCCACAGGAGAAAGATGAGGCTTTTTGCTCCTGTAAAACTTTTCAGTCTTGGAAATCCTGTACAGGGTCACTATGAGTCGGAACCGACTTCATGGCACATAACAACAACATAATAACAAACATTTCTCTTGGTAATAAAATTATGGCTAATCTGAATTCTGGGGAGCAAAGTGGCTCTGTAGGATAAGCATGGGACTGTAAACCACAAGGTTGGTGGTTGAAGTCTACTCCATGGGAGAAAGAGGAGGCTTTCTGCTCCCGCAAAGACTTGTTGTTGTTGTTGTTATGTGCCGTGGAGTTGGTTCCGACTCATAGCGACCCTGTACAGGGTTTCCGAGGCTGTCATTCTTTACGGGAGCAGAAAGGTTCATCTTTCTCCCGCGGAATAGCTGGTAGTTTCTAACTGCTGATCTTGGGGTTCGCAGCCTGATTCGTAATCACTACGCTACCAGAGCTCCTTAAGGCCTTGTAAATTCTATTCAGGGTTGCTATGACTCCACAGCACTTAACAACAATCTGAATTCTGACTTCAAAGATACATACATACCTATTTTCTCTTGTGTCACTCCTGCCCATTTTCTTTTGCAGTGCTAAAATATCTTTATATGACTTTTAAGGTCACATTTTATGAATCATAAAATGGCAAGTTAAAAATAAAACTTTTCTGAACTTAGAATGTATTTAAACGTCTCCTCTGGATCTGTAGAGAATAACTTCCTGAAACCACAGAAGGTTGTATCCAGTGTTTGAGAAAAGAAGACAAGAAGAATCAGGAATGATGAGTGAGGCTGACACAAAGGATTTGTGTGATGATGGTTGCTGTACCACAGAGCATAGTAATACTCAGTCTCATCTTCAGATGGGGCCCTTGAGAGGGTGAGGGCAGCTTTGCCCCCAAGGAGGAAGCCTGAGAATCAGTCAGGAGTCCACGAGTGTTTGTTATTTGTATCATAAATCAATGTCCTTGGAGCTTATCCAGATTTCTGCTGGGACCATTATGGATAGTGACCATTGGTGAAAGTGATGGTCCCTCTTGGGGACACAGGCAGTGAGGGCTCTTGAGTCAATACAGCCTGAAATATTGACCTAACTCCTAAAATAAAAATCAGACATGTGTTAGGAGGGAGGAAGGAAGGTGAGGGACCACTTCAAAGGCCAGTCTCTGAAGTCTCCATGAACCTGGACAGTGGATGAGGAGCAGGAGGAGGAGAGGTGTCCAGCACATGGTGAAGACTTTCTACAGACTCCCTGACCTTGCAGCTGGTTGTGGACCCTCTCATGCCTCTTTTATCTCATCTGCCTGGGTGAAGGTGGTGTGTTTCTGTGGAGTGTTATACAAATCTGAGCTCTTTTCAATCATTAAACTAAACAACATGTTGACATGAGTCAAATCCTCCTTATTATCTCTACTACCACCACTGGCCACCACTCGTCTGTCAGTTTGACGTACTGTGGTAGCTTGTGAGTTGCTATGATTCTGAAAGCTATGCCACCGGTTTTTAAATACCAGCAGGGTCACTCATGGTGGACAGGTTTCAGATGAGCTTCCAGGGGAAGACAGACTAGGAAGAAGGACTGACGAACTATTTCCAAATATTGAGTCACTGCAAACATTATGAATAGCAGAGAAACACTGTCAGATATAGTGCCGGAAAATGAGCCCCTCAGATAGGAAAGCACTCAAAATGCGACTGGGGAAGAGCTGCCTCCTCAGAGTAGAGTTGACTGTAATGACATGAATGGAGTAAAGCCCGTAGGACCTTTATTTGCTGATGGGGCACAACTCAAAATGAAAAGAAACTGCTGTAAACATCCATTGAAAATTGGAACATGGAATGTATGAAGTATGAATCTGGGAAAATTGGAAGCTGTCAAAAATGAAATGGAGCACATAAACAATGATATTTTAAGCATTAGTGAGCTGAAATGGACTGGTATTGGCCATTTTGAATCTGACAACCACATAGTTTACTGTTCTGGGAATGATAAATTGAAGAGGAATGGTGTTGCATTCATGGTCAAAAAGAACATTTCCAGGTCAGTCATGAAGTACAACACTGTCTGTGATAGGATAGTATCCATGTACCTACAGGGAAGACCAGTTAATACCATTAGTATTCAAATTTACTCACCAACCACTAAAGCCAGTGAGGATGAAATAGAAGAATTCTACCAAATTCTTCAATCTGAAATCAATCAACCATGCAATCAAGATGTATTGATTATTACTGGTGATTGGAATGCAAAGGTTGGGAGCAAAGAGGAAGGACCAGTAGTT
>NW_006408824.1:2534461-2535358 GCF_000296735.1 Chrysochloris asiatica
AGGGACCAGATGCTGGAGAAGGATATCATGTTTGGTAAGATGGAGGGTCAGAGAAAAAGAGGAAGACCCCCAACAAGATGGATTGGCCAGGTGGCAGCATTGATGGACTCAAGTTTGGCAACAATAGAGAAGTTGGCCCAGGATCAGGCAGTGTTTTGTTATGCTGTGCATTGGGTCGCTATGAGTTGGTACCGACTTGATGGCCCCTAACAACAACAAACCACCACTGGATTCAGTTCCTCAGTCCAGGGAGCAACTTCACTACCAGGGGGAGGGTAAGGTGGTTGTGAACTCTGAGTTTGCTACCTTGGGAGAAAGCAACTGCTGTAACCTCTTACCTGTGCTGGTGAGCATGTGAGTGAGGCCCTTTAAACTTGAACCTTTTAGTTTCCTTCTGACCTTACTAGCTTCCTACCTTACTATCCTATGAGAAGACTCCAGGTGTGGTGTGGTAGGATAAGCCCTGGACTGTTAACCACAAGGTTGGTGGTTCAAATCCACCAGCTGTTCCTTGGAAACTCTATACAGGGTCACTGATTTGGAGCTAACTCAGTGGAACTTAACAACAGCTTAAGAGAAGATCCACATTGCCCCCTGGTGACATACTCAGAAGATATCAGTGGTATTGAGAATTGTTGTTCCGACTCACACAGCAGTGGTGGAAGACCTGCTGATCTACTTCCACAAAGTTTGCAGCCAAGAAAACCCTCTGAGGATATGGAGTCACTGAATTGGAATTGACTCAGTTGTTATACCCAGAATTCAGGGTCCCCAAAGACCACCCAGGAGCCATGCACCGATGCAAATACATAAGGGTTGTTTAATCAAGCTCGAGCCAGGTCTCTAACCTTATCCGACATTTCGGAATAGGGAAAGAGCCCCGAATTCATTGTCTGC
>NW_006408824.1:2535928-2555772 GCF_000296735.1 Chrysochloris asiatica
TCTAGGTAGGCAAAATCAGTTTGGTCCTTACAAGTGACACCTGATAACAACAACAATAGTTCCTCTTTCTTTGAAAAAAATAAATATTGAGCAACCTTTTGTAAATTTTCAACTTTTCCCCATCAAACCCAATTCATTGCTAGTTTATTCTTTGCTAACTCTTGTTTATACTTCTTTCCCCAGTCATGCTAAATATCCCCTCAATGTTTAAAGTTAAATTTAAATATTACCTAACAATCCAGCAAGGATATTTTTTCACCTACTTGGTTTTTTCATTCTCTAATTTCCATTTGGAGTCCTGGTGTGGCACTGTAGAATAAGCACTGGACTACTTACCACAAGGTTGGCGGTTCAAACCCACCAGCTGCTCCTCGGAAACCCTATACAGGATCCCTGGGACTTGGAACTGACTCAATGGCAATTATCACCATCAAGAGCAACAGCAACAACAACAATTTCCCTTTGGTTTGTGTTTATGATTTCCATTTTAAAAATGAGATTTTAATTATTTTCCTCGTATTTCAGGAGAGTTTCTAATTACTTGAAGAAATCTTACAATAGCTGTTTTAAAAATCAGTGTCATATAATTCCAGCATCTAAGTCTTTTTGTGTTTTTGTGTCTGTTGGCTGTCTTTTCTTCTTTAAATTGTAGACATTTTGGATAGTGTATGAGGAGACTCTGGGTTCTGTGTAATGTTCCTTTGACATGTAGTCTTCCTTCTGAAGTGTACCACAAGGCCTGGATGGGTTGTAGGTTCTACTTTTCCCTGGGCTCGGCTAACACCATGCTAGCAAATAGTCACACTGTTTCAGTACCACTGACACATTCCTGGTGAAAGTGAGGTAACAATTTCCAGAATTGTCGGATTTCTAAATTAGATGTCTATCGTAATATCATGCTCGGAAAATTTTCCAATTCTAAAAGGGAACGAATACTAAAAAAGAAAAAAAAGGGGAGGGGGATGAATAAGTAGCATTCATTGGATGGTTTTTATAATGGAAATAGGTACATTTCATTCATCGAGCAACAACTGAGCACTACCACATACAAGGCAGTTTTTTGGGCACTGGATATAGAAAAAAATAAATAAATAAAAAAAATGCAGCACTCATAAAGCTTCCATGTCAGTCAAGTAGGTATAGTAGTGTATATATGAATTTAGGGAACAGAAAATCCAATTAAGAAGGTTTAAAGTATTCCTCTTTGAAAGGGGATATGAAGGAAGAAGCCATGTGGATATCAAGAAGAGTATTCCAAACAAGAAACAAAACAAAACAAAACAAAACAAAAAAACAGCACAAAACTCCAAAATAGGACTTTTGTGCTTAAGAGGCCACTAGGAAATCTGTTATGTTGGGGCAGAGTGAATGGAAGACCATCAAGATGAAGATGCTCAAGAAAGAGGCAGTAGGGCAAGTAGACCATGTAAGACCTCAGTAACTCTTCATATCTGATTTCCTCCTCAAACCATGTTGTCCATCCTCCGGAGACTGCAAATGTCTTCATTAGTCCAAACCCTCCCTGTTAAGGTAATGCGTCTGAATCTAATACAGGTTCTCTTTACTAATATGTTGAAGAAGTTTGCATTTATGTTCATAAGTGAGATTTTTCTACAATTTTAAAATCTAATAATTTTCCTATTGCATTGTGTATCATGGTATTGCTAGAATCAGAAAATGAGTTTGGGCTGTGTTCCCTCTTTTTTTTTTTTAATGTTTTATTGTGAATTATGTGATAGTTTACATGGGAGAACATTGGTTTTACATTCATTCTATTGTATATTGTCTCATTGCCATGGTTACAATCCCCTCCATGCAATCCTTCCCCGTGCCCCCCAGGTCTTCAGCACACAGTCGCTCTCCCTCTCTGGATCTAAAGTCTCCAGCTTCTCCATTGCTCCAAGTCATCATCTCTGGCTCCATTTCAGGCATCACTGCTTCTCTGGGTAGGGTCCTGGTCTCTGCTCTTCTCCCTTGATGGTCCTAGGGACCTCCGCTCCTAGACTGAAAAGTTAATCACTCCCCTCCTTGCTATAAAATGTCTACCTTTACATTTCCAACCTTCACAATCAGTGCTGATAACAATTATTCACTATTGTATCACAAGAGACCCGTCTACATTTCATTGTATCAGCCCCGGCTAGTCAGATTGAATACTACTCATTGGAGATTCTACCTTCCTCCAGGCCCTCTGGATCTAGGTTCCCTCTTGAAAGCTTGTAAGCCAGTCACTTCTTGCCTTTGTAGCCCCACCCCTACCCCCCATTTTGGGTAGCCAATGTCCAAGTTGCCCATCCCTGTCTACTCTGTGTGTGGAGGGTGTGGGAATGATTCTTGCTGTTAGGACTTGTTCCCTCTTGTGTTAGATTTTTTAATTTCTTGCATATTTTACAGAAATATCTCATGATGTTTTTGGCTTGGAATTTTGTTAGAGGGAAAATGTTTGATCCCTAATTTTGTGTATGTTTGTATATATGTAATGTTGTATGTGTGGTTTGAAACAGAGCCCCATGCATTGTGGACAGTGGAGTCAGCATCATCTAACCCCAGAACACAGGAAGTGGGAGAGAAGGTGATAGAAAGAATGATGACTGACCACCAGGTCAGATGTCAGGTGCAAAAGTTAGTGCAGATGTGCCCCCCACAATCTCCCATAATGGAGACACCCTTTCTAAGATGTGAGGGAGTTGAAAAGGAGAGAAATGGAGCCATGGTGGAGACACTTTTAGAGTTCTGCTAGCACATTTGTTCCTTTGATGTGATTGATGGTCCTTCTAACCCAACCATGAGATGTGGAGAATGAAATATGAAGCAAGGGTTTGAATCAGAGCTGAACGCTCATGTGAATGAATGTCACACTTCATGGGGAATACTGTGTGCCTAGTAACTATGTTAGAACCAGTAGAGTATTGTCCTAGCTGGCCTGGTCCAGAACCCTGCCCTCTAAGATTTGTCCAATAACTTCCCCTGCTTAGTTCTGGGGTCCTCAAGTTCCTCAGACACTACCTAGTACTCCTGGAAGAACTTCCTGGCGTTTGCAGATGAATCTTTCTGATGTTACTATTCAGAACAGAAGATTGAACACGTCCTGTTCATAGGAGCTGAGATGTTATCTTCATATCATTAATGACCACCAGGCAATTAAATGTGGATAAATTATGCAGTCCTCATGGCACCAGATTTTTTTAAAGGATTACCTACCATATGAGTACATGGAGTCAATGAAGAAAAATTTAAATCAAATTCAGTTCTTAAAATTCCCCAGAGTGCTCCAGTGGGTCATGTCTGGTAGTAATTCTATATTAAATTATTCTGTTTTAAGTTTTGTTGTTGTGAGGGTCTCCTGTGAAAACCCCCAACCCCACTGTACTGACTCTGACTTTTGATATTTATCTTTGTAGTAAGAATAGTGTGCTTTCAGGGAGAAAGTACCTTCTACTCCTGTTTGCTTCTCTGACTTTTCACTGTTAGCCTAGGGAGTCATCCTTTTCTTCCAACTCTAGCATATTTGAGATTTTCAAGTCAAGTTTTATATCAGTCCTTATTGCTACGATTGATATAAAATGATTCATTAGAATGTACATATAGCCCATAACCCAGGTCTTCCAATCCTGGATTAAGGGACCTCCATTGTGTAAGGTAGAGGGTCAGAGAAAAAGAGGAAGACCCCAAGCGAGATGGATTGGCAAAGTGGCAGCATCAGTGGGCTCAAGCGTGGCAACAATTGTGAAGTTGGCCCAGGATTGGGCAGTGTTTCATTCTGTTGTGCATAGGGTTGTTATGAGTTGGTACCAACTCTGTGGCACCTAACAACAACATTGCCTGCTACTAAAGTCCTAGTGTGGTGCTGTAGTATCAGGACTGTACTGAGAATCACAAGGTCGGCAGTTCAAACCCACCAGCTGCTCCTTGGAAACCCTGTACAGGGTCGCTATAAGTTGGAACTGACTTGATAACACTTAACAACAACAGCAAAGCCACTCATGATCAACTTATTTGGGAAATGCTCAAATAGGTCCATAGTACTTAGTGGGATTCGCTGTTGTAAAGTCACATCCATGGAACCTGTTTCATCTAGTTCTCCTGAATCTGACTCAGTGCCTTCCCCAAAATTTCTATGATTAATCCTTCTCTTCCTGACATCACATTTTAGGGTGTAGGTGTCCAGTGAGTATGCCAAGCCAGTCCTCGTGCTTGGAATTCCTCCCAGGCCTGTGTCCTATCATTCACATCTTTTTTCCATTTCAGTATGTTTTTTCCATTTCAGTAAAGAATGTTGGAATTTGGATTGTGGCTGCATTGTATCTTTGGAGCGCTTTTGGGCAATATTGACTTTTCCACATTGTTAAGTCTTCCAGTTCATGTGCATGAAATGTTCTTCCATTTACTTAGGTGTATTTTTGTCTCTTGAAGTAGTGCTTTATAGTTTTCATCATGTATGTCTTTTGCATTCCTAGTTAAGGTTTATTCCTACATAGTTTATCCATTTGGAGGCTATTGTAAATGGTACTGTTTTCTTGATTTATTTTTTGTTAGTGTAAAGTAAAGTTAGTGTAAAAGAACCCGATAGATTTTTGTTCATTGACTGTGCACCTTGCCACTTAGCTGAATCCTTCTAATAGATCAGCAGCTATTTTGTGGAATCTCTTGGATTTTCTATATAGGATTATGTCATTTGGAGAGTGTGCCATGTATACTAGAGAAGAATGTATATTGTGCTGTTATTTTATTAAGTGCTCTGTATATGTCCTTGACGTCAAGCTGTTTGAGTATGTTGTTTAGTTCTTCTGTGTCTTTGTTGAGGTTCTTTCTTATTGTTCTGTCCTTCATTGAATCTGGAGTATGAAAATCTCCTATTGTTATTGCACAGTTTTCTATTTATTTTTCCAATTGTATTAGAGTTTGATTTATGTATTTTGAGGCACTTTCATTGGGATCATAGATATTTATTGTGGCTATGTCCTCTTGTTCAGTTGAGCCTATAATCATGATATTATGTGCTTTGTCTCTTATGCTGGTTTTTGCCTTAAAGTCTATTTTATCAGAGAGCCCTAAAAGTCTATTGCCACTCCGGCTCATTTTTTTATTCCAATGAACTTAGCATATTTCCCCCCATGTTTTCATTTTTAGTTTAGTTTTGTCTTTGTTGTAAGGTGTGTCTCTTATAGACAGTATATTGAAGAATCCTGTCTTATTATTCATTCTACTACTTTCTGTCTTTTGACTGGTGCTCTTGATCCATTAACATTCAGTGCAACTTATTGATGGTTATGAGTTGATTGCTGTCACTTTGCTATGTGTGAGTTTGTGGTGCTGCTGATATCCTTGTTTGGCATAATCTTCTGTGTTGAGTTCATTTTGTGTGTAGTCTTTCTTCTCATTTTCTTCTTTACTCTGTGCTAATGTTAACTAACTTTCTGATTATCTTCTTTTTGATTTTGATGTGAAGGTACATTGATTTTCATTGAATTTACCATGTAATTTAGTATTTTGTTTTCCTGTTTAAAGCAGTTTATTTCATGGAAATCTACTTGCGTTATTGCCATTTGGAAGTTCTGTATCTATACAATTTCTTCTTTTTGTTTTATAACTGATTTATTATAAACTGATATTGAAAGGGAATATGTTTCCTTATTTTTAGTCTTGTAGGCTTATTTTTGGAGTCCTGGTGTGGCACTGTGGGTTAATGCACTGTACTGCAAAGTCAGTTTGAACCACGAAGTCAGTGGTTCAAGCTCACCAGCTGCTCCTTGGAAACCCTTGACAGGGTTGCTATGAGTCAGACTGACTCGACAGCACTTAACAACAGCAATACCAAGGCTCGTTTTACCTTAAAGACATCAATCCTGGATTGAGTTCTGTGTGCTCTTGTCATGTATTTCAAGTGTTGTCTGCTGCTGTTTGTTCTCAGTCCAAAGAACATCCCTTAGTATTATTTGTAAAGTTGGTTTCGTTATTACAAATTCCCTTAATTTCTGCTTATCTGGAAATGTCCTAATTTTGTC
The DNA here is from genome assembly GCF_000296735.1 of Chrysochloris asiatica. Classification (NCBI taxonomy): domain Eukaryota; kingdom Metazoa; phylum Chordata; class Mammalia; order Afrosoricida; family Chrysochloridae; genus Chrysochloris; species Chrysochloris asiatica. The sequence goes on from NW_006408824.1 coordinate 2,541,934, forward strand.
ATCATATTTAAAGGAGTCCTGGTGTGGCACTGTGGGTTAATGCGCTGGACGACAAAGTCTGTTTGAACCTCAAGGTCAGTGGTTCAAACTCACCAGTTGCTTCTTGGAAACCCTATACAAGGTTGCTAGGGGTCAGAACTGACTGGACAGTATTTAACAGCAACAGCAATAATTTAAAGGACAGCGTTGCTGAGTATATAATTCTTGTTTGGCAATTTTCTTTTTTTCTTTCAGAGTTTTGTATCTGTAATCCCATTGCCTTCTGGCCTGCATGGTTTGTTTCAGGTGAGAAATCAGAGCTTATTCTTATTGGTTCTCCTTTTTTCATCAATTTGGTTTTCATGAGCTGTTCTCAGAATTCTTTCCTTTTCTTTTGTTTTGGTAACTTTGATTATGATGTATCTTGCTGACTTTCTTTGGGGTTATATCTTGCTTGGGGTTCATTCAGCTTCTTGAATACTTATCCTTTTATCTTTCATGATGTTAAGGAAATGTTCTTCCAACAACACTTCAACACTTTTTCTGTGCTTTTTATTTTCTCTCCCTGATCTGGAATTCTGTAAGTTGCTCTTCTTCATGGTTTCTCACATAAATCTTGGGCTTTCTTTGTGTATTTTCATTAACTTTTCTGATTGTTCTTTTAGCTTAATAGTATTGAGAGCTTTATCTATACGGTCACCAATTCAGGCTTCCACTGATTCAAATGTACTTCTTTGTCCTTTCAATGTATTGCTTATTTCTGAAATCTTAGTATAAATCTGGGTTTTTATTTGTAGGGTTTGTATTGTTTCAAAATTTGCATTTATTTTGTCTATTTGTTCTTTGGTATTTTCCTGACTTCTTCTAAAGTATTTTTTTCCTTTTTCTTTCTGTGCTGTCTTTGTTTTCATTGATCTTTCTGTCAATCCATTAAATTTACCTAAATATCATTCTTTAGAATACTTTCTTTACGTTTTCTTTCTCAAAAATTATTTATGACTCTGCATCTTCATCATTTGTTTGTGTCTCTCTTGTGTCTTGGTGTGAATTAAAATTGTCTATTGTCTCTGAAACTTTTTGGTATCATTGTAACTGTATATAATTGCTGAAAGTGAAGAGGACTTAAAATACTTATGATGAAGATCCAAGACCATGGATTGCACCTCAATGTAAAGAAAAAAAAAAAAAAATCCCCAACACTGGAACAATAAACAAAGCCATATAAATATAGAAAAGATTGAAGTTGTCAAAGACTTAATTTTGCTCAGATCAACCATCAACACTCTTGGAAGCAACAGTCAAGAAATCAAATGATGGATTGCATTAGGCAAATCTGCTGCACAAGACCTCTTTAAAGTGTTCAAGAGCAAAGGTGTCAGTTTGAGGACTAAGGTGCACCTGATCCAAACCATAGTATTTCCAGTAACCTCATGTGAAAACTGGACAGTGAATAAGGAAGACTGTAGAAGAATTGATGAATTTGAGTTACTGTGTTGGAGAAGAATATTAAAAGTACCATGGACTGCCAAAAGAACAAAACTATCTGCGTTGAAAGAAGTATAGTCAGAATGCTCCTTAGATGCCAGAATGGCCAGACTTCATCTCTCATACTTTGGGCATATTATCAGGATGTACCAGTTCCTGGAGGAGGATATCATGCTTGGTCAATTGGAGAATCAGAAAAAATGAGGAAGCTCCCCAATGAGATGGATTGGTACAGTGGCAGTAGCAATGGGCTCAAATGTAGCAACAATCGTGAGTTTGGTCAGAAGCAGGCAGTGCTTTGTTCTGTTGTGCATAGGGTTTCTATGAGTCAGTACTGACTTGATGGCACATAACAACAACAACAACAACAACAACAACGTTAGTGTGTTCTTAGGCTATTACCAACTGTCTTATGGTTAAGAATGGAAGAGTGTGCACAGTTCTTCATTTGTTGTTAGTGAAGGTCAATTTAGACTGAGTTTGGCTGGTGTTTGTTGCTATCAGGTGGTATAGGAACTAGTGTTGACTCTTGCCCAGTGGGTAGAGCTGTGTAGGGTAAAGTTGTGCTTGGGCTGCATGGACACAGTTTCTGTCTATCATTGTATTGGGAAAGAGGAGAAAACACAACACACACATGCACACACACAAGAAAATAAAAGAGAACAAACAAATCAACAAACAACAGTGAAAACAGAAAACAATAGAGAGAAAAAAACAGGCAACAACAAGAAAAAAAGATTATAATAACTAAAAAGAGAAAAGAAGGACAAGGAAATAGAATTTTAGAACAGAAAAATATGAGCAAAAATCAAAGGAAGAGGGAAAAAAACACTAAAAAACAGATCGAGGAAAGATGAAAAGAGAAAAAGACTAAAGAGTAGTAGGAGAAGATCAAGAGGACAAAAGAAGATAGGGGAACAGAGAAACAGAAGAAAAAACAAAAGTGGAGATTGAAAAGCTAAAAATTAAAAGAAGGGAAAGAGGAAGAAGGATGAGAATAAACAAACATAAACAATGAAATGGAAAACAAAACAAAACAAAAATCAGTGCTTGTGTTGGACCCAGAGATGAGAAATTTCTGGGCTCAACTATCTGCCAGTCACGAAGCTCACGAGGTGAATGGGGCAGGTATGTGACAGTGGAGTTTCCAGCATTAGATAAAGTTCCTATAGGTGTTATCTATGTACAGGGCACCCAATCTGGAAGTAGTTTGTGGAGGTCCTTAACATTGCTGATTTCATTGTCTGTCAGGCTCAGAGGGCAGCTGGGTGTAGGGTGGTTGATTATGAGGGTACCTGCTAGTGTAATGCTGGCTTGTATGTTCTGAGGGTTCTGTAGGTATGGAGAAGAGCCCACCTGAATTTAGGTGCCAAGGTGATGCAGGTGGCATCTGCCTCACACTGAAGCAACTCACAATCATGTGACTCTGAAATTCTGTAGTGTAAGTCTGTGCTGAGGGTAGATGATGGGTAGGGACAGGTCACACCTATGGTTCCTTGCAGAGTAGAGGAAACAAGAAAGAAAGAATTGTGCCTTTCCCATCATCTGTGTGAATATGCACCACCAGGCCACTGTCTGTCAGTCTCCAAAGCTATTATAAAAGTTCAAAATGACTGTACCACATCTGGCTAGTTGTCCATTTGCGAGTCAATCTCCTTCTTTTGCCCACTGTGATGAGCTTCTCCCGGTAAGTGTTCAATCTACTTCTCTAAACTCTCCTTTGAAGTTCAGGGTTCCAAGATTATCACTTGTGTCTGTTTAATTTCGTCTCTCATGTCTTTGTTGTAGACTGACTGTGTAGGGAGCATGTCTGCCTATCCGCCATCTTGCTGAAGCCTATTTCCCTTTCTTGCCTTATTTTTCTGATTAGGACATCCAATACAATATTGAATAAGAATGGTGAAAATTCACATCATTGTCTGCCTCTTGTTCTTAAGGGAAATGCTCTCAGTCTTTCTCCATTGAGAATAAAAATGGGTTGTTGGTTTTGCAAAAATGCTCTTAATTACATTGAGGAATTTCCTTTCTATTTCTATTTTGTTGAGATTAATTTTCAGTAAAATGTATTGGATTTTATTCAATGCCTTTTCTGCATCAATTAAGATGATCACGTGACTTTATTTTTTGACCTTTGTTTTATTTATGTGGTTATTTTCATTGATTTTCTGATGTTGAGCCACTTTACATTCCTGGTATGAATCCCACCTAATCATGATGAATTGGTTTTTTTTGGTTTTTTTTTTGACATGCTGTTGGATTCTGTAAGCTAGAATTTAGTTGAGAGTTTTTGCATGTATATTAACTAGGGATACTGTACTGTAATTTTCTTTGGTGTCTGGTGTCTTTATCTGGCTTTCATATCATGATGAGTCTAATTTTGAAATGGGAGCAATGAGAAATGGGGGCACTAAAAATGTTTTAACTTACCCTAAAGTAAAATAAAACCTGAATATATAGCCATCTTAGAATAACAGTCTTAGTTAAAATTTAATTCTCTCCCGACCTATGTTTCATAATTAATCACTCCTTTTTAATCTTTAGAACAGAAATTGAATTCCAAATGAGGGGGAGAAAATCTCTTCCCAGAAACAAAACAAAATCAGCAAACAGAAGCAGTTGAAGATATCAATATGTAGGGATTTGATCACCGTAACTACTGAAATAGCAAAAACAATACAATAATGCCTGACCACAAATTCTGGGATCTTGATTGTCTTCCCTCTTAAAAATCCCAGGCTGCCCTCCAGTTGGGGAGTAGCTCTTCTTTTTCTGTTTTGAAGAGTTTAAATAAAACTTGTGTCAGATTTTCTCTGAATGTTTAGGAAATTTATCCAGTGAAGTAATCTAGGCGAGGGCTTAATTTTTGGTTGGGAGTTTTTTATTTTTATGACATCTTCAGTCTTTTCTTTTGTTATTGGCCCATATAGATTTTTTAACCAACATATGTTGACAGTATGTTTCTAGAAAATTGTATATTTCTTCTAGTTTTTCAAATTTTCTAGAGTACAATTTTCATAGTATTATTTTATGATCCTTTTTTTCCACTTCAATCTGCTGTAACATTTCCAATTTCATTTCTTATGTTGATTATTTACAAGTTATCATTTTTTAATTTGTCAATTTGACCAGTCTGTTTTATTGCTCATTTCAAGGAACTTATTTCTAATTTACTTGATTTTTTTTTCTTTAATAAACAGAAATTAGTTTTTTCACAGTTTAGAAGGCTAGAAGTGTAAATTCAGAACATCCACTCTAGAGGAAGACTTTCTCTGTCAGCTCTGGAGATAGGTTCTTATCTCTTCAGCCTCTGCCTACTGGTTCCTTGGGTTCCTGGATCTCCACATGTCTTGGCATCTATCTTATCCCATTTGTCCTCTGCTTCTTTTGTTGTTGTTGTTGTTGCTCTTGCTTTTCCTCTGGGATTTTTTTTTTTTTAATTTTATTTTGAACTGAGTGATGGTTTACATGGGAGAACATCGGCTTTGCACCATCATATCATTGCAATGGTTACAATCAGCCTCCATGCATCATCATTCAACAGCATTTTCTTCCATCCCAGTTTTTATTTTTTATTTTTTAAGGTTTTTATTGTGGATTGAGGGAAAGTTTACAGGGCACATCATCAGTTTCACATTCAACAATTCATATAACTTGTTTAATTACATTGATTATAATCCCCTCCATATGCCATCAATTAAAAGTATTTCTCTCTATCCACTTTAGCTTTTTAAAAAACACACAAACAAAAAAACCCACTCAGGCATATATAATAATTTACATTTCCAAAGGGCACATTCTACAAGTCTGCTCCTGGCCACCAGTTCTTAGTCCTTCTCTTATTAATTGATGAATCTAGAGTCCGCAGCCGCTCCCCTTCTCCATGCCCCCATCTCTGCCTCCATCTCTGGTGCTGCTGCTTCTCTGGATAAGGTCCCACATTCTATTTGTGCGTTCCTCTCTTGATGGTCCTAGGGTCCTCCGTTTCTGGATTGTAAGATCAACCACTCCCCTTTTTTTGTTACAAAACTTCTACCTCCATTTAAGATAGTCTATTTTATCCAGTAATCTACCTGACCTTCCCACCACCTGGATCTCTGTTCTTCTGTGTTTACCTTTTTTCACATTGTAATTGTTTTGATCATAGACTGACCTCCCAAATCCTCTGTTCTTATAATTTCATTCTGTTCTTGACTCTTTCATTTGTTGACTGAGTTCAGGCTGATGCTGCCATGTACGTCATTCTGTAGTTGTGATGTGTTCTTTTTTTATTTATTAATTGTTTTTATTTTGGATTGAGTGAAAGTTTACAGGGCACATCATCAGCTTCACATTCAACCATTCATATAGCTTGTTTCATTACATTGATTATTATCCCCTCCATATATCATCAGTTAACAGTGTTTCTCTCTATCCTCTTTAGCTTTTTTTGGGGGGGTGGGGGGGGGGTGCCTTTTTGGAATTACAGTCTCGGCTTTTAGGGAAGGTTTTTACATTTGTCTGTGGGTATCCAGGGCTCATGTATGAGATTACTAACAAGCATTACTGAATAATCAGATGAGGGACAGTTTGCTATGTCTACTAGGTGGCTAAAGTCTGATCTTCAGAGCCTAATCTCAGTTTTTTTTGGTGGATGAGTGTGGGGGGATGTACACAGAAATACTCAGGAACATATAATTTACACCACCAAAGGGCACATTCTGCAAGTTTGCCTCCTGGCTGCCAGCTCTTAGTCCTTCTCTTCCAATGAATCTAGTGTCTTCCTCAGCTGCTCCCTCTCTCCATGTCCTCATCTCTGCCTCCATCTCTGGTGTCACTGCTTCACTGGATAGGATCCCGCATTCTGCTTGTGCTCTTCTCCCTTGATGGTCCTAGGGTCCTCTGTTTCTGGACTGTAAGATTAACGACTCCCCCATTTTTGTTACAAAACTTCTACCTTTACAATTCTGACAGTTGCAATTCATCATGATAACAATTACTATTGAATCATAAGAATCTTATCCCCATCTCTTTTCACCAGACCCATCTAGACAAGATGAAAACTATTCAGTGGGAACTCTACCCTCCCCCCACACTCATAAATTAAACTCCCTCTTGAAAATTTGTAAGCCAGTCACTTTGTGCTTTTATCGCCCCCTCATTTTAGGTAGCCAATGTCTAAGTTGCCTGTCTACCCTGTATACAAAGGGGATAGGATTGATACTTGATGTGAAGAGTCCTTCCCTCTCAGTAGGTATTTTGAGCTACTATATCTATAAGTATAGATCAAGTTCACCAAATTTACACTCATTTCTTTTATCAAAAATTACTTTTTTTTTTAATCTTCCTTTAAAAAAAAAAAAAAAACTCCAACTTTTAAAAATTACTTTTTTTTTTAATCTTCCTCTAGTCAAGTTTTGATTATCAAGCCATCGAGGCTAGGTCAAATGAGATTTACTGGATTTTTAAAGTGGCGTTTGTTTTATATTTCATTTATTTCTGCTCTGATATTTACAACTAGCTTTTTTCTTGCCACTTTGATCTTCTTTTATCTGTCTTTATCTATTTGTTACTTCTCAGGATCAATTATTTGTTTTGGACCTCACCTCTTTTTAACACATGCATTTTTTTAAAACAATTAATTTCGCTCTGACTGTTTTTGCTACATCACATAGGTTTTGGTATGTATGTTGTGTTTTTGTTCTTATTTTACTCTTAAGTATTTTTTAAAGTCATTTTTGGATTCTGACCCAATTGTTTAATTTAGTTTTCATGTATTTATTTTCCTTGTTTTCCCTGTTATTGATTTCTAGTTTCTTAACATGCAGTCAGAGAAGATATTTTGTATATTTCCAATCTTTTTAAAAGACTTGAGGATTGGTTTGTGGCCTAAGATATGCTCTGTTCTGGAGAGTGTTCCATTTGCATTAGAGAAAATTATAATGTCTTGAATGAAGTATTTAGAATAATGGGCTTAGCACTTCAGTTTCTTGTATGCAAAATGGAATACCCAGGAGAGAGTCCCCAACAATGTAACTATCTCCAACACTTATCCAGTGCAAGTAACACAGCCTATTGTTGCCTAGACTTCCTTTTGTCCCCACATCTACCAGCCAGGGCTTAATACAAGATAGATTGGACCTTGGATTCCCAGGGTCTTGTCTGTAGAGACAGGGCAAGGATAGAAGAGAAAGGCGGGGATGGCATGAACTTATTCTTTGACAAGACTTATCTTCCACTACTCTAGTTCCCTCAAACCCCATAGTCCACATCAGGTCCTGTAGGAGGCACTAGATTAAGAGTGCGTTCAGGGGAAGAGGAGCTATTCAGTGGCACAGGCATCCCCATACCCAACTTCTAGTGCCCTGCAACCCCTGCCAGTTTGTTTTGGGGTGGCAATTGGGTCCAAAGGGGTCATGGAAATGATTTTACAGAGGGGGCAGGGGAAAGCATGGGACTAGCTAAGCAGCTGGAGACTTTGGTGCATTGTGTAAATGCATGGGCAGCAAGGCAGAATCACATTCATACCATGTCTGAAGCCTGGTGCAGGGCCCCATGTGCATGTACAGCTATGGACTTAAGGCATATGGGCCCTATACAGTGTCCACCAGTGCCTGTGTTTGAGAATCCTGCAAACCAGTGATCTAAGGGACCCAGGAAATGACTTCACTACTTTGGCAATAGACTCCAACAGCACTTGGATCTTACAACTACTCTAGAGTAAACTTGGGTGAAGATGCTTGAGAGAGCAAGACGTTTTCTATTTGCTTTTCCACTTTCAGAAGCACTGTGGTTGTTGTTACTGGATGCAATTGAGTTGATTCCAAATCATAGTGACCTTATGAACAACAAAATGAAACACTGCCTGGTCCTGCGCCATCTTCACAATCTTTGTTAAGCCTGAACCCATTACTGCTGCCACTGTGCCAATCCATCTCATTGGGGCTCATCCTCTTTTTCGCTGACCCTCCACTTTACCTAGCACTTTACCTTCTCCAGGGACTGGTCCCTTCTGATAATACGTTCAATGTATGAAAGACAAAGTCTCAACTTAGGAAATCATGGAGTGAGACTCTTTTGGTTGTGCCTTATGCCTGAACCTTTCAGCTAATTACCATGTTAAACTCAAAGACAAGCAAAGGGCATGAATGGGAAGCCAACCCATTCCTGGCTACTACTGTGATCCCACCTGGGAAGGCTTATGTTCCCTCCCAGGCCCTGCCAAGACTTACCTCATTGGGTCCCAGTCATGCGGGCAGGAAAGACCCAACTGATAAGCCAGAAAATTGTCAACAAGAGGTAGGATTCACTGGGTTAAGAGGTGAATGTGGTCAAAGAAGGATTCTGGAAAGAGACATCATGTGATTTGGGAAGATTTGGCACAGGAGATGTGAGAATGAGATGATGTTCACGTTGCTGCCTGAAGGCTAGCACTTATCCAGGGCTCACCCAAGGTCCCCACTCATGATCCTTCACCATCATTGAGTTCATGGGCCTGGGACTGATCTGAGATGAGAAATGGCTGGTCCTACTACACCAGGTTGGGTGATAGGAACTGAGAAACTTGGGTGGGGGGAGGGCAGAGATAGAAACATGTTCACATCCTGTCTTAGTTATTTGCTGCTGCTGCTATTATATACCATCAAGTTGGTTTCGACCCATAGTGACCCATATAGGGTTTCCGAGGAACAGCTGGTAAGCTTGAACTGCCGGCCTTGCAGTTCAAGCTGACTTTTCAGTCTAGCACATTAACCCACAGCATCATACCAGGACTCTGGTCTTAGTTATCTTGTGCTGCTTTAACAGAATACTACAAATGATGTAGGTAACAAACAAAATTTTTATTTTGTAACAGTTTAGGATTCTAAAAGTCCAAACTGAGAGTGCAGGTTTTAGGAGAAGTCATTCTCTCTTTGTCAACTCTGGGGAAAAATTCTTGTCTCATTTCAGTATCTGTAGAACGGACAGTCCTTAGAGATCTCCATGTGTCTTGGCATCAATATTCCTCTGGATCTAGGAGCTTCATGGTGCAGGAACCCCACATCCAAAGGACACATTCCACTTCTGGCTCTTTTTTCTTGGTGGTAGTAGGTAGCGTAGTGGTTATGAATCAGGCTGCTAATCTGGTTATGAAACAGTTAGCAGTTCGAAACTACCAGCTGTTCTGCGGGAGAAAGATGAGGCTTTCTGCTCATCTGGAGCTGACTTCCATGGCACATAACAACAGCAACAACAACAACAACAACACTAAGTCCCTCTGATCTCTGCTTGTTTCTCTCCTTTTATTTCTTGTAAAATAGAAGGTGTTGTAGGCCACACCCCGGGGACACTCCCCTTATATCAGATTAGGGCTGTGAAGAAATTAAGGGTGTTATGTTGTTGTTGTTGTTAAGTGCTGTCGAGTCGGTTCCGACCCATAGCGACCCTGTACAGGGTTTCCGAGGGTGTAAATCCTTACGGGAGTAGAAAGCCTCATCTTTCTCCCGTGGAGCGGCTGGTAGTTTCGAACCGCTGACCTTAAGGTTCGCAGCCCGATTCGTAACCACTACGCTACCAGAACTCCTTTTTCTCTTATTGGTTTATCATATCAGATCACACCATGGGAAATCATGATATAACTATGACATTATATCATTACATGAATGCCTAACCACTGAGAATGATGACCCAGGCAAGTTGACACATTTTTTTGGAGGGGAGGCAGTTCAATTTACATGTCCACGTCTACATCGCTTTGATCAGGATATGTTTGAGCAGTTCTATTGCCCATGTTAGGAAGCTGGTTGGTGACACCTGTGGGGAATCTGGGAACTTGACACCAGAATGGAACAGCGATAGGATGTATATTAAGTTTAAGAAATCTTTCTGCTGAACTAGTAGGATTTGAACGAGGAAAACATGGGTCCCTGAGGACATTTGGGGGCAGTAGGGGCCCTGCTATGGTGGTAGATAGAAGTCATCCCCGCATCACTGTGACCTCTGAAGTGTGTCTTCTCTAAGGAATGATTTTGAAGCAAAGGAAGACAATATTTAATAGGGAAAGGAAAATAAGCAAGTATTTCAGTTTCCCATTTATATAAGGACAGATTTCTCATCCTCCGTGGAAGGGTGGTCTTCCTTAGAGGGAGACCAAAAGAAGAAGTGATGATTGAATCATTGATGGTGGAAGGGCAGGACCTCCATCAAGTGTTTATGATGTTTGGGTGTGGAGGGTGCCACTCTGGAATCCTTTGCCTGTAGTTGCTTCACTTATGTTTAACAATGGGACTGTTTCTTTCATGAATAAGCAGGAGATCAGGAGCCCAGCAGTTATTTCAGTCACTTTCCCATCTGTAGGTTGGAAGGTGACCACTTGTCAAAGGAATTAACTTCTAGAGAAAGGCCTCAGGCTTTCTGAAGTCCTTGAGAGGAGGGAAGGCAACTACAGACCCGGACCTCTTAAGCCCAGGTCTTGGAGCCCATGAATTTTGACATCCATGGATAATAGACAATAGGATGCTGGGCACCTGATTTCCTTCTCAGGGGCCAATTTAGACACTCTGATGGTTACCAGGGATGGATTGGGAGGGGAGGAAAATCACTAACTAGATAATAAACCAAAACCAAACAGCTGACCCCACAGAGCTGAGCTTGCAGTTAGCAGCTAAATGCCTAACCCACAGTGCTACCAGGCACTTAATGAGATAATACCAAATACCAAACCAAACCCACAGCCATAGAATCAATGCTGACTCATGGCAAGCCTGTGTAAAATTTCTGAAGCTGTAAATCTTTACAGGAGCAGAAAGTCTTTGCTTTCTCCCAAAGAGCAGCTGTCAGGTTTGAACTTCCAAACCTTGAAATTAAGTTGTTGTTGTTATTGTTAGGTGCCACTGAGTTGGTTCCTACTCATAGCTATCATATGCACAAGGGAACAAAACACTGCCTGGTCCTATGTCATCCTCACAATTGTTAACACTTGAACCCATTGCTGCTAGTGGTTACTCTAGGGCCACCAAGGCTCCTTAACTAGATAACAGGCATATATTAATTTGGGTGAAAGGAAAGACAATATACAATAAGAGGGTAATCAGCACAACATCACTAAAACAAATAATAAGACACAGAGAGCTGCACAAAGGTTACAGGCAACAAAGGTAAAAACTATTACATACACCAGCCTATATTATCAGTAATAAAAAAATTAATCTACAAATGGTTATATAAGCAGGCAGTCAAGATAATCCGGTATGAGTGGCTGATAGGGATACACCCATGGCCATACATAGATTTGACAGATGATATTTCTGCATATATATATATATATATATATATATATTTGTTGTTGTTAATTGCCTTTGAGTAATTTCTGACTCATAGCAACCTTGTATAGGGTTTCTGAGGAGTGGTTGGTGAGTTTTGAACCACTGACTTTGCAGTTCAAACCAACCTTGTAGTCCAGTGCATTATGCATGTGCTGTAAATATATCTGTGTATACAGTAGAGCAAAGAGGGGCAAAGTTATGAAAATTCTTTGTGCCATAACCACTTTGAGGAATGACTCAAGACCACAGTTGTGGGGAAGGAGAAGACATCAGGGTCAATTGGTATACTGTAGTCCACAAAGTTAATGTCCTAAATCCTACTTTGGTGGGTAGTAACTGGGGTCTTCAAAGCTATGTGCAGTCATCTAAGTCATCTCCCCATTTAGAACAGTGAAGAAAATCAAAGACACATTGAAACACTTAATCCTTAGTACTAATTGTCCATATGCACCTTAGCCTCCATGATCTTGAGACCAGAAGAACTAGATATTGCTTTGCTACCACTGCTGACATCTCAAAGGAATCTTCCTAGATAAAGTGGGAGGAAAATGTGGAACAAAAAAAATCATAAAAAAAGATCAGGCTTGACTTTGAGCAAGTTGGCTGACTAGGCAGACATGCTACACAGATCCTCTATAACAAAGATACAAGAGGCTAAATGAAATAGATTCAGATGATAATCCTGGAACCCTGAGCTTCAGAGAAAAGGATAGAGAAGTAGATTGAATACTGATTAGGAGAAAAAGGTGATCAGGGGCTGTGAGAAATGAGACAAAAAGGTGAACTGTTGTCTTAAGCTTGGGTCTCTAGAGAAGCAAAACTAGTGAAGCTTATATATGTATATATAAAGGGAAATTCATATGATGGAAACAGTTCACTCAGTTGTAGAGGTGAGCAATTCCCAAGTATGCTGGTGAGATATCAGGTTGGAGGCTTCTGACTCACACAGCTGCAAGGCTAATGAACCAAGATTGGCAGGCCAGTATGGTCTGGCAGGTAAGACCAGCAGGCAGGCAGGCAGGTCTGGCAGGTAAGAAGGTAGGGTGCTGATGACTCCCAGCATTGGCAGGTATTAGAGAAGGCCACTGGCTGAAGTCCAAAGAACTAGAGATTGGAGGATAAGCAGATGAAGATCTAGATGTAGCAGAGAGTAAGCAAGACTTGCCTGAGTATCTAATATATTGACTGGCTGCTCATCAGCCCTCACCATGTTATTGTTATTGTTAAGTGCCATCCAGTTGACTTTGACTCACAGAGACTCTGTCTACGGTTTCTGAGGAGTGACTGGTGGGTTTGAATTGCCAACCTTGTGGTTAGTAGTCCAATGCCTATCCTACAGCACCACACCACCACTCCTGACCTTATCATAGTTGATTATATTAGAATTTATCATAGGGGAGAACTACATCTCAACTGTCAAAGTACTGAGGATCCTGATTCAGTCAAGTTGATACAAAACCTTAACTATCACAGTATACCCCTTGCCAACTTGGCACCTATACATATCTCCTTAAACCATACATGATTTCTCAATAAAGAACTATAAAATCATAGTTTTGCCTAACATGATATAACTGAGAATTCACTAACCTTGTTTACATCTTATATTTTGTAAGTGAACAAAAATATTTAATGCACACACACACTCAAGGAAAAATCCTCATAATAATTAAAGTCTTTTTTCATCATTGACTTTAATCACAGGATCTGGTGGTACTAAATAACATCCTAAGGAATCTCCTGGATTCCATACATATTCTTCTTTACCTCCATTATGTAATGTCAATCTGGTTTCCCTTTGATAATCAGGATCCATCACACCACCAGTACAGTAATTCCCTTGATCCAGAGGCATGAGGAGCCCAAAGTGGCCAAGGGGAATTCTTAACTTTCAGTTGGAATTATGCCTACCTTGGAATGAAAACATCCACACCAGAAGATCACAGGGTCACCAGGACAGGAAGCAAAATTTTTGTAAGTGGATTACTAAAAGTAATAGTGAGTGGTACCACTCTAATTTCCAATTTCTATTCTTTGATTTTTTTTTTTTAATTTAAGGATTTTATTGTGGATTGAGTGAAAGTTTACAGGGCAT
>NW_006408824.1:2558441-2565768 GCF_000296735.1 Chrysochloris asiatica
AGGTAGATGTGATCAGGAAATGGGCTTCCCTTTTCACTCTTCTTCCTGAGAAATTTCAAGATGCCACTGACATAACTTAGGATTTAATTTTTTGCCTGTTTCTTTTTTTGTCTGCCTGATACCCATTCAGGCCTTTTATCTAGTTATAAACAGTTCAGGGCTGGCTGTGGCCATTTGGTTTTAAGTGGAAGCTGTCTCTTTAAATTTTGAGGAGATCTGTGTACATGCATAGTAGAACCCTCCGAGGATGGGGCTGGGGTGTCCATTAGCTCAGGCACCCCTATAGTCACCAGAATGGAAGTGCACAGACAGCAAGGGACAAATGAACAGATACCAAAAGAAAAGAATGTCCACACCTTTATCTCCATGATTCTGTCAGGCATCCATTGCTGCTCTGATCCTTCCCCTGCTTGGTCTCACCCAAGATGGTGGCTCCTGGAGCAGCTGAGTATCTTGAATTGGAAAGCAATGGATTTCTTGCTTCTGCTACAAATTCCCCTAGATCTAAGCCTTCCAACCGTCTAAATATTCCTTTACATGTGGTTCAGAGTTCTGGGGCCATCCCCTGAGCCTTCTTGGTCCTGTATTCTGAGTTGTGGCTGACAGAGGTCCTTACTGCACTTCCACCCAATCTGCCATCTTATTTGTTTTCTATTCTTTGATTCTTGGACTATTGGAGAAACACCATCATATACTGGGTGATAGTTTAGAGCATATACATCTCCTGGAGAACATTGCTCCAACCCTGCAAGGCATTGCCACCTAACTGACATTGTAATAATATCTTTAGAAGGCCATTCCATTGTGCTATCAAGCCAGCTATTTCAGTATGATGAGGAACATGGTGAGACCAGTGAATTCCATGATCATAGGTCCACTGCTGAACTTTATTTTCTGTGAAGTAAGTCTCTTGATCTTTGGCAATATTGTGTGGAATACCATATTGGTGGATAAGACATTCTGTAAGCTTATGGATGGTAATTTTGGCAGAAACATTGAGTTCAGGGAAGGTAATTCCCTATCCAGAGTAAGTATTCCAGTAAGAGCAAAACACTACCCTTTCCAATATTGAAGTGCTTTGCTGTAATCAACCTGCCACCAGGTTGCTGGCTGAACTCCCTGAGGAATGGTATCATATTGCAGACTCAGTGTTGGTCTCTGCTGCTGGCAGGTTGGACAATCAGCAGTGGCTGTAGCCAAGTAAGCCTTGGTAAGTGGAAGTGCATCCTGCCAAGCCCATGCATAACCCCATCCCTGCCACCTTGGTTACTTTCTTCATGAGCCCGTTGGTCAATGACAGGAGTGGCTGGGGAAAGAGGATGATTTGTTTCCACAGAAGAAGTCATTCTTTCCATTTGATTGGTAAAATCCTCCTCTGCCAAGGGTATCCCTTTGGTGAGCATTAACATGAGATTCACATCTTCACTTTTTTGCCCACTCAGAGAATCTGTCCACATACCCCATCCCCACATCTCATTATTTTTCCAAACAAGTTCCTTCCAGGCCCTAACCATCCAACCAAACCACTGGCCACAACTCATGAATCAATATACACTCACACATCTGACCAAGCAAAGTGAACAACCAGGTACACTACTCGAAGTTCTGTTCCATTGGGAAAATTTCTCTACACCACTGTCCTTAAGGGGAATCTAAGAAAGGGGCTGTAGTACTGCTACTGTCCATGTTTGAGTGGTACTTGTGTATTGTGCATAACCATCTTTAAACCAAGAATGAGTTTTCTCTTCCTTGGTCAACTGATCATAAGGCCCAAACCATGAAGACATAGATGCAGACAGAAAGAGTGAGGGTAATGTGACAGAAGTGTTGACAATGGGCATTTGGGCCACTTCTTCAGGTAAGTTTCTTGTGCCTTCTGGTTCTGCTTGAGACTGATTTCCTATGTATCACTTCCCTTCAATGATGGAGTTCTGCTGTGCATGTCTAACTTTGTGACTCTGTAGGTCAGACAACACCCAGTTCATGAGTGGCCTTTTAGTCTGCACTGTGACTTCATGGCCCACGGTTAGTCTTTCAGTTTCACTCAGGCCCAGTAACTAGCCAAAAGCTGTGTCTCCAAATAAGATTAGTTATCTACAGAGGATGGCAGGGCTTTGCTTCCAAATCCTAAGAGTCTGTACTGTGATTTACCAATACAGGCCTGCCAAAGACTCTAATCTATATCTTTATCTACCACTCATATTTCAAGCATCATTGAATAAGCTGGATCATATTGCCCAAGGGGCAGAACGGTTTGCACAGCAGCCTGAACCTATTGCAGAACCTTCTCTTATTCTGGGCCCCCTTCAAAACTAGCAGCTTTTGAGTCACTTGATAAATAAGCCAGAATAGCAGAGCTAAATGAGGGATACATCTTTCAGAAAGAGGCCCTTCAGACTTTTTGCCTCCTTTGTAGTTGTAGGAGGGTCTAGATATAATAACTTATCCTTCGTTTTAGTAGGGATATCTCAACATGCTCCATACTACTTGACCTCTCAAACTTTCACTGAGCTAGTAAGTGTCTGCATTTTTTTTTTTTTTAAGATTCTGAACTTTTATTTTCTGGCATGAAAAGTACAAATAATTAAACAATTCCATGTAAAATTCTGTTACCGTGACCAGGCCTGTAATCCTGGTAATAAATAGTTTAAACGCAACGCAAAGTGTTCTTGTTTTTTTTCTTGTAGTTTTTTTTTTTTTTTTTAATTACCTCCAACATGTACTCTGTCGTGACTTAAAACATTCCAAATAAATATCAGGATGAAGGGAGGGCTGGAGGGGCTGAGCCCCCTTCCCAGGAGCCCTGGTTCAGCCTGCCACTGGGGTGAGGGGCTGGCCTCCAGGGAGGGGGCCTGGCTGGGCTGAGTTCTGTGTTTTAGAAAAAGATGTCCCCTCCTCGTCTTGGAGGGGGGGTGGCAGGGACCTAGACCTTGGTGAGGGGGTGGGGATGTGCCCCCTCTCCAGAGCCTAGCCAACCCCACCCCCCAGGGTAGGGGGCAAACCCAGCCCTTATTGCTCACAAACGCCTCAGGCACGCTTCCCACATGGGCACACGTGTTGGCACAGAGGCCGGAGGGGGAAAACCCCAAGAAACAGCAGGCAAGAGGAGGGACCCCTGGGGGCTCCTGCCTTGCTGGAGGGAGAAGGGGAACTCAAAACCACAAGAATAAGTAGGTTTGTATATCAGGCTAGGGTTGTCACCAGTTAAATAGGACTGAAAAAATTCTCAAGACAAGACCTGAACATTACTGCCCATTGGCGCAGGGCACTAGTCCTGGATGCTGCTTGGCTACCTTTACTGTTAATAATTATTATTTAATGATTCCACTTCCCCTTTTATAAATAAATTAGGCATAACCAAGTCTCGGCAAAAAACTAAAAGAAACAACCATTGTTCCTTAACTTGCAAACTGGATTTAGTAACAGAAATATACACAAATGTCCCTACAACAGGGATAATAAATAGTTAACATAACAATAAGTTAAAACTACAAGAAGCTAAATTCGGCAAAAAAGTACAAGAAAGTTAACTGATGCCAGTTTATGTCTTTTTGTTGTTGTTGTTGTTAATCTCTTCTGTGTGTTTTTTCTTTCTTTTTTTGTCACTTTTTTTCTCTTATGTTTGTGTTTTAGTCTCTTTTTTTGATTTTTTTTTTTTTTTTTCTTTTTGTTCCTTGCAGCAGAATCTCCACAGATGTTTAATACAAACACCAGGAGGGGTAGGGGTGGGGGAGAGAGAGCTGGACAGTCAGATGGGGCCACGGCCAGGCACCAAACGCTGGAACAAGGGTGGGGGTGCGGGGAGGAGAAGGCAACAAAGCTAACGTGGGGGTATGCAATTCTCAGTTCTGACTGGGCCCCATTGAGGACTCCCGGGTGTGTGTAGGTGGGGGAGGGCTCCAGTCTCTGGCTTCTGTCAGAAATTTTTTAAAAGAATGAAAACTAGGGGGATGTGAAACTCAGAAGCTTTGGCTGGGGCCAATCTTGGGATGGGGGCTGCATCCAATGCCCTCACCAATCTTTAAAGACTGAAAACCCAACAAACCAAAAATGGGTGACAAGTGGGCTGGGGGGAGTGCGGGGCAAGGGTCCCTGGGCCCGTCCACCCTGGGCCTGGAGGGCATAGTGGGTGCTTGCTGTGGGGGAGGCTCAGGGTCAGGCCATGGCCTCGCCCAGGGAGGCTCAGCCCCAGGGACAGAGGGTACTTTGGCCTCGAGTGTTGGGGGGTGAGGGGGGACTGCTAACGTCAAAGTGGAACGAGGTATCGTGTGTCTGAATGTGTGGACGCTGGGTGTGCACGCCTGTGTTCAAGGGCGGCAGGGAGACCATTGATGATTCAGGAGAGAATTCTGCAGAGAACCTGGGGCAGGGGCGGTGACCAAGGCTGGCCAGCCCAGCAGGAGGAAGTAGAGGGGCAGGGTAGATAGAGGAACCTCTCATCTGGGCCTGATGCTGTGAGCATGTCTGTGTGTGCTCCACAAGTCAGTCTGCAAGAGAACTATGAAGCTTTCTAATTCCCTAAAGGAGTCCTGGTGTGGCACTGTGGGTTAATGTGCCAAACTGCAAAGCTATTTGAACTGCAAGGTTGGCAGTTCAAGCTCACCAGCTGCTCCTTGGAACCCCTACACAGGGTCACTATGGGTTAGAACTGACTTGACAGCACTTAACAACAACAACAATTCTCTAAAGAATTACAGCCTTCAAAACCCTATACAGGGACTCTATGACTTGGAACTGACTCAGTAACACACAACCACTACTACCACCAGCACACAGATGTTTTACCAATAAGTCTAGAGTCATTGCTACTTCATCCTTATTAGGTCTAATCAGCACAATGCCATCAATATACTGTTTTGTGGAAGGGAAAGGCAGTCAAGTTCCCTGTGAACTTAATTATGTTGTAGTGTTGGAGAGTTACATACCTTGAGGTATAGTAGTAAAGACATATTGTTGGCCTTACCAGCTGTAGGCTAACTGCTTCTGGTGATCCTTCAGAACCAGAATTGAGAAAAAGGCATTGGTCAGATCAATAGTTGCATGCTAGGTAGCAGCAGATGTATTAATTTGCTCAAGCAATGAAATCACATCTGGAACAGTAGTACAATTGGAGTCACCACTTGTTATTCTCCAAGATCCCTCTATTTTTTCATCAGGCCAAATAGGCAATTTAGTTAGGGAATCACCACCCTTCTATCCAACAAGTGCTTGATTAGACACTGATCTCTGCAGTCCCTCCAGGAAAGCAGTACTGCTTTTGGTTTATTGTTTTTTTTTTTTTTTTTTTTTTTTTTTTAGGTAAAGACAGTTCTAATACTTCCACTTGGCTTTTCCTATTATAACAGCTCTTATTCAAGATGTCAGGGGCCCAATGAGGGAGTTCTACCAGTTTTTGAGTATTTCTTTTCCAATTGTGCATTCAGGAACTGGGGAAATCACTACATGATAGACTCAAGGACTCACTAGAAATACTGTGAGATGGACCTGAGCTAAGATTCCATTAGTATCTTGAACTTCATGTGCCCTCACTTGACCAATTTGCCACATGATATTTCTGGACTCCTGGAATTAATGTCAAATCAGAGCCAGTGTCCAGTAATCCTCCAAAAGTATGATTGTTTCCTTTTCCCCAAAAAAACAGTCACTCTTGTAAAAGGCTATAGATCCCTCTGGGGAAGACAGAAGGAGTGTATTATTTGGTGGTGTAGTGTAGCGGGTTCTATCCTCAAGTGACCAGCCCCACCCCCTTCATTCAAGGGTCTGTAAAGTGGCTCAAGTCTGGGAATTGATTGAGGGGTTGTGACTCTTTATTCTGGCAATTCAAGTTAGACTGCAGTTCACTTGACCTAGAATTCTTCTGCTTGTATAAATCAAGTAAATATTTCGAGGTTTCCCATCTATTTCACTTCTAGGGGCACTCTGTCTAAGAAGCCAATGCTGTAAGTCCATAAAAGTTAGACTAGCCTGATTGCTACTTTGACTTGCTGTCTATTATGGTCATAACACTTATCTTGTCTTTGTTGATTAAATGTTGCCACTTGGCCCCCAACACCAGGAGGTTCAGTCTGCCCAATTGTAGTTAGATGTATTAATTAAATCAGGGCATTCCCACTGTCCAATCTGATGTATCTAAAACAGCCATCATAGCAATCTTCAAGGATGTTGGGGTTCTTTTCACAAATTTGTTCCCCACTGTTGGGGTAAGAAATGTGTCCTGTGTACATTTCATGTGTGGGTCTATAGGTCTAGTCTGATAAATTCACTTTAACATGTAAATTTCCCTAAGCCTTTGGATACTTTATACAATGGTACTTCAACTTGGTTTATTGTAGGCCACCATGCAAGTCACGCTTCAGTGAATCAACAAAATTAATGATTAGATCTTCTTTAAACCTCTCAAGCTGAAATATCAAAAGAAGAATTTGTGCTTGGTGGGCCAATATTAATAATTCAGACGATGTTGTTTTTTGCACCATTATCCCACAATCTTAATAGCCATTCCCACATACAATCTACAGGCTTCTGTTTGTACATATTAGAAAAATTAAGCAGTTATTTTGGAGTGTAACATATGTTTTCCTGAGTTACAATTTGTACTATACCTTTTTGGGAATGCTGGGATTTAAGTCTAGTTATAGGCTAGAGGGACCTAGTTATATAGAGGAGGGACCCACTACCAACAAGAAAGAAGAGTCAGGAGTGGAGTGCATCCCTTGAATTTAGGGTTCCTGTACTGTGAAGCTTCTAGATCCAGGAAACAATTGTTGCCAAGACATGAACATCTCCAGAGAGTTCTGGGCCTCCAGATACTGAAAGAAAGAAGACATGGATTCTCTCCAGAGCCAGTGCTCTGAGTTTAGACATCTAGTCTCTGAAATTCTGAGAGAACAAACTTCTGTTTGTTAAAGCTTTTTCTGTTATAGCAATGCTAGACAACTAAAATAGTGGGTCTCATTTCCTCCACCCCACTATCATCCATGAAGGCCACCATCTTAGTTTCTTAGGACTACTATAACAAAATGTCACAATGTGGATGACATTAAAGAACATGAATGGATTGTCTCACAGTTCTCTGGTCTGAATTCAAGTGCTCAGCCATGTTGATTCCTTCTCAGGTTCTGAGAAGGAAATGGTTTCATGACTCTCTATGATCTACTGCTTCCTCAAAAGTTGGAAATAGCAAAGCCATAGGACATATATATATATGCCAGTGGAGCTCTGGTAGCATAGTGGTTACGAATCGGGCTGCGAACCTTAAGGTCAGCAGTTCGAAACTACCAGCTGCTCTGCAGGAGAAAGATCAGGCTTTCTACTCCCGTAAAGATTT
>NW_006408824.1:2566096-2580512 GCF_000296735.1 Chrysochloris asiatica
ATATATATATATATATCCCAAGAAATAAGAGCCTCAGCACAAGTATATATTCACATACCCATGTTCATTGCCGCACTATTCAAAATAGCAAAAAGATGGAGACAGACTAAATGTACATCATTGGAAGAACAGATAAACAAACTTTGGAACCATACACACAATAGAATACAATGCAATGCTGAAGAAAAGCAATGGATCTGTGAAGTACCTCATAACATGGATGAACCTGGAAGATATTATGCTGAGTGAAATTAGTCAATCACAAAAGGACAAATATTGTATGTGTCCATTATTATAAACACTCAAGAAAAGATTTTCATGTTAAAAGAAAGATTCTTTGATGGTTACCAGAGATGGGAGAGAAGGGAGAGTAATTCACTAGCTAGGGGGTAGACACATATTAACTCAGGTGATGGGAAAGGCAATATACAAGATGAGGGAGGTTGGCAGGAAAGGATGATGAAGGCAGATGAAGACACAGGGAGGAATGCAAGGGTAAAGGGGATAGAGGTAAATACTGTCATAAACACAACCCTGCACTAATAGTGTTTGTTGGGTGGATACTTGGACAGATACATAGGCTGAGCAGGTATGGGAGGAAGAGTGGTAGTATACCCACATATGTTGGAAAGAGGATATTTG
Source organism: Chrysochloris asiatica (assembly GCF_000296735.1). Classification (NCBI taxonomy): domain Eukaryota; kingdom Metazoa; phylum Chordata; class Mammalia; order Afrosoricida; family Chrysochloridae; genus Chrysochloris; species Chrysochloris asiatica. The sequence goes on from NW_006408824.1 coordinate 2,566,739, forward strand.
TACATGGATATTTACTTTTGCTTCAAACACATCATGAATGCAGTGGAGCACTTAGGGGGCAAAATGATGAAAAATTTTTTAGATATTATCGAATGTGTTAAATCAATGAGTGGTCGGTTCTAGGGGCTCGGGACCATAGTCTCAGGGGACACCAACCTGATGGCACCTAACAACAACAACAACAAGCTTTGTTATGTATTTTCTTGTGTTTTGGTGATGATTACCAACAGCCATACGAAAACTGTACTTTTGATAACTCTGTTTCTCTAGATATTTATCTGCCTTTTTATGATAATGGCCTCCTGAGACCCTGCCAGGATCCCAACCACCCTCTGAAGTATGGCTTAATATTAGACCTTTCTATTTGGGGGCGGGGGGGAGATGGGGGATGGGACTCCTGGTGTGGTGCTGTAGGATCATCACTAGAATAAGAACCACAAGGTCAACAGTTCAAACCCACCAGCAACTCCTTGGAAACCCTATGCAGGATTGCTATGAGTCAGAACTGACTTGACTGCATTTAACAACAACTTTGGGGTGAGGAAACTCTGGTGACAGAGTGGATTATGTGTTGGACTGCTAACTCCAAGGTCAGCAGTTTAAATATAGCAGCCACTCAGTGAGATGAGGCTTTCTGTTCCTGTAAAGATTTATACCCTCAGAAACACCATGCAGGGTCACTATGAGTTGACGTTGATTCAAAGTACACAACCACCACCACCACCACTTTGGGGTGGGGTGAGAAGAAAGGGCTGGAACTGAAAAGAAGAAAGAACCAGAAGCAACACTTGCAAGGCTGGCTTTCGGATGGAATAATGAGGCAGACCTAGGCCTAGGCCTCTCTATGGATCCCCAAGATGGACCTTCTTGTATATAGCATACTGGGACACTAGAAAGGTCACAGTATCATGTCAGGCCCTGAGAGATTGGACAGTCATTGGTTAGAAGTGTTTTACTTTCTCTGAAAGTAAAGAAAACCTAGGAACAACAAGAAGCTCTGGTGCCCAGACTGTGGTCTCTCAACACCATTTCCATGAAAAGGAAGAAGAATATTTTGGAGAGATGGTTGAGTCCAGGTTCAGGAGGACACTGAGGCACCTTGGCCTTACAATGAGCATGGGATTCATCAAAGACCATTGCACTACATGCAAAGATGACAGGAGCCACCTGATACCTAACCTTCTGGTCAATGATGGAGCAGGTTGTACTTCAAAATCATGGTTAAAAATGATTGAAACAAATCTGTGTTCATAATGAAGTTCAAATAGAAAATTATTTTTTAAAAGTTCTCCATCATCCTCATTGGTGATTACAAATGAATAGGGCACCAATTTATTATGAAAACTGATGAGGAGGGAGATAGTCACACATGTCTCTGCTTTTTCTTTCCAAATGACATTTCAGGGAATCAAATGGAAGATGAATAAAAGGTCTATAAGAATGCCAGCTAATAAATGTGAAAAGAATTATAAACATTACCATTTTACAACCAATAAACAGTCCTGGTGTGGTGCTATGGGATAAGCATTGGACCACAAGATTGGTTTCAATTGCAAGGTCAGAGGTTCAAACTTAACAGCCATGCCTTGGAAATCCTATAGAGGATTGCTATGAGTCGGAATCAACTTGATGCCACTTAACAACAACAACAGGAAGGAAGCATAATCACCTGTGTCCATCTAGTCAGTTCAGACTCAGTGACTTTATAGAACAGAGTAGAACTGCTCCATGGGGTTTCCAAGACTGTAAATCTTTATAGGAGCAGACAGCCTCATCTTTCTCCGGCAGAGATGCTGGTGGGTTTGAACAGTTGACCTTGTAGTTAGCAGCCCACCCTAGACAATTACCATTGATGGCTAAAATCCATTAGATAGAAGACTGATTGATCAGGTTGAACTTGCTGAGCAATTCTGAGATTATTAAAGCACCAGAGTAGATGTTCTGAGTTGCCAATTGGATATGCTTAACCCCATCGAAAATAAGTTCTTAACCTTTATTCTGATCAAGGCTTCACCAGTCCCCAGGGCATGCAGGGGAGAGAGGAACATGCTATTCATCACCACAAGGAAGCAACCAGTCACATATAGAATGAGAACATTCAGTAGGACTCTGCTTTTGAACTAATGAATAGTCCTCACATAGGTATTGGGAAGAAAGCTCTGTGAAAAATTTAATACACAAGAGATGATGAATCAGCCAAACATTAGTGTGGTTTGTTTAAAGCATAACACAAAAGCACAAAAAGACATTTTAAAAACAAAGAAAATTGAATATGGACCAGAAATAGATATTGATGAATTACTGTTGACTACGTTAGGTGTGACAAAACAAAACGTCCTTATTTATTATTATGTTGTCATTGTTAATTGCCATTGAGTCAGTTCTGGCTCATAGTCACCCTGTATAGGAGCAGCTGGTGAACTTGAATCCCTGATCTTGCAGTTCAAACTAACTTTGCAGTCCAGCACATTATTCTGCAGTGTCACACTAGGACTCCTAATATATATCCTATTACATATATATATATATATATATACATTGAAATATGCATGGTGAGTATTTCCTCAAAACAATTCAAGAAAAACAACTAGAACACAGCAATGTAAGGGTGGGGGGGGCAGGAAGATACAATAATATTTGGGGAAAAAATAGTTGTTGAAGCTGCAGAGTTGTAAAGGGTTCAGTACACAATATTCATTATTTCTGTATATGTTCTATCTAATAAAAATATAGAAGTAAAATGTGTATGTTTTTAGGTTTCTGGAAGGGTTGTTCTGGATTTGGCATGATGATAAGATTTAGTGCAGAGTGTGAATGAAATGAGGGGGAATTTTTGTCCCAGGCACACCTTTCTCATATTTTCACAGAAACCAAGGAAGCTCTGAGGAGAAAAAGAACAGAACGAGGAAGGACATGACTGTTGAACACAACTTTATGATAGCCTGGAAGATGTGACTCAAAGTGATTACTCTAAATTTATAAACCTAAGTTTTTCCTGAGTATTTGCGTGTTGTCATGTAATATAGATACTTGAAGCTTGGCCCTACTGATTACCTCAGGACTCACATGTAAAGACTAGATTGGTTATTACTGTTCCCTGTGAGATGGCAACTTTAGTGCACCCACAGGGCTCCAAGCCCATGAGGAGGTGAGACACAAATCTTTTCTGAGGTCCCTGAAGCTGTTCTCTCACTCACTCAGACATTGCCTGGGCTAAACCTTGAGACTCTGAAGGGATGTTTTACTGTTGCTCCTGCTGATATGGATCCAGGCTTGGGCATATCTGTGGAGATAAGGTTTAAAAAGGAATATATCCTCTTGTGTCTTCATTACTCATTTCCTATCTCACTTTCAAGATATCTTGGTGCTTCATCAGCGATAGTACTCTCAGGGCACTCTGAAGGCAACACAAACTATTTCATGTGAATGTGGTGCTTGTTGGCTCCCAGAAGTTCTTTATGTTGGTAAAAAGTTGGACCCAAAGGGAGGAATGGCTATGGTGTGTCCATCTCTAGAGACCCTTCATTTGTGCAGTCTTTCTCTGTTCTTGAGCTCCATTTCTGTTTGGAGTTGGACTAATCTGAACCCATCCTGTTTTCCCCACACTTTGAGACCCACAACTGGACTTGAGCATGTCAAATTTTTCTTATCCCTTCCAGTATCCCTGGTGAGGGAAGGACTTTCATGAAAAAGAGCCTTCTCCCCTTGATTGTTCAAGTCTCATCTTGGATCCTGAACCTAAATATGGAAAACTTATAAAGGTGGAGATGAGGTTGGTGACTTGTTCTTAGGAGACTTATGAGACTGGAGCGCAGTGAGCACTAGCAGAGGACAACAGACTAAGACCAGTTGCATGGTTCCCAGCTGGGTTCCCAGAACCGAACTGGAAGGACAGGCTACAGCACTTCCTGCTGCCTGAAACCTAGACACACAACCTCTCCTGTGTTCTCCATTCTCCACTTCTTCCCCCAAAGGGAGGATAGGGCCATGTCCAGGTCACAATGCCTCTCAGCCTCATTTTCCCAAATGGCCTGCTTACCTCAGACTCATTGGCCATCTCACTGTGTGGTTTTCAGGTCAGTCCTGGGAACCCAACCTTGCTGATGGAAGACTGTCCTGGGAGGCAACAGAGTAGGAAGTAAAGAAAAGCATCTATACTCCGTGCTAGGGAACTGAGACTGTGCTTCTCTTGTGTTTATTGAAGCACATGGACTGTGGAATGGGATGTGGGAGTAAAATTTACTTTTCATTGAAAATCTTTCTGTAACATGTGCACTTTATAATTTGTTTTGTATCTACCACTCATAATGTACATAAGTGAATATCAAGTAGGTTGTTGTTTTTGTTGTTGTTGTTAAGTGCCATCGAGTTGATTCTTACTCATAATGACCCTGTATAGGGTTTCTTTGGTTTAAAAATCTTCCTGGGAGCAGAAAGCCCATCTTTCTCCTGCTGAGTAGCTGATGGGCTTGAACTGCAGACTGTGTGGTTCACAGTCCAGTGCTTATCGTATGGAGCCACTGGGCTCCCAAATAGGTGGTATTTATAAGCAAATAATAACATAAAAGTATAGGGACAGGGAAGGAACTTGTGTCTTCATAGTCTTCATGGTTATGGAGCAGACCTATCCAGGAAATGAGAGTCTGCTATAAAGAACAATAAACAGAGTATCTCAGAGTTCTGGAGAGAGGGAGACCAGGTAGACTCTCAATCTTCTCTACTTGGGTGGACAGTTAGACTAGATCTTGACCTGTCTCATTATTTCTCAGAAGCACCAAGCTCTTGAGTAGGGAAATATTGCCTAATTGAGGATGACCAGACTGAGAATGTTAGCACCTTAATCTCAAAATAACCAAACCAGTTTTCACAGAGTCAACTCCAATTCATCATGGAAACCCCATGTATGTCACAGCAGAACTGTGTTCTGCTTTTCAATTGCAGTTGTTGCCAAGCTGAAACAAGGGTTTGTCGCCTGTCACTGTAGTCAATCACAGAGACAGGGAGAGATCCAATCTAAGCTGTAGTAACAGAAATCCAGCAGTCTGGAGGACAGGGAGGATGATCCCTCAACATTGTCCTCCCAACTCATAAAAACAAGCACATTATATAGGGCAGTGTACATCAGCTAAGCATTTAATCTGTTTTTATTTACATTCCACAGTGAAGTAATAACAGAGCCGTTTTCCTTTGTCTTGAAAAAACATTTCATTCCCAGGGTATTCATGACCCATCGACTCAGGAAATTATCTCCAATGGCCTTCAACTTAATCTAAAGGCTTAGACACATTTTGGTTTGTTTCCAGAGACCATGAAACTAAAGCTTAAGACAGTTTTTCTGAGGGTAGGCAGGAGCGTTTTTAGTTTATTTCCTGCAAGGCAGAAACTAGAATTCTTAAAGGCAAAGATCGCATGCTTTCACAGTGATCTTTTGGAAAGTACAAGGGTGAGTCAAAAATTACCCACACTCCAGTTATATTAAAATACTCATCCACTTCCACGGTTGATGACGACATTGAGCAAGCACATGGAAATGATTCTGTTGATTTGTGGATTATGTGGCAAATCATTTGCAAATCAGCCATGGTTCTGCCTATGAAATAATCCACAACAGAGTTGGGTTTTGAAAAGTTTGTGCAAGCTGGGTACCAAAACAACTCACGGAAGAGCATAAACAGAAGTGTTTGGTCATCTGAAAACAAAATTTGGACCAATACTTGAAGGAAGTTGAAAGTTTCTTAAGAAAAGTTGTTACCGGTGACAAGACATGAATTCATCACTATGAGCCTGAAAGTAAATGGCAGAGTGTGGAATTGGAAGCATCCTCAATAACTGAACAAGAAAAGCCAAACATCAGCTGGAAAATTTATATTCACAGTTTTCTGGGTTTCTCAAGGGGCCAGTATTGGAACACTATTAGGAAAAAGGTTCAACAACCAACAATACTCATTATGGCAAAAGGCTCACTGAAGAGCTGAAGCCTAAACTTCAGATTAAACTCAGAGGAATGCTATTCAAGGGTGTTGTGATCCTGCATGACAATGTATGTCCATACACCTCTGCCCACACTGTTGACACTCAACAAAAATTTAGTTTTGAGTTGTTAAAGCATCTTCCCAATAGTATCGGTCTTATTCCATCAGACTTTCACCCATTTGGCCCCCTGAAAGCAGCCCTTTGAAGAAGAAGATTTACCTCTGATGAAGAAGTAAAGACAGTGGTGCATTCATGACTTGCAGCTCAGCCTAAAACATTTTTAATAAGAGGATACAAAAGCTTGTTGACAGATGGACAAAATGTTTTGAAAAGCAAGGAAATTATGTTGAAAAATGATGTATTTGTCATTTCTAAAAGCTGATTAAAATAAAGTCTATAGCCAGAGTGCTGATAATTTTTGACTCACCCTCATAGATAGCCAAAGTTACTTCTGAGGTGCCTCTGGGTGGATTCAAACCACCAACCGATCAGTAAGTAGACTAGTACTTAACCATTTACACCACTCAGGAATTCTATTTTAGTAGCACAGCATAAAATTAGGACTGCATAGAATGAGTCAGAATCTTTGTCTTGGGAGAAATGAATGCAGAAATTTTCACCGAGTCTGGTGTTGGTCACATGCTTTACAGCAAAAAATCCAAGCATATGTCTTACTTTCTTATATGGCAGGCACCTTCATCAGCACTAGGACTCTACCACATCTTAAATAGAAATGATTACCTCATCCTCAGAGAGCAGCCCAGAGTAGTCAAGGTGACCTGAAATCTTTACTTAGGACATCTGGGGTTCAGATGACTAGCCAAAAGCCCATCTAGTTGCTCACATCTCCATACCTAGATCCTAAAGTGGATGTGGGTAGGATCAAGCACCTTCAGCCTTATCCATCATCCCCTCAGAGGGATAATCCACCTTGAGAATGGATTTTCTGCTTGTGTAGTTGATCAAGGTGAAGATGGAAGGCATGCATAACATTAAAATTTGAACTAAAGGAAAGGAAGAGACAGTTTCACATCCATTGGGCCAAGGGAATAAAATACTTGCTGAAGAAGTGACAAGAGAAGTCATCCCTGAGTGAGACTTAGTCAAAGGCCATGCAGTGGTGTTTGTACAAGGCTAGCAGAGTGGAGGGAAGGTTTGTGTCTCACTTCCTCATGGGTCTGGAGCATGATGTTAAGACTTGAAGCTATCATGTCAGACATTACAGTAATAGTCATCCTCATCCTCAAGCCCAGGTGTCCTGGTGCAGTGCTGTGGGCTAATGTGCCAGACTGCAAAGTCACTTGAACTGCAAGGTCAGTGGTTTAAGCTCACAAGCTGCTCCCTGGGAACCCTATACTGGGTGGGAATTGACTCAACAGCACTCAACAACAACAACAACAACAACATCCTCAATCCCAGAGATCTGCAGAATGCCTGAATTAGTAGAAGGTTATTTGGATCTAGAAAAGTGGCTAGGGACTCCAGATCCCAAAGTTGTACTTAAAGAATAGTAGAGGAGAAACCAGAGAGGGCTCCCTGACTTCTGTTGGTACCAGTTTATGGCAAAGTCATCAACACTGAAACCACTACTCAGGGTGCAAGAGAGTCTCACCAATGTTCCCAATGATGCAGAGACAGAGGATGGCTGAATGAGCATAGACTAGGAGAGGGAACCTGCAAACACAGCCACTTGTGGGTGATGGGGGAGGGACCAAAGTTAAGTTGATAGGACTCTTAGAGGAGATGAAGCCAAGGTGAGAGGTGACACTGAGTATCTGAGGCCTGTCCCTACCTGTGCAATGAGAGAGGATCGTGAGGAGGAGAAGGATCCAGGCCATGGTGGACACAGCTACCCTGAGACAGAGCTGGGTTAGCTTGCCCTAGACCTCTTTTATTTCCTCCTCACAAGTATAGGGAGTCCTGGTGTGGCGCTGTGGGTTGATGCACTAGACTGCAAAGTTGGTTAGAACTGCAGGGTTGGTGGTTCAAGTTCACCATTTGCTTCTCAGAAACTCTATACAGGGTTTCTATGGGTCAGAGCCTACTCGAAGGCACTTAACAACAGGTATAGAGGAGGGGATATTCATGCAAAAGTGTTCCCACTCACTGCCTCTACTCTTTTTCAACTTTTTCAGGCTGTGGATACAGGTGGAAAGGGGATTCTGAAACTCAGAATTTGTCTGATGGATAGGATCTGAGAGGAAGCACAATCTAGGACCATATACACAGAGGCCACAGCTGCTGATCCCCATATAGGCACAGAGTCCAACCCCCTCTACCTACCCTACCCCCACTTGAAGTTTTTTGGGGCCTGATCTATCTATAAACACACTTTATATGTTTCCAGAACCTGTCCAAGGATGCCCTCTACTGATTACACAGAAAATGTCAGTCTCTTCCCTGAGCCTTGAGAATCTGTCATTTTACTTTTTCACTGTCACTGCACATATATTAATTGAGAGCTTTATTTGCCAAGCACTGGGTTCAGCTCACTATTACTAACTTTGGTGGTGGTGTGCCGTGGAGTTGGTTCTGACTCATAGTGACCCTGCATAGAGTTTCTGAGGCTGTAAATCTTTCTGGGAGCAGAAAGCATCATCTTTCTTCCTCAGGACAGCTGGTAGTTTCTAACTGCTGACCTTGAGGTTAGCAGCCTGACTCGTAGGATTGTGAATATGAAAAGTACCATAAAACACAGGGATGATTTCAAAAACTCTTTTGGGAAATTTGCGGACATCTTTTTAGAGTGGTCATCCTTCATTCTGGTACTTGAAGAACTACTATATCGAAAGAGAGGAAGTGGCATTGTAGGAGGAAAAAGGTTAACACATCACTTAATGGGGATCCTGTCAAATGTGTGTGTTGCTGACTGACGTGGCTACTTAGGTATTACTGTGCTACATTAAGAGCACACACCTGGATATCAGGAGAAGAGTCCAGCCCAGCTCTACCTTAGATCAGTCTGTGACCCCAGGTATAGTTTCCAGATAAAATACAACACAATAGTGCATGTTGTTGTTGTTAAGTGCCATCAAGTCGGCTTCAATCCACAGTGACGCTGTATAGGGTTTCCAAGGAGCAGCTGGTGAGCTTGAACTGCCGACTTTGCAAAATCTGTGTAATCTATACACCCATACCACCAAGGTGGACCAAACAGTGCCCACCACACTACTCTTCTATAGTTCCTGTGAATGTGAGGGCACCCTCCTAGCTAACTGAACCTATAACCAACAAAACTGGGATAGCCTTAACCCTCTTAGCTCAGCAACAAACTCAACTCAGAAATCATGTTTATCAAAACAGACTAGCCCTAGACTATTTATTAGCTCAAGAAAGGGGGTGGGTTTGTGGAAAATTGAACCCGACAAACTGTTGCTTACAGATAGATTATCAAGGTAGAGCCATTGAGGACATTGTGAAAAAGATCCCAAACTAGCTCATGTTCCTGTGTGAGCTTGGAACGGATGGAGTCCAGAATCATTATGGGCAGGTGGGTTCTCAGCATCAGAGGATTCAAAACCCTGGTGAGAGGATTTCTGATCATCATATGGGGATGTCTGCTCATCCCATGCCTCCCTCTACTGGCTATCAAAACACTAAAATGCATAGTTGAAGCCAGGGTAAAAAAGAAAACTACTTCCCACGTACTCTGGCAACATACCTATCAGCCTGTGCCCACTGACCTAAAAAGTATCATCCAGAAAAGTAAGGCCCACTAGTTCGCTATCTAGCTACACAGACCTCAAAGGGAGGAATGAGGCAGGCAGGCCTGTGGAAATAGGTGTTGGCCCCCATGTCCCCCAGGCTCATAGCTCATTCCTGGAGTAAGGTTGACATTCCAGGAAATAAGCAACAGACCACCTCAGTCTCATGTGATTACCCAGGCTAATCTTCTGTTCCTGACCCACCTCTGGGAGGGAACAGAGCCCTGAGCTAATGTTCACTGCTTCTGCTTCTGTAACTGTTTGATTATATGCTCATACATCCTTCTCCGCCATATGTTTGAACCAACTAATCCTAGGTAGCCCTGTGAAGCTGTTAGCCCCGCTAACCAATCCCAAATGAACTCATGTATGCACCTCCTATTCCCTATAAAATATCCTCACACAGAGAAGACCAGGCTTAGTCTCTGGATACGAATCCACTGAGCCACATTCTAGCACAATAAAGCCCTTCGTTTGTTACAAAAAAACCATGAGCTGCAGTTCAGCTGTAGCACCACACCAGGACTCCATAATAATGCATAGGGCATATATATTCTAAAATGTTATTCATTGGTTATCTGAAATTGAAATTTAAATTATCTTCCAATATTTGCTTTTACAACATTTCAGGTTATACCTTCACTGTCCTCGGCCTGAGAAATGAATAGAGTGGCTCATATTTAAGGATGAAAAACTGCTGTGAGGTTTAAACTATATTAAAAACATACATAGATGTGGATGCACAGACACACAGCAAACATGATCCCAATGCCATCTGTGACCTGCTAATGGACAGTAGACTCTCACTGGGAGGACACAGAGGACTGGCAGTATTGGTCTTCTCGGTTGAGAGACCAAGGGACCAGGAGAGACGATGTAGGAGGTGGAGGTACTTTTTATGCTTTTATAATTTGGCGTCTTGGTTATGTGGTTATTACTTATCTGACATCCATCTTCACTATCTAATTCTGCTATAACAGAAATATTGCAAGTGGATGACTTTAACTACTAGAAATTGATTCTCTCACATTTAAGGAGGCTAGAATTCCAAATTCAGAATGCTGGTTCTAAGAGAAGACTTTTTCTTTGTTGGCTCTGAGGAAAGGTTCTTGTCTCCTTTAAGCATCTGTAGACCCAGCATTCCTTGTAGATCTCCATGTGTCTTGGCATTAATCTTCCCCTGAATCTAGGAGCTTCACAATGTAGGGACCCCAGGTCCAAATGACACACTTTAGTTCTAGCTCTTCTAACCTGGAGGTAGTAGGACCCTCTCTCTGCTTACTTCTCTCTCTTTTTATAATCTCAAAAGACATTGACTCAAGATGTGTAGCCTAATCCTGTAGACTGCATCTGAACTCATTTATATCATAGAAGTGAAGAATTACAACATATAGAATAATTACATCATATCAGAGTTGATCACATCAGATCTCCTCATGGGGGTGATTGCATCATAGTAGATAGATCTCATCATGGAGGGGATAACTACATCTCCATCTCGAAATCGCTGAGAATCCTGGCTAAACCAAGTTGACATAAAACCCTATCACAACATCAGAAATAATTATGCAAAAAGCATTCAATACTGAATGAATCATATGAGACACAAGCAGGGTGACTCATCCATCAAGTACAACAGGCTCTAGCTCCAGAGGACCTGGGAAAAGCTTTAATTTTTTTTTTAATCACAAGAACAAATAAAAATGTACTACAGTTTTTGGAGTATATTCATTTGCAATTGTTAATAAGTGCCATGGAGTTGGTTTCAATTCATAGCAATCCTATGCACAACAGAACGAAACACTGCCCAGTCCTGTGTTTTCCTCATACTTGTTATGTTTGAGCTATTGTTGCTGTCACTGTGTCAATCCATCTTGCTGGGGTCTTTTCTTTTTTCTGGCCCTCCACTTTACCAAGCATGATATCCTTCTCCAGTGACTGGTTCCTCCTGACAACATATCCAAATAATGAGAGACAAAGTCTCGCCATCATCACTTCTAAGGATGTACTTCTTTCAAGACAGGTTTTTTTTTTCATTCTGCCAATCCATCATACTTTCATTATTTTCACTAGCACCATAATTCAAATGCATTGATACATCCATGGACTTCCTTATTCGGTTTTCAACTTTTCCATGTATATTGGGAGGATAAATGCAGCCATTTTTAGAGCATAACTATTTTGCTTAATTAAGAGTAAATATCATCAAGCACAGCCTTAAAGCATCTTACATCACTCCCATCCCCTAACTTGTACTTTTAGAAAAATGTAGGTTTTGACTGTTTTAGGTTGCAATGTTAATAATTACTTTGCTTGGCCTGGAGCCTGGTCCCTGTTCTGATAAGAACTGACCATCTGGACAAACAGGAATCAGGGTAGTTAATCATGCCCTCCTTTGAGATGTTTATTGGGGCATCATGACCACATTGTGATGTAGTGTAAATGTTAGAATTGTAGCTGCCTTTACATGTAGCATGTGAATAACTTGGTCAATAAGTACTATAAAAAGTGCTTGTAGCAAAGTGTCATTTGAATAGCAAATGCTTCTCTTTGCAGCAGGGGATTCAGGTAGTCAACTTTCTAATAATAATAAAGGCTTTTTTCTTTGTTTATCTGAAGTGTTGATTAATTGGACCCAAGCTTTGGGGTAACACTATAGGGTGATTGAAAATACCTCTTTTGATCAGGTGTACCTTAGTCCTGAAACTGATGTCTTTGCTCTTGAACATTTTAAAGAGATCTTATGTGGCAGATTTGCCTAATGTAATGCATCTTTTGATTTTTTTTTTTGATTGCTGCATCTATGAGTGTTAATGGTTGATCCAAGCAAAATGAAGCCTTTGACAACTTCAATCTTTTCTCCATTTATCATGATGCTATTTATTGGTCCAGTTGTGAGGATTTTTGTTTTCCATACATTGAGGTACAATCCATACTGAAGACATATATAATCTGTGATATTCATCAGTAAGTATTTCAAGTCTTCTTCACTTAGATCATCTGCATATCACAGGTTGTTAATTAATCTTCTTCCAATCCTTATGCTACGTTAGTCTTGATATATTCCAGCTTCTCAGATTATACAGACTGAATAAGTATAGTGAAAGAATACAACCCTGGCACACGCCTTTCCTGATTTTAAACCATCCTCTTGTTTTGTTCTAAAAACTACCTTTAGGTCTATGTACAGATTCCTCATGAGCACAATGAAGTGTTCTGGAGTACTCATTCTTTGTAATGTTATCTATATCTATATATCTCTATCTATCTATCTATCTATCTATCTATCTATCTATCTATCTATCTATTATTTTTGACTTTAAGAAACGGAAGTTTATTCTTTCACAGTTTGTTGTTAGGAATCATCAAGTTGGTTGTGACTCATAGTGACCCAGTGTACAACAGAATGAAACACTTGCTCCATCCTCAAAACTGTAATGTTTGAGCTCATTGTTGCTGCCATTGTCTCAATCTATTTCATTGAGGGTCTTCCTTTGTCCACTGACCCTCCACTTTGCCAAGCATGATTTCTTTCTTTAAGGACTGGGTTTTCCTAACATGTCCAAAGTACAAAAGATGAAGTCTTGCCATCATCACTTCCACAGAGTAATCTGGCTGTACTTCTTCACAGATTTGTTTGTTCTTCTGGTAGTCCATGATATATTCAATATTCTTCTCCAAAACCATACTTCATATGCATCAATTCTTACCCAGTCTTTCTTGTTCATAGTAGTAGAGCTTTTAAATGCGCCCTCTTTGCTCTTTAACACTTTAACTTTTTTTTTTTAACCACTTTAAAGAGGTCTTATACAGCAGATTTGCCTAATGCAATTGTGTTGTTTGATTTCTTGACTGCTGCTTCCATGAGTGTTGATTGCAGATCCAAGTAAAATGAAATCTGTGATGACTTCAATCTTCTATTTACCATGATGTTATTTATTGATCCAGCTGTGAGGATTTTTGTTTTCTTTAGATTCAGGTGCAATCCATACTGAAGACTGTAGTCTTTAATCTTCATCAGTAAGTACTTCAAGTCCTCTTCACTTCCTGAAAGCGAGGTTGTGTCATCTGCAAATTCCTCCAAATCTGATGCCTTG
>NW_006408824.1:2587258-2589969 GCF_000296735.1 Chrysochloris asiatica
ATTCTGCCCCTTTTCCCCTGAGACTTCCCTACCTGGGTTGCCTGGTCAGGAAAGCACCGCATCCCATCCATATATTTTAAAAAATAATTCACACAGTAGACTGCTTTTGCATGGTCAATAAAGCACAAGTTACCATCTTTCTGGTATTTCTAATTTATAGTTAGAAAATATAATTTTTAATATTTTTATAAAAATGGGTACGTGAAGTAAAAAAAAGGCTAATTGTTGTTAGTTGTTGTTGCGTTGTCCCCCATGCACAGGAGAATGAATATCTGATTAGTCCTGTGCGACTCCCAAGATTAGTTGGGAATCAGACCATTGTGATTGCGTTTTCATTGACTGATTTTTGAAAGTAGATCACCTGGTCTTTCTTGTTACTTTGTCTTAGTCTAGAAGTTCTGCTGAAACCTGTTTAGCACCATAGCAAGACACAGCCTTCCAGTGAAGGATGGGTAGTAGCTGTGTTTCAGATGCTTTGGCTGGGAATCAAACCACACTTCTGCCTGCTAGTAATGATAATAGATAAGTACCGTCAAGTTGATTCCAACTCTTAGTGACCCTTGCATAGGGTTTCCAAGGAAAGACTGGTGGGTTTAAATCTCCAGTGCCACACAAGAACATAGAAGGTGGTAATTCTACCACTGAGAAAGAATGAGAAACCAAAAAACGAATCCAATGAGTCAATTCTGTTGCATACTGACTCTATAGGAAAGAGAAGAACTGTCCTTTAGGGTTTCTGAGATTGTAAACCTTTATTGGAGTAGACAGCCTCATCTTTCTCTGGTGAAGACAGCAGCACAGTGCTTAGTTCACTGTGCCACCAAGTCTCCTTGGAAGAGACTTGTTGTTGTTAGGTGTTATTGAGTTGGTTCCAACTTATAGTGATCCTGTATAGTGTTTCCAAGGGGCAACTGGTGGGTTTGAACTGCCAACCTTATGGTTAGCAGTCCAGTGTTTACCTACAAAGTTACCACACTATTTTGAAAATGACTTTGTTGTTGCAGTTGTTGAGTGCATTCAAGTTGGTTTTGACTCATAGTGACCCTGTATAGAATTTCCAAGGAGCAGCTGGTGTATTTGAACTTCTATAGGACAGAGTAGAAATGCTCTTTAGGATTTCTGAGATTGTAAACCTTTAGGGGGTAGATAGGCTCATATTTCTCCTGTGGAGCTACTGGATTTGAATCACCAATCTTGTAGTCAGCAGCCCAGTGCTTAGCCCACTGTGCCATCATAGCTCATTGTAAAGGGCTTGTTGTTGTTGTTAAATGCTGTTAATTTGGTTCTCATAGTCACTTTCTATAGGGTTTCCAAAGAGTGGCTTGTGTGCTTGAACCACTGACCTTGAGGTTAGCAGACCAGTGTTCACCACACTCCTTTGAAAATGGCTTTGCTGTTGTTGTTAAGTATTGTAAATTTGTTCTCACTTATATCACCCTGTAGGGTTTCCAGGAGTGACTGATGGGTTTGAACAGCTGACCTTGCGATTAGCAGTCTAGTGCTTGTCCTACAGCACAACACCAAGACTCTGTAAAAAGCTGCTTACAGCACTCAAAAGTCATAATGGGTCCTATCTATCATATGCAATTAGAATGATGTGAAAGAAGTCATGTTAAGAAAGTGTCTAGACCAGTCATCTTAGTGCTCCTTTTCTTGACCAATTAAATAAAACTCCTTCTTTTGTCTTCGCACACACACATACACACACACTAGCAGTGTCTATACTGTATGATCTTTTTACTACATTCTAGAAAATGGAAATAAAGCCATAGTAGCAGAACGCAGATGAGTGGTTGACTGGGGAGGGTGGTATGGAGATTATGGATGGATGAATTACAGATGGTCAGAAAGAGGAGGCTGCTGGGTGGTGGATGTGTTCACTGTCTGGATTGTGATACTTTCAAGGCTGTACTAATATGTCACAGCCTCAATTGGTACATGCTAAATAAGGGTGCTTTGTTGTATGTCAATTTAACCTCAGTAAAAAAGTTGTGTAAAAAAGAATCAATAAAAAAAGAAAAGAAATAGAGAAAGCTCATGATGGAGATACAAGATTCCCTAGTCACAGGTTGGGTCTGAAGTGGTCACAGCTGGACCCTGTCATCACAGCCCTAGGGTTTCATGCAACGAATTTGTATCCCAGCATGGTGGGTATACATCAGGGAAAAGGGCTATTTCCTCTGAGCCAATTTGCCCAGGGAGGGGCTGCAGTGACTGACAGTGAGGAGGGGACTCCTTCCCAAGCAGAGCCCCAGTAAGGAGTGGGCTCAAGATTGCAGCAGTACAAGATAAGAAGTGCCAGGCCCAGCAGCCTCCCCATTCCCTCAAGTCTCTACCAAGATTTTCAGTGGGAAATCCACTCTCTGGCTCTTTACTGTTCATTGGGTCATGATGGAGGTGGTTTTGATACCCAGTATTCTATAGAAAAATGCATAATATTCAGAAAAGTTTCTCAATTTGTTCCTGGTGAGATAAGCAAACAATCTGAATCTTTTTGATAAACTGCAGGTATCAAGAGGTTTTGCTGACACCAGAGATGGGTCATAATGATCCCTGCAAAGAATGCTTGTGTATGCAGAGCCAGTGTCTTGAATTTGGATTTCTAACTTTCTAATCTGTGACACCACTGGACCAATAAACAACATTCTTATCAATGGAGAAAAGATTGAAGTTGTCAAGGACTTCATTCTTCTTGGATCAACTATCAACAC
>NW_006408824.1:2590379-2603461 GCF_000296735.1 Chrysochloris asiatica
AATGAGATGGATTGGCCAGGTGGCATCATTGATGGTGTCAAGTGTGGCAGCGGTAGTGAGGTTGGCCCAGGATTGGACATTGTTTTGTTCTGCTGTGCATGGGGTCACTATGAGTCGGTTCTGACTCGATGGCATCTGACAACAACAACAAATCTGTGACACCAACACCTTGGCAGCAACAATGGGCTCCAGTGTGACAAAAATTGTGAGACTGTCACAGAATTTGGCAGTGTTTCGTTTTGTTGTGCATAGGGTTGCTATGAGTTGAACTGACTCGATGGCAACTAACAACAGCAAAACTTTGAGAAAATTATTCTGTTATTTATTGTCACACACTTGTGAGATTTCTGTTATAACAACAGTAGACAACTATGTCAAATACCTGTCCTGAAACATATCCTATACAGTATCAATCATTTATGAGTAGTATTTATTATGGTTTCTGTTGTCAGTGAAATTTTTGTAGCTCTTAAATATGCCCTGATTTGACCAGAAAATGTGGTCTTATTGGGGAAAATAAGTAGCACAAAAGGAAAAAAAAGACACTTTGTGTATATAAAAGTTTCAAAATATCTGTTCTCAACTTATCATTGCTTCCTTTAAGAAAGGAACTAGAGACAGGGCCAAAAAGTACACTTCTATCTTTTGCTGTAGAATTTATATGTAGATTTTTCGGTTCTATTTTATAATCATTGTTTTTGACTTTAAGATCTTAAATAAATACTGAATAATGAATGCTTAGTTAGTATAGTTTTAAAATCACTGCTCCACAATGGATCAGATAATATAACTAAATCAATATTTAGTATCAAATTAATGAGAGCATGACAATTATTGCTGTAAGCTTTGTTATTTTAAATACCTTTCTCCTGTTGAAATAATTCTTCTTAAAAATTATTTGAAAGCACACATGAAATGTTCTACAGAGTAGAATTACTGCATATAAAGAAGCCCTTGCTTCAAGTGTCTTTAACATTGATGATTTTTTCATATTGTTGTTGTTTTTAGGTGCCATAGAGTTGGTTCCAACTCATAGCAACACGAATGTACATCAGAAGGAAACTACCCAGTCCTGCACCATCCTCTCACTAATTGCTGTGCTTGAACCCATTGTCACAGCCATTGTTTCAGTGCCTCTTGTAATGGTCTTCCTTTTCTTTACTGACTCTCTACTTTACCAAACATGATGTCTGTGAGAGTTACGGTTTTGTGTCAACTTGAATGGGCCAGGATTCTCAGTGGTTGTACAGTTAAGATGTTTCAGTTTCCCATGATGAAATGTACTATGAGCAGCTAATCAGTTGAAAGGATGTTTCCTCAAGGGTATGGCCTGCTTCCTGGTAGGTCTGGATTCTGCATCATCCAATCTGTGGACTTAAGACATTGGCCTGCTCTATTGCCTCGCGATCCTAGGAATCCTTAGCTGTTGGCCATCTTACCTGCTTGCCTGCTATCTGACCTGCCATTCTTGCTTCATTAGTCCTGCAACTATATGTGTCAGAAGCCTCCAGGCTAACTTCTGAACTATGGACTTGGTATTTGCCCACCTCTAAAACAGCATAAATAGTTTCCTTGATAGATACATACCTCTCTATCCTATATCTTGATTTTGATAAGTGCTATCTTGTTGTTCCAACTCATAGCGACCCTGTATAGGGTTTCTGAGGAGTAGCTGGTGAACTTGAACTGCCTACCTTGTGGTTCAAACAGACCTTGCAAAGTACCCTTAGGATTCCTGGTGTAGTGCTGTAGGATAACATGCTGGACCATAAGATAGGTTTGAGATGCAAGGTTGGTGGTTCAAACCCACCAGCTTCTCCTTGGAAATCCTATACAGGATCACTGTGATTTGGAACCAACTAGATGGCACTTAACAACAACAAGTGCCCTGAGATGGCTCTGACACATAGTGACCCTGTATAGGGTTTTGTTGTTGTTAAGTGCTGAGTCAGTACTGACTCATAGTGACCCTGTATAGGGTTTACTCTGCTTTAACTCATTGCAGGAGCAGAAAGCCTCATCTTTCTCCCAAAGAGTGGCTTGCAGGTTTGAACTGCAGATTTTGTGGTCTGCAGTCCAGTGCTTATCATACAAAGCCACCATGCTACCCTAATATGCTGGGCTGCAAAGTTGGTTTGAACTGCAAGTTTGGTGGTTCAAGCTCACCAGCCCCTCCTCGGAAATCCTGTACAGGGATTTTATGGGTTGGAACTGACTCAATGGCATTTTACAACATCAACAACAGCCATCTATCTATCTATCTACACTTCATTTATCTTGCTTCTCTAGAGAAACCAGACTAAGAGTATGTTCTTCTCTAGGGACTGGTTTAACTTGGTAACATGCCCAAAGTACATAGAAATAAGTAAAAATCTCCAATTTCTTAATCTTTTACTTTAGTGGTTGGTGTGTGAATTTGAATAGTAGTTTTACTAACAGGTGTTCCTTCTAAGCATATGGACATTATCATATCACAGACTATGTTGTATTTCAGAATAGATCTTGAAATGCTCTTTTTGAAGATGAATGTGATGCTATTCCTCTTCAATTTGTCATTCCTGGCAAAGTAGATAATGATTGTCTGATTCAAAATGACCAATACCAGTATGTCTTAGCTCATTTAATCTTTAAGTTATTGATCTTTATCACCTCTGTTTCATTTTTTATTTTTAAGGAGCTCTGGTAGTGTAGTGGTTATGAGTTAGGCTGCTGACTTCAAGGTCAGCAGTTTGAAACTACCAGCCATTCCACGGGAGAAAGATGAGGCTTTCTGTTCCCATAAATATTTACAGCCTCAAAACCCTATACAGGGTTGCTATGAGTCAGAACCGACTCCACAGCACACCACCACCCCCATTTTATTTTTGACAATGTTGTACATTTCATGCTCTGATTATTAATGGATGTTTGCCATTATATCTTCTCAATTTGAGTTTTGCCACATTGGAAAATGAAGGTCCAAAAGAACTTTACTCCACCCACATCATTAAGATTGACTCTAATGTGAGGAAGCAGTTCTTCTCCAGTTGTGCTTTGAGCTCCTTTCAACAGTAGGAGCTCATCTTCTGGTACTACATCAGACAATGTCCTATAGCTATTTATAAGGTTTCAGTGCCCAATGTTTTCAAATGTAGATCATTATGTCCTTCTTCCTTTGCCGAAACTGTTCACCCTGAGGCACCTTTCTAGTATTTGAAATATCAATGGCATAGCTTCTAGTATCACAGCAACATACAAGTCACCACAGTACAACAGTATGCCAGATGAGTGGTAGCCTCGCTAGTGAGTGGATGCACTCCTGAAGATGGTTACTTCTGTCTTCCTCTCCTCCTTAGGTCCTCAGTTTTTAGTGTCCGCAGTACTACAGGCCAAACCCCAGTTCCTGAGATCACCCAGGCAAAACACAGATGGGGATCTTTTGGGACGTGAGCGTTGAGTGCACACCTGCCTCTCTCTCTGTTTCACTGCAGTTCATGCGTCAGTCCTCTCTCTTGATTATCATAGTGAGCATAGTATTCTATGGTGGAGTCTTACTTTAGGTTCCCCTAGAATCCTAAGTAACAATGGCAAATGCAGAAACATGGGCAGCTGACTGCTCTATGGTCAGATGCTCAGGCTTGGCCAGATCCACAGGTATTTTTAATTGAGAGAGAGCTCACATTCTATAGACTTCACCCTTTTAAAGGTTCCATTGAGTGATTTTTAGTATATTCACATAGTGTGAAACCACCATTCCCACACATTTTCATCTCCCAAATCTAACCCCTAAAAGTTCTATACCCAAAGATGCAACTCCCATTCCCACTGCCTTCAGATACTGGTAACCTCTTCTCTGTTTTCTGTCTATATAGTTGCCTATAATAAACAGTATCCTAAAGAATGTAGCCTTTTTTTTTCTGTGGCTTCTTTAGTTTAGCATAATACTTCCAATGTACTCCTTATTGCATCATATCTGTAACCCATTCCTTTTTATATTAAATAATAGCCCTTTTTAAGGATTTAACATTTTTGCTTATTCATGATCACTTGATGGACATTTGGGTTCTTTCCCATATTTGGTTATTGTGAATATGCAACTGTAAACTTTCCTGTTTAAGTTTCTGTGTGAACATAGTTACCAGTCCTCCTGGGCATATATCTAGGAGTAGACTTGCTGGGGAATTCTTTTTAACTTTTTGAGCAACAAATTGTTTTCTAAAGTGGCTTCACCATTTTGCATATTCACCAAAAACCTATGAGTATTCCTGTTTCTCCCCATCAATCTTGGCACTTGTTATTATTTCTTTCTTTGACTTTAATCTTCACTATTGTTGTTGTTGTTGTTAAATACTGTGGGGTCGGTTCCGACTCATAGTGACCCTGCACAGGGTTTCTGAGGCTGAAAATCTTTACAGGAGTAGAAAGCCTCATCTTTCTCCTGTGGAACAGCTGGTAGTTTCGAACTACTGACCTTGAGGTTAGCAGCCCGATTCGTAACGACTACGCTACCAGAGCTCCTTCTATGCTACCAGAGCTCCTTCATAGTGGGTATGAAATGGATTTAAATTGCATTTCCCTAAAACTAATGATTTTGAATTGTAACCTGTTCACTTCCCTAATAAATCTCATAATCATGAGTATTAAAAAGAAGGGGTAGGGGAGGCTTCTGAGGAGACCTGCTGGGTCACTTAAATTTATGGCAGACAGGTCAGTTCAGAAAGTATGGCAACTGTTTTTTTTTGTTGTTGTTGTTGTTTGTTTGTTGACATTTCAAGGGGGTAATCTTGATAGAATTTTTCAAAGGACATAGGGTGATCATGGAGATATTTAAGAAGGAGCATTAAGAAAGTTAAAAATGACATTGGTGAAAAAAAGACTAGGAGATTTGCACTGATGAATTTTTTTCCATCACCAATGCACCTACTCATTCTTTGTTAGTAGCAAGGGCCATTCAACAAGTTATTTTTTGGGAAACCTTAGCCCCACAGCTGTAAAACATTTAAAAGCAGCATGGTTTATGTCACTTGATGATACCAAACTGCCACTTTGATATAATATAAATAAAGTGAAAATAATTTTTCCAGGAAGATTCATAGAGATGGAAACAGAAATATACATGTCAAGTTGGAGAATATGTCAGGAAATAATAGCTTCACATTTTGACATTTTTGTTTAATATAGGTTTTCTATGATTTTGTTGCAATACTTTTGACTTACCCTCATCTGTGTGCCTGCAGCCCATAGATGAGCAAGAGGCCTGAATTAGCCAAAGCATCTTCGGAGCCAGAGAAGGAGCCGAGGACCACAGATCCTAAGATTTACTTCAGCAGGATCTTAGGAGTACTAAATAGGGTTCTCTAGTTTCTGCTTGTGACAATGTGTGGTATAGCTGCCAACACTGAGGTCAAGACTCAAGTTTCAGGTGAATTTCAAAGATGTTCCCAGGGATACAGAGAGACATGGTGCTGGGCCACCACAGGTTGGGAGAGGGAAATTGAAAACACAGACACACATGGGTGATAGAATAGGGACCAAGGTGAAACTGCTGGGATCGAATCCAGAAAAGCTGATGTAGGCAGGGTGCTTGCCAAGGGATTGACAAAGTGTCTCTACTTGTGCAGTGAGAGAGGAACATGAGGAGGAGTGGGATCCAGGCCATGGTGGACACAGCCCAGCTGAAGACCCACAGTAGGACAGGGCTTCTCCAGGTTTGCTTTTCATTTCCACCCTCTATCAGAGGAGGGACTGTTAATGCAAATGTGTTTCCTACTCTTACTGTCCCCTTTTCTCCTTGAGACTTAACATGCAAGTTTGGCTTATACCTTAAACTAAGGAGGATGAAAATTTGGTTCCTCGTCACAAAAATCCTTGGAGGAAGCACTTGCTGGTATAATACAAAGTTCTTGCTCAGGGGATTCTGTCAAGCCAGAGAGGATAAAATTGTAAGCACAGGGCCCAACTCCTCCAGTTTGGGCTAATTTTATTGATGGATTCTTACTGAACACCAGGGTAGGAACCACAGGGCGGTCTTACAGCAACTCCTGCCAGTTAGAGAGCATACTCTTTGGACCTGAACTCAATCCTGTAGCTCCACTAGCTATGCAAGCAATAGGTAGGTATATAGGAATGACAACAAATGAATGAGGTATGCACATCATACAATGATCAACCAATTAAGAAAAAAGGCAACATTTGCCCAAGGCCAAAGCCAGATGATTTAGGAAAGAAAGACGAGTCATAACAAGAAACACATGGAGGAAGTGGGATAAATGATGTTACATTTAGGGGGTTACAATCAATGAGATGAAGCTAAGTGTGTGATGTATTGAATGTAAAACTGATGATATTCTATGGAAACCTTCACTCAAGTTACAATAAAAAGTTAAAAACAAGGTGCGAGCATCATGAGTAAACAGTCTTCAAAAAAGGAAAATGACCCAGGTAAACCAGAAGATCAGGCTTTCAGACAGCGGGTCAGCTGAACTGTTTGAAGGGTGTATAGTGGCTTCACATGCAGGGAAATAACAATGTCCAATGGCAGGTTGTGCTGTGGGTTAATGCGCCAGACTGCAAAGCCATTTGAACTGCAAGGTTGGTGGTTCAAGCTCACCAGCTGCTCCTTGGAAACCCTATACAGGGTCACTATGGGTTGGAATAGACTCGATGGCACTTTACAACAACAACAACAACAATGGCAGGTTTAATTTACAGCAAGTCAGCAAATGTTCCAAAAGATAGGCAATACAGTTAGAATTTTTATAGGGACTAGGTTTTACTTAGTTATTTGGTAAAAACAAACTTACTTAATTAGGCCTAACATCCTGATGTGCACTGAAAGATAATAACTGTACTGCTAACTGAAAGGTCAGTAGTTCATACCCACTAACTGCTCATCGGAATACCTATATAGAATACCTATATAGAATTGTTATGAGTTGGAACAAACTCAACTGCACACATCGACAACAATTGTAGCACCAAGAGTTCTGATGGTGCTGTAGGATAAGCACTGACTGCCTGACAAAGTTCAGCAGTTTAAACTCACCAGCTGCTCTGCAGGAGAAAGATGATGCTTTCTGTTCCTGTTAAGATTTGTTATTGTTGTTAGGTGCTGTACAGTTGGTTTTGACTCAGAGCGACCTTATACATAGCAGACTGAAACACTGCCAGTCCTGTGTCATCGTCACAATCTTTGTTATGTTTGAGCCCTTTGCTGCTGCCACTGTGCCAAGCCATCTTGTTGGAGGTGTTCCTCTTTTTCACTGATCTTCCGTAAAGGTTTCAGTCTTGAAACGCTATGCAGGGTCGCTATGAATCAGAATCAACTTGATAGCAGTGGGTTTGATTTTTTAGTTTATCAAATACCTATCATCACCCACTGCTGAGTTTATTCCAATCATCAGTAACCTCATAGGACAGAGTACAAGTACTTCTTAGGGTTTTCTGAGGCTGAGATATTTATGGAAGCAGAGTGCCTCATCTATATTCTACAGAGCATATGCTGGGTTTGAACTTCAGACCTTGTGGTTAGCAGCCCAATGCTAAACCTACTATATGACCGGGATTCTTTATATTTCCGTTTCATGAAATTAGCCTTTATGTCCCTAAATAGGTTTGGCACTGGAGGATAAGCACTAAACTATTTACCACAAGATCAGAGGTTGAAATCCACAAGCCACTCCTTAGTAACCCTATTCAGGGTCACTATGAGCTAGAAATGACTGCATGGCTCTTAACAACAGTTTACCACATATTTGTATCATGTAAGTCTAATTAGAATTTTTTTCTAGATCTGCTATAATTTGTATCTATTGTAAAAGGAAAATACCTAAATGGATGCCAGAAGAGACTCAGAAACTTGCTCTCCAATGTAGAAATGCTAAAGCCCTTTTTCCATATTTATTCTGTCTGTATGCTGGGCAAATAATCCGAAAATTTGGATTATATGCAGAAGAACATGGCCTCAGGATTTGAGGAAGGCTCATTAACAACCTGCAATATGCAGATGATACAACCTTGCTTGTTAAAACTGAAGAACACTTAAAATATTTATTGATGGAGATCAAAGATCACAGCCTTTGGTACGGGTTGCTCCTCAATATAAAGGACACAAAAATCTTCCTCACTGGACCAATAAATAACATCAAGGTAGATGGAAGAGGTAAAAGAAACAGGATGTGAAAGAGCTGCACAGAAAATTTGAAAGGGCAGCTCAAGAAGACAAAGTCAAATATTATAATGACAGATGCAAAAATCTGGAGTTAGAAAATGAAAAGAGGATAACACAATCAGCATTTCTCAAGCTGAAAGAACTGAAGAAAAAATTCAAGCCCCGGATTTCAATATTGAAGAATTCTATGGTCAAAATATTGAATGATGCAGTAAGCATCAAATATACAGAGTCACTATACCAAAAAGAAATGGTTAATGTGCAACCATTTGAAGAGATACCATATGACCCAGAGCCAATGGTACTGATTGGAGAAATCCAGGTGCACTAGCAAAGAAATAGGCTCCAGGAACTGATAGAATACATATATAAAGATTTCAACTAATTGATGCAGCACTGGAGGCACTTACTCAGCTATGCCAAGGAGTTTGGAAAGCAGCTACCTGGCCAATTTATTGGAAAAGATCATTATTTGTGTCCATTCCAAAGAGAAGTCACCAAATGGAGTGCAGAAATCATTGGACAATATCATTAATATCACATCCAAGTAAAATTTTGCCAAAGACAACTCAAAAAATGGCTTCAACAGTACATTGACAGGTAATGGTCAGAGATCAAAGTCAGATTCAGATGAGGACATGGAACAAAGGGTATCATTGCTGACATCAGATGGATCTTAGCTGAAAATAGAGAATACCTGAAAGATATTAACCTGTGCTTTATCGACTATGCAAAGACTTTTGATTGTGTGCATCATGACAAGCTAGGGATAACATTGTGGAAAACGAGTATTCTGAACACTTAATTTTGCTCATGAGAACTTATACAAGACCAAGAGTCAATTTTTTTTTTTTTTTTTTTTTTAAACAGTACAAGGGGAGACTGAAGGGTTTAAAATTAGGAAAGGTGTGCTTCCACTTTGTATTCTTCACCATACAACAACCTTCCTTGCTGAAAGCAAAGAGGATTTAACATACTTACGATGAAGATCAAAGTTTATAGACTTTGGTATGGGTTACACCTTAATGTAAAGAAAACAAAAATATTCACCTCTGGACCATTAAATAACATCAAGATAAATGGAGAAAAAAATTGAAATTGTCAAAGACTTCATTTTACTAGGATCAACCATGAGCACTCATGGAAGCAGCAGTCAAGAAATCAAATGATGTATTGCATTAGGCAAATCTGCTGCAGAAGACATCTTTTAAGTTTTCAAGAATAAAGATGTCAGTGTGAGGACTAAGGTGTGCCTCACCCAAGCTATGGTATTTTCAATAACTTTATGGAAATGAAAGTTGGATAATGACATAGAAGCTGGATAATGATCATAGAAGAATTGGAGTTATGATGTTGGAAGAGAATATTGAAATTACCATAGACTGCCAGAAGAACAAACAAATCTGTGTTGCAAGAAGTACAGCCAGAATGCTCCTTAGAAGCCAGGATGGCCAGACTTCATCTCTCATACTTTGGATATTTTATCAGGAATGACTAGTTCCTAAAGAAGGACATCATGCTCCATAAAATGGTGGGTTAGTGAAAAGAAAAGGAAGAGCCTCAATGAGATGGATTGGCACAGTGGCAGCAGTAGTGGGCTCAAGGGTAGCAATGATTGTGAGATCAGCACAGGACCTGGCTGTGTTTAGCTCTGTTGTGCATAAGGTCGTTATGAGTCAGTACCTACTTGATACCTGACACCAACAACATTGTAAATAATGTCCCCACTTGTACTTCCTTACCCATATTCAGTTTAGTAGAAAGTTAACAATATATTGTAATGTCTTATGTCTTGCAGGTATGTTTGAATACCTGAATAGTTGAAAGCAGAAAACATGATTTTTTCACCAGAACTCACACCCATACTTGCTTTAATGGTACAAATGGTTCCTATGCTTCTTGACTCAGGTTGTTATTGTTAAGTGCTGTCAAGTCAGTTCCAACTCATAGTCAGAACAAAACATTGCCCTATCCTCCACCATCCTCACAATTGTTGTTAATCTGGAGCTTGTTACTGCTACCACTGTGTCAATGCATCTTGTTTGAGAGCTACCTCTTTTTCCTTGATGAACCATGATGTCCTTCTCTAGTGACTGTTCTCTCTTGATATCATATTCCAAGTATGAGAGATCAAGTCTTAACCATTCTCACATCTACAGAGCATTTTGGCTGTACTTCTGGTTTGGGTCAGACGTACTTAGTCCCCAAACTGTTATCTTTGCTCTTGAACACATTAAAGAGACTTTTTGCAGCAGATTTGCCTAATGCATATGTCTTTAGATTTCTTGCTTCTTCCATGAGTGTTGATTATGGATCCAAGCAAAATGAAGTCTTTGACAACTTCACACTTTTCTTGATTTATCATGATGTCATTTATTGGTTCAGTTGTGAGGATGTTTGTTTTCTTTATTTTGAGGTGCAATCCATACTGAGGGCTGTGGTCTGATTTTCATAGGCAAGTATTTAAAATTCTCTTCATGTCCAGCAAGCAAGTTTGTATCATCTGCATTCCACACATTTTTAAGGTATCTTCCACCAATCCTAATGTCACATTCTTTTCCATATAATTCAATTTCTCAGATTATTTGCTTAGTATACAGATAAATAAGTATGGTGAAAGGATACAACCCTGGCACATATAGTTCATGATTTTAAACCATTCAATATCTCCTTGGTCTATGTACAGATTCCTCAGGAGCACAATAAAGTGTTCTGAATTCCCATTCTTAGCAATATTATTCATAGCTTAGCATGATAAACACAGTTGAAAGTGTTTGCATAGTCAATAAAACACAAGTCAACATCTTTCTTGTATTCACTGCTTTCAGCCACGACCCATCTGATGTCAGCAATGATATTCCTCATATCCTTTTCTGAATCTGGCTTGAACCTCTGGCTCTTCCTTTTCAATGTAGTTTTATAGCTGATTTTGAATTATCTTTAGCAATATTTCACTTGCATTTAATATTAGTGATTTTGTTAGATGGTTTCTGCATTCTGTTGGGTCACCTCACATTGCCTAACATCTCCTTCCTGATAAAAAAGGACATCCTGATGCTTCAAGAATATGGACAATGACTCATTCTTAGCTGCTTCCTACTGAAAAGGGGTATCATTGGGTGGTAGACTTTCCAGTCCCTTGTAAATTAGGGCTGCCACAGATGCACATCCGAGACACTGATCGTTGATGCACAAAGTGCTAGAAGAGAATACAGGGATTGGTTCCAAGAATGCTGTTAGAAGGCCTCTTGGCCTAATCCATTGTATTATTAAGGGCATAGGCTCACTATGCATTGGAACACACCCTTGAATTAGCAGCATTTTATGTACAAAGCTTTAACTCTTTTCATAACAAAAGAGGTTAGTAAATTTAATATGCAAAGTCCAAACATAAGCAGAACTAATATAGTAGCTAAGGGTTCCAGCAATAGACTTAGCCATGTTAAGGAGGGGAGATTTTATTGTTGTTGTTGTTAAGTGCCATTGAGTCTGTTCTGACACGTAGTGACTCTTTTTAGGGTTTCCAAGGAGCAGCTTATGAATTTAAGCTGCCAATTTTATGGTTTGCAGTCCAGTGCTGATCCTATAGTGCAACACCAGGAGATTTTGGTGGTGACCATAAATCTTGGGTAAGGACAATTGTCTGTTCTTGTAGCCACTTACTGTTATCTATGTGTTTTACTTAAAGTTCAAATTATCCAGTTAGATTTATATAAGCAGTAGGATATATTAACAATGGCACAAACCCCACCCTCTTCGACTAGTAGATTTGTTGTTGTTGTTGTTGTTAAGTGGCGTTGAGTTAGTTCCAACTCATAACGATCCTGTATAGGGTTTCCAGTGAGCAGCCGGTGAGCTTGAACCATCAACCTTGTGGTTCAAACTGACTTTGCAGTCCAGTGCATTAACACAAAGCACCACACCAGGACTCAATTGACTATATGATGGTCCATGACAATATTGGCCAATGACTCCAATGATTTTTGAATGGTTCACAGTTGATGAAATATTTTTGAGTAGCTACATGGTTAGTCATAATTCTGTATGCAACAGATCCAGTGGCCACTAGATGGTTACTACTAGGATTAGGAAAGTGAGAATTTCCCTCTTTCTTATTTGAGGAGATATATTAGAGGATGATGAGGAAAAGTCATATTGCAAATCTTTGACTATTTGAAATTCCCTAGTTACAGGGGTCACAAATCCTAGAGTACAAATTCCTCACACTTGGGTTGTATTTAGACACAAGAGTGCCCATGTTCTATTATTCTTACCTTAGCAAAGAAACCATAATCCTCATTCCAAATACAATTAGGAAAAGAAATTTCCCCAGTTACTGGAATTATCAGGATAGCGTAGTGGTTACGAATCAGGCTGCGAACCTTAAGGCCAGAAGTTCGAAACTACCAGCTTCTCCGTGGGAGAAAGATGAGGCGTTCTGCTCCCGTAAAGATTTACAACCTCGGAAACCCTGTACAGGGTCTCTATGGGTCGGAACCGACTCGATGGCACTTAACAACAACAACAACAAACCAGAGTGCAGCTCAAAACTACCAGTGGTTCTTCAGAAGAAAGATGAGGCTTTCTGCTCTCATAAACCTCAGAAACTCTATACAGGGTCACTATGGGTCGGAACTGACTCAACGATACTTAACAACAACAACAACAAAACTAGAGTGCCTAGAAAGTGGGATTGTAAAATAATCAGACTGGTTTTGAAATTGCACCACACATAATGGTGATTACCTGCTGGGAACTCACTAACTTGAAGGTGATTTTGTAGAGCTAAGACCCTGTATTCAGTTATGCCATTTTATTGCCTGTATCAGAGGAGGTGGTTTGGTTCTGAGCCACCAAGGCATCTACAACAAGCTTAACACTTGGGCAGCCCCTTTCTGTCACCTCTATATCCTGATTGTTGTAGACAGTGGTA
>NW_006408824.1:2603561-2609646 GCF_000296735.1 Chrysochloris asiatica
TCAACCCTGTGTACAGAGGGGATAGGATTGATACTTAATGTGAAGACTCCTTCCTTCTCATTTGGTATTTTGAGCTACTAATTTCATACATATAGGTCAATTTCCTCAAATTGTAGCAATTTATACTTGTTTTCTTTATAAATTTTTTTTTTTTTTTTTAATCTTCCTCTAGTGGAGTTCTGATCATCAAGCCATCGAAGCTGGGTCAAATGTGTCCTATCTGCAAGTTTGGGTGTTCTTATGCATCTCCCCTCACTTCATATCAGCTGGATGCTTCACTTACAGCTCTAGCACTCCATGCCTATGTCCTTATCTATGGGCTCAGGACTTCCCAGGTTTCACCATACTATGAACCAACCAGCCCTTCCTCTTCTCCCTTTCATCTCCGGTTGACAGGATTCTATGGAACGTGATCACTCAGCCCATATTTTCATTACTGCCTTCCACTCACCAGTAGACCAACATGGTTGCCAGAAAGTTCACATGCCTGCTGATGTGTTCCCTTTGAGTTTCAGTCTTAGAGTAGCATTTGTCTTGAAGGACTTGATTTCTTGCCTTGATGGCTCCCCAGTGAATGATTTGCTTATTCTTGTAGTAGCCAATCAGACTGCCATTTTGTTTTTTATTTTTCCTGCTGGTCTTTCTTTCAAGAAGTATTTTCTGTTCCTCTAGCTGCTCCAGGCTGGTATGCTTGTCCTTTCAAGTGTGAATGTTCCACCTTAGATGGTTCTGGATGGGACCTTAGGATTCCACCTAAGGTCCCATACACTACAAAGGCTCCTCAAGAAGCCTATTTCACTGGGCAAGTTCTAGAACCCCTTTTAGGTATTCCAATGAGTTATAGGCTGAATATGGGCTTACAAGTTTTCTATAGTCATGTTTTCTGGTACTCTTTTCTATCCCACTCAAGTGTCTATTTTTTAATAGTAGGCCAGGGAAATCAATATCATAAGACAGTTAGTCATCTTAACATTATTTCTCCTCTTTTACCCATTCAGACTATGCACTGATCCCTGTATCACAAAGCCCTGTTATTCTAATGTTGAGCGTATATCACTCTTTACCTTTGTCCCATTTAGCCCATGCAAACTTGCCTAAGTGTTGTGATCCATTTTTCCACAATGGATGCCCTTGATATCAAGGCCTTCTATTTACTCTATGAAGGGGAGGTCTCCCACACAATGAGCAATTTGTTAGGTTCCCTTCTTTTCAAGGAATCCCACCAATGCTAACATCACACAGGATGAAGGGAATAGAGAACTGCTACAAAATTTTAGGACCAAATTAGTGTCTTGTGTGTCTATTAAAAATCGAGCAAACTTACTGGCCAAGTCCACTATGAGAGATATTGATGATGCATGCAAGAGCCATTGCAGTTCTTGGGCCCCATTAGTCCTCAGGTTTTTCAGTGTCTAAGAGTGTCTTGTGACTCCCGTGGCATTTCATAGGTAACAGTGGACAGTCATGTGCCCAGTGCCCAGACTTACTGCACTGAGGGCGTGGTATTTTAGGGACCAGTTGCTATTCCATTGGGATTCATCATTTCCTGAAATGGTTCCCAGGCTTTTGATAACTGAAGTAATTATTGTCCATTTTATTGCCTGTGTCAGAGGAGGTGATTTGGTTCTGAGCCACCAAGGCATCTACAACAAGCTTAACACTTGGGCAGCCCCTTTCTGTCACCTCTATATCCTGATTGTTGTAGACAGTGGTAGCTACTTATAGCAGTTGACTAGTTGATAAAAGCATTGTTTATTACTATGGTAGCCTCAGATGAACTGGGATCTAGATTAATATACCTCGCAACAGTCTCAACCAGGTCTCCTTTAAAGAGAGTTGGGCTTTCATCCTTCTCTTGAATTACTTCTGTTAATTTAGAAAAATTGATAGGCTTAATCAGAATCTGCTTCATTCTCCCAGGAAGCAGAGTATCACGTAGTTCCTAGTAGCTATTTCTGTTTGCACTGGATGATAATTTTACAAGGAATCTAGCTGTACTGGGTATTGCCACATTCCCAATGGGTAATATCTGTTGGAGAATTTGTAAATGATCTCCGTATGCTTGGGCAGCTACTGAGATATGATTTTTATCATCCACTATGTGCCTTGGTATGGCACTGTGGGTTAATGCACTGGGCTAAAAATTCAGTTTGAACGGCAAGTTCACAAGCTGTTCCTCAGAAACCCTACACAAGGCCGCAATGGGTTGGAACCTACTCAACAACACTTAACAACAACAACAACAATGTGATACCTAGAAAGGACAACTAATATATCTTTCTAGGTAAGTTCAAAAGTCAAGGCCAATTGTTCAAAATCTTTAATAAACTTAGTGGGATTGTCTAAAAGGCCCCCTAGCTTCTCCTTGTAACATTTAAAATCTTCCATAGAGAATGGTATATGGACCCTGACATGTTGCATGTGGACCCCTGAGACCTCTCACAAAGGTAAAAAAAAAAAACTACAAAGAAGTGAGTCTTCTGGAACTGATCACTAGGGCTCCAATTTTAGCAACTTTTGACAGTTGCTTCTTTAGTAGTTTCATTTCTATACAATGCTTTCATTTTTCTTTGTATTCTCTGAGGCCCATAGAGGCTTAAACATAGGGACTTCTGACTACTTTCCTTACCTTCAATAGAACAGGTCTAATTGTAAAAGAATGTTGTAATTCGGGTTTCTGTTTACTAGCTTTTGCTCTTGATCTCCCAGTGTATATTGAGGCCAAGCACTATTACAAGAAAAATATTAGCTTTTTGTTTTTTTTTTTGCTGATTGTCAAAATTAAGGCTCTTTCAATTCTTCAGTAAGCATTCTAAAGAAGAGTTATCAGGGATCAATTAATTCTATCTCTTGGCACATTAGATGAGAGAGTGGATCCCTTGACTGGGCGTCCCCTGTGTTACCATTTATGTTGTTGTTGTTAAGTACCGTGGAGTCGGTTCCGACTCATAGAGACCCTATACAGGGTTTCCGAGGCTGTAAATCTTTATGGAAGCAGATTGCTTCATCTTTCTCTGGCTGAACCGCTGGTAGTTTTGAGCTGCCGACCTTGAGGTTAGCAGCCTGACTGGTAACTACTATGCTACCAGAACTTCTTCTATAACTGGGTGAAAATGTCTAAACTCAAGGAGGGTCATAGTGTCCTCCCAAGCACTCTTCAGACAGAGGCAGTAGGTCTCAA
Source organism: Chrysochloris asiatica (assembly GCF_000296735.1). Lineage (NCBI taxonomy): Eukaryota > Metazoa > Chordata > Mammalia > Afrosoricida > Chrysochloridae > Chrysochloris > Chrysochloris asiatica. Next base: position 2,606,743 of record NW_006408824.1, read on the forward strand.
GTTTTTCTGGGACCATGGCACAGAAACCTCTCTTAGGGATGAGTGCCAATATCTGGGTGTTTCAACGTTGGGTTCCGGTCAGGATTTGGGATTTTTTAAAATTCTACTTTTCTCACCTTTTTTTAAAAAAAGGAGTAAGGTCAGAAAGGATTGGTTAGCCAATATTCCTTTGTAGTACCTAATTCTGTTGGTAAGAATTTGCACATAGCGTTAGAAGAGATAGACTTAAGAGGAAGTCCAATCTCTGCTGAGTCTCATTTTGAACGTCTCCTCCACCTGAAAACATACACAGAGATATCACAAGAAATCCCCCACCAGCCGCTATTCGGAAACCCTAAACATCATTAATATGGGTTGGAACAGACTCAATGGTACTTAACAACAGCAACAACAAAACCAATCAGAGGCTGAGGCTGAGGGGGTCACAGCTGGACCCTGCCACACCATCCTTAGGCTTTAAAACAAAGACATTTTATCCCAACCTGGTGGGGATAAGGACTTTCTGTTTTTTTCTGAGCCCATTTATCCAGGAAGGAGTTGTAGTGAGTGACTGTGAGGAGAGGACTCCCATGGGGGAGCTGGGCCAGAACTGCAGCAGCTCAAGAATAAGCAAAAGGCCCAGGCTGGTCCTGAGCAATAGCTGCAGTGCATTCTCCTCCTGGCAGATGAGAATGGGTTTTTTGTCTCACTTCCCTGTTGACCTGGAGCACTGTGTTACCACTCAGACTGTTATCATAGGACTGACAGAAATAAATGGCCTCGTCCTCAGGCTGCAGCCCAGCGATGGTCAGGGAGGCAGAGTTGCCAGACTTGGAACCTGAGAATCGATCCGGAATCCCTGAAGGTCGTTTGCTATCATCATAGATGACGGGTTTGGGAGCTGTGTCTGGGAGCTGTTGGTACCAGTGCACATAGTAGTCAGCCCCGATGTTGGTGCTACTTCCGATACAGGAGATGCTGACCTGCTGGCCTGGATTCCCAGAGACAGAGGGTGTCTGACTCAGCACAGCCTGGGCCCAGGATCCTGGAAGTAGGGAAGACACAGAAATGATGACTCTTGAGGGTCTAGAGATGGGAAGACAAAGTAAAGTCCCATGTCTTTCCCCAGGGCCTTTCACCCGCCTCCAGTATAGTCACCTGTGCAGTGAGCAATGAGAGAGAGGAGGAGAGGGGTCCAGGCCATGATAGAGATTGTCTCAGAGTCCTGGAGCTGAGTTTCCTCATCCCCCGTTACCCATTTCATACTCTGGGGGAAAGGAGGGTCCATTCATGCAAATAAAATCACCCCAGGTTTCTGAACCCCACCCTGGCCTTGGGTCAAGCCCCTATGTCTGAAAATGGCCAAGGAGGTGGGGCAGGGGTGGGGCGATGTGGGTCCCAGCAGCTTGGGGGAGTCCACAATGTGTGCTGTGAGCCCTGAGCAGAGGGCAGCAAACCAGGCCAGGTGGCTGCTTCCCAGTCCTGATCACCACCAGTATCCCCAGCCCTCAGAAATAAGCCATGAGCACCCCCTGCTGTCCAGACTCTGACCCAGTTGTTGTGTGACATGAAGGCTAGAGTCCTCAGAGACAGTGCCTGCCTCCCAACTGTCCCTGCTGTACTGCCAGACACAGCAACCTCTCCATTCACTCAGGGAAATGTTTTCTCTACTGAGACTCTCAGGGGTGAATCTGTTCTATGACTCCCTTTACCGTTCACTGGGCTATGGTGGAGGTGCTTTCTGATAAGCATCAGACTATAGAAAAATGCATAACCTTCTCCAAAACAGTTTCCCAGTTTTCCAATGAGATAAGAGTAGTGTCTTAACTGTTTTCTTAAACTTTTTATTGTGAATTGATTGAAGGTTTGCAGAGTAGATTGTCAATTTTACATCCAACAAATCATATTCTTTGTTTTATGGCAATGGTAGCAATCCCCTCCATATACCATCAGTAAATAGTATTTTCCTTTATTCACTTTAGCTCTTGCATTCCTCCCTGTATATCCTACTATCTATGTCTTTCCTTTGTCCATCTCCCTCCTGTTGTATATTGTTATATCTGCCCTCTACTGGTGTGCAATTTCTCATCCCTATCCTATTTAATGTTTCTTTTATAAAGAAAAAAAATAACTTTTTTTACCACTGTGGTTTCATATAATATTTATCTTTTGTGATTGACAGATTTCACTCAGCATTATGTTCTCCGGGTTAATTCATGTTGTGAGGTGTTTTCAGATTCATAATTATTCTTCAATGCTGAATAGTCTTCCATTATGTATATATACCAAATGTTTAACAATTCTTCTGGTTTTTTGTTTTCCTTTTAAAAAAGTTTTTATTGTGATTTAAGTTATAGTTTACATGGACGAACATGTTTTTATTTTTTATTATTCATTGTAAATAATTTTTTTGTAAATTTTGTGTGTGAATTATGTGGTAGTTTACATGGGAGAGCATTAATTTTACATTCATCCTATCCTATATCGTTTCATTGCCATGGTTACAATCCCCTCCATGCATCATCAACCAACCAAAGGGTATATCCTGCAAACCTGCCCCCCACCCTGGTGGTTAGCATACAGCCCCTCTCCCTCTCTGGGTCTAAACGTCTCAGCTGCTCCATCTCTCCACGTCATCATTTCTGCCTCCATCTCTGGCATCACTGCTTCTCTGGGTAGGGTCTCACTCTCTGCTCTTCTCCCTTGATGGTCCCAGGGACCTCCACTACTCAACTGCAAAGTTAATCACTCCCCTCCTTGCTAAAAATGTCTACCTTTGCATTTCTAACCCTTATAATCAGTTCTGATAACAATTATTCACTATTGTATCACAAGAGACCTATCTGCATTTCTTTTCATCACCCCTGCCTAGATGGATTGGATACTACTCAGTGGAGATTCTACCTTCCTCCATGCCCTCTGGAT
>NW_006408824.1:2610068-2611727 GCF_000296735.1 Chrysochloris asiatica
GATGCTTCACTCTCCACTCTAGTCCTCTGTGGCGATGTCACTGACTCTGGGCCCAAGAGTCCCCAGGTCTTGCCACACTGCTGGCCAACCAGGTCTTCACTGGTTCACCAGAGTCTATTGAGCATTGTAGGGCTTAGCTCACAGCTTCATTACAGTTTTTCCCTCACTTCCCCTGATCGGTGACAAACGTGATCACCAATCAGTGTGTGTATTCCCATTGAGTCTTAGTCTTGGAAGGAGGTTTGCTCTGAGGGGAAACGACCACTTACCTTGATGTCTCCTGGGCGAGCAACTTGCTTGTTCTTATAGTAATCAGTCCGTCTGCCTATATTGTTTTGTATTTTTCCTATCGGTCTTTCTTTTAAGAAGTATCTACTGTTCTTCTAGCTGCTCCAGGCTGGTCTGTGCGTCAGTTCAAGTGGAAATTTCCCACCTCTGAAGATTCTGGATGCTCTTTAGGATTCCACCTATAGTCTTATGAAGTGCAGTCTCCACTGGAAGCCTCCTTCACTGGGCAAGTTGTAACCCCATTTTAGGTATTACAATCAGTTATAGGCAGAAGACAGACTTACAAGCTTTCTGTGGTGATATTTCTATTTCTTTCTCTTCCCCTCCAGTTTCTATTTTATAATGGTATGCAAGGAAAACCAAGATTCAAAAGACAGCCAAGCATCTTAACATTATTTCCTCACTTTTGCCCATTCCAACCGTATCTCAATCCCTGTATCCCAGAGCTCTGTTGTTCCAAGGTTGTACATACATCATTCTTTACCTCTGACCCACATAGCCCATGCAAGCCTGCCTAATTGTTCTCTCATCCACTTTGTTCTTCCATTACCTTCCCCATTCTTGTATATTGTCCCCCTCCCCAGCACCCAAACTATCCTGTGTCTATTCCCTGCACTGTGCTCCATCTCCCCCTCCAAGACCCCACATCCCAGCAACCAGCGAAGAATCTACCCCACTTTAGTATGGGTTCTTTTTCCTAGTCTTTTAGAGTAGTGGTCCTATGCAACATTTCACCTTTTGTGACTGACTAATTTCACTCAGCACAATGTCCTCAAGGTTCATCTATGTTATGTGGTGGGTTGCAGCATCCTTGTTATTCTTCAAGGTAGCATAGTATTCCATTGTGTGTATGTATCACAGCTTGTTTATCCATTCTTCAGTTGATGGGCACTTTGGCTGTTTCCATCTTTTTGCTATTGTAAATAGCGCTGCTATGAACATTGGTGTGCATGTATCTACTCATGTTATGGCTCATATTTCTTGTGCGTAAATACCAAGTCGAGGAATTGCTGGATCATAAGGTATTTCTATTCCCAAACTTCTGAGAAACTGCCATATTACTTTCCAGAGACGTTGGATTATTTTGAAGTCCCACCAGCAATGCAGGAGTGTCCCAGTCTCTCCATATCCCCGCCAGCATTTATTGTCCTCCACTTTTTTGATCTTTGCTGTTATTGCTGGTGTGAGATGATATCTCATTATTGTTTTGATTTGCATCTCTCTAATGGAAAGTGATTGTGAACATTTCTTCATATGTTTGTTGGCTGCCAGGATCTCCTTCTGGATGAAGTGTCTGTTCATGTCCTGAGCCCATTTTTTAATTCAGTTGTTTGTCTTTTTCTTGTAGAGGTGTTGTTGTTGTTGTCAGGT
>NW_006408824.1:2618257-2619977 GCF_000296735.1 Chrysochloris asiatica
ACAACTTCCAATTTCCCCAGATTCATACTTCGTACATTCCATGTTCCAATTTTCAATGGACGTTTACAGCTGTTTCTCTTCATTTTGAGTTGTTTCCCATCAGCCTATGAAGGTTCTGTGGGCTTTTCTCTCCCGAGCTTAATTCTATTCACGTCATCATGGTCAACTCTACTTTGAGGAGGCATTTCTTTTGTGCCTTCCAACCTGAGGGGCTCATTTTCTGGTCCTGTATCTGACAGTGTTTTTCTGCTATTCATAGAGTTTTCAGTGACTAGCGATTCGGAAGTAGTTTGTCACTTTTTCTTCCTAGTCTGTCTTTGTCTGGAAGCTCATCTGAAACCTGTCCACCGTGGGTGAACCTGCTGGCCATTTAAAATACCAGTGGCATAGTCTTCAGAATCACAGCAACTCAAGCCACCACAGCACGACAGACTAGACGAGTGGTGGCCATTTGGTTTTATGTCGAAACTGTCACTTTAAATTTTTATACAATCCTGATACAATCCTGATACAATCAAGATACAATCAAGATGTTCTCTCCTGATACTATCAATCCTGATACAATCAAGATACTCTCTCCCAAGATGGTGGCTCCGGGAACAGCTGAGTGTCTTGAACCAGAAAACAATGGATTTCTGGATTCTCCTGCAAATTCCCCAGCTGTCAAGCCTCCGATCCTCCAAACATACCTTTATATTTGTTTCAGCATTCCAACACCATCCCCTGAGCCCTCTTGGCCCGGTATTCCGTGTTGTTGTTGATGGAGCTCCTTACTGCACGTCTACTGGATCCACCATTTTGATTGCTTACTCTCTCTTAATCATCATGGCCAACTGTGCTTTGAGAAGACATATATTCCTCAGTGGAATTTTGTCATTTCCAACCTGTGGGACTCATCTTCCTATGCCAAATCTGACAATACTCTGGTGTTATTCATCATGTTTCAATATTCAATGTTCTGGTGCTGTTTGACAGTACTTCACTTCTATTCATAGGATTTTCAGTGGTTAATAATTCAGAAATGTTCCACCTATTCTTCCAAATCTATCTTAGTCTGGAAGCTCAGCAGATTACTGTACACCATGGATGACTCAAGGATCTCCTTCTCCTTTGCTGGCCCTGTACTTCACCAAACATGACATCCTCTAGCAATTAATCTCTGTGGATAATGTATCCGAAGCAAGGGATTCAATGCTCTGTTGTAATCCATAAGAATTTCTCTGGTCAATTTTTGGAAGTAGATTGCTATACCTTTTTGCCTAATCTGTTTTAATCTGGAAGCACTGCTGAAATGTGTCCACCATGGTTGCCTCTGCTAGTACTTGAAATATGAGTGACATAGCTTTGAGCATCACGATAACATGCAAGTCATCACAGACTGACAATGTGATAAGAGGATGGTAGTTAGAGCCTCATAGATAAATTCAAAATATTTTATTTCTAGCTTGTACTGGACTGAAAACCACAAGGTGGTTCAAACCTACCAATCCTCAGAAAACCTATGGGTTTCAGAGGGTCGCTATGAGATGAAGACAACTCAATGGCACATAACAGCCTGATGGAAGTAAAAGCTCACTGACTTCAGACACAAAAGGGATAAGACCTAGTATATATTTTAAAAATAGAATATTAACATCTAGATTTTAAGGAGAAAGAAGGCAGATCTACTTCAAATGAGAGATGGGTGATTCAAATCAAGGCTGTTGTAGTTTCCTATATA
>NW_006408824.1:2620892-2624689 GCF_000296735.1 Chrysochloris asiatica
ATTTTTGTAATTTGGTCTTATGTCCTGCCACTTTGCTGAATGGAAGAACATCAGTTTTACACTCACCCTATCACATTTCATTTCATTGCAATGACTACAATCTCCTCCATGCATCATTAATCAATAGTATTTGCTTCCATTCCCTGTTTTTTTTTGTTTTTTGTTTTTTTTGGGGGGTGGGGGTGGGGGCAGTAGGGATGTACACAAAAACACTCAGGAATATATAATCATTTAAACAAGCACAGGGCACATTCTGCAAGCCTGCCTCCTGGCCACCAGCACACAGCCTTTCTTCTTCCATGAGTCTGGAGTCCTCAACTGTTCTGTATCTCCATGTCATCCTCTCTCCCTTCACCTCTGGTATCACTGCTTCTCTGGATAGGGTCCCATCTTATGCACGTACTCTTCTTCCTTGATGGTCCCAGGGTCCTCTGCGCCTGGAATGTAAGATTAACTCCTCCCTCCTTTATGTTATAAAACTTCTACCTTTATAGTTGTGACAATCATAATTTGTCATGATAACAATTACTCACTATTGAATCATAAGAATCTTATCCCCATCTCTTTTCACTACACCCATCTAGACAAGATGAAAACTATTCAGTGGGGATTCTACCTTCCCCCACATACTCTGAGACTAAATTCCCTCTCGAAAACTTGTAAGTCAATCACTTTGTGCCTTTATAACCTCCACACCCCATTTTAGGTAGTCAATGTCTAAGTTGCCCATCCCTATCATTTCTGTGTACAAAGGGGATAGGACTGATCCTTGATGTGAAGACTCCTTTCCTCTCATTTGTTATTTTGAGCTACTAATTTCATAAGTATAGGTCAATTTCCTCAAATTGTAGCAGTTAAAACTTGTTTTCTTTATAAAAAATTAAAAAAAAAAATCTTCCTCTAGTTGAATTCTGATCATCAAGCCATTGGAGCTAGGTCAAATGGGCATTGTCTGCAAAATTGGGCGTTTTTGTGCATCTCCCCTCATTTCATATCAGCTAGACACTTCACTGTCAGTTCTAGTCCTCTGTGGCTATGTCCTTGTCTACGGACTCAGGAGTCCCCAGGTCTCACCATGCTTCAGACCAACCAGCACTTCCTCATATCTCTCTCATCTCCTCATCTCCAGGTCAATGGGGGTCTATGGAACATGGTCAAACTCAGCCCATATCTCCATGGTTGCCTATCCCCCTTTCTGCTCACAAGTAGACCCATTTGGTCACCAGTAAGCTTGCATGTCTTCTTGTGTTCCTTTTCAGTTTCAGTCTTGATGGGGGATTTGTCCTGAAGGGACTTGGTTGCTTGCCTTGATAGTTCCCTTGCAAAAAACTTGATTGTTCATGTATTAGCCAATCAGGTTGCCATTTTTGCTTCTGATTTTTTATTTTTCCTTCTGGTCTTTCTTTCAAGGAGTATTTTCTATTCTCTAGCTGCTCCATGCTGGTCTGCTTGTCCTTTCAAGTGAGAATGTCCCACTTCGAAGGTCCTACATGGGGCTCAGGATTCTACCTAAGATCCTATATACTACAAATGCTCTGCAAGTAGCCTATTTCACTGGGAAGGTTCTAGAACCCCTTTTAGGTATTGCAGTGAGTTACAGGGTGAATATGGATTTATAAGCTTTCTGTAATCATGTTTCCTGATTTTCCTTTCTATCTTAGTCAAGTGTCTATTTTATAACAGTTGTTGTTGTTGTTGTTGTTAAGTGCCTTCGAGTCGGAGCCGACCCATAGCGACCCTGTACAGGGTTTCCAAACAGTAGGCAAGGGGAAACAATATTTGTAAGACAGTCAAGTATCTGTCTCTTTACTGGCATAATTTACCCATTTTTGTTCATTGTAATTATTGATAGGTATGAATTGATTGTTTTAATTTTATTGTATATTTTATTGTGGTGCTTCTGATTTTTGTTCCACATAATTTTCCGCACTGAATTCATATTGTGTGTGGATTTCCTTTTCATTTTCCTTTCTGTTGTGTTAATATTTGCTAATTCATTCTTTCTTCTTTTTAAATTTTGATGTGAAAGTGAATTAATATCTTTGAGATTACACTATAATTTATCATTTTTTCTACATTTTAGAGTCTGTTTTTTTTTTTTTTCATTTTTAACTTTTTATTGTTAATTGTGTGAAGGTTGTTAACAGACAAGATCATTAGCTTTACTGTCAACAAATCATATGCTATGTTTCATCTAAATAATTATAATCCCCTCCCTGCAACAACAGTTAATGTGATTCCTCCCTGTGGCTTCCCTTTTACATCTTATTTTTCTCAAATCAACAAAGCAAAAATGTTTGCTATACACATCCAAAATGAAAAGTATATATCCATTTAAATGTCCAAAGGGCACATTTTGCAAGACAGCCTTCTGCCCATAGGCACACGGCCTTCTCAGTTCGTGGGCCTGGAGTCCACAGTTGCTGTAACTCTCCATGCTGTCACCTCTGTTATCGTCTCTGTTGTTGCCCCTTTACTAGGTAGGATATTTTTATTGGTGATTTTTATATTTCTGGGTTCTATGTTAGGTCTATAATCCATGTTGAGTTAGTTTTTGTATAAAGTGTGAGATATAGGTCTTTGGTTTATTCTTTTGCAGATTGATTTCCAGTTTTGCCAGCAGCATTTGTTGAAAAGACTATCTCTTCTCCATTTAATATGTTTTGTTCCTTTGTAAAAGATCAGTTGACATATGTGCATGGATTTACTTCTGGATTCTCAGTTCTGTTCCACTGATCTGTGTATCTTTCATTGTACCAGTACCTGGCTGTTTTGACCACTGTGGCTGTGTAAGTAAATTTTAAGATCAGGGAGTGAGAGACTTCCAACTTTGTTCTTCTTAAGCTGTGCTTTCCCTTCCATATAAAATTTGTGAATGTTTTCATCCAACTCTTTAAAGAATGTTTTTGGAATCTGGTTGGGGATTTTGTTGTATCTGTAGATTGCTCTTGATAGTTTTAACATTTTCTCAATATTGTCTTCCTATTCATGAGCATGGTATATTCTTCCATTTGAAAAATCTCTTTTTTGTATTCTTTGTATTAGTATTTTGTTTCACTGGTTAGATTTATTCCTAAGTATTTTATCCTTTGGGTAGTTATTGTAAATGACATTGTTTTCCTAAATTCCTTTTCAGAGGTATATTTATTAATATAGTGGAATACAACTGATTTTTGCATATTGATCTTGCACCCTGCTATTTTGCTGAATCTCCCAATGAGTTCTAATCATGTTTTTGCTGAGTCTTTGGGATTTTCTATGTATATGATCATATCTGCCACAAATAAAGAATTTGACTTCTTCTTTACCAACTCGTGCCGGGAGCCAGCCCCTGCAAATTTATTTCAAGAGTTTTTTCCGAAGGCGGGAGCGGCGTCAGTGGAAAGAATTACGGAGCCATTGGGTCTTCTTCTTACAAGCTTTATTATTCTTATTTCTATGATACTCTACTCTCTCATTCTTTACTGTCCTGCTCATTTTTTACCCTCCTGCTCATTCTTTTCTCTTCTGCTCTCCTGCTTATCTCTTCTGCTTCTTTACTAGCTGCCGAGGACTGGCCTCGACACGGATGTTTGGTTCACTAGGTGGGGATATCTGGCAGCGATAGGGATAGCAAAAGAGAAGACACAAAGACACAACGAGAGAGACAAATAGACACCCCGAAACCAGAGTGGATGCGGGACTGGCATCAGGCAGATCCTGCATTGCAAACATCTCAGCCATGAAGGCCGTAATATCCTGCATAGTAAACATCTTGGCTAAACAGGCAGTATGGTTGCAATGCTGGACTGAGCCCC
>NW_006408824.1:2626149-2629041 GCF_000296735.1 Chrysochloris asiatica
CTAAGCTGGTAGTAATTCAATTGACAAATCCTGTCTCCTAGCAGCCTTAAGAACATTGTTAATATAAGTGTTAAAACTACCTAAGATTACAAGTAGTGTAAATGTAGCTAATATATGGCTTCTAACTTTTAATAAAAATATACTAAAGTGTAGGAGAGTCAAAATCTAAAGTAAAGGGATACTAATAAAATCATGAATAAATCAGAGAATGATTCAAAAGGAAAAAAAATAACTAGGGACCTGCACATAGAATATTTCTTCCTTGCAGCTTTTCTAATCAAGGAAAATAATCCATTGTTGCTCTGCAAAAACAATGAATTCTTCTATGCCCAGGTTTCCCCGTGTCTCATTTATTTATTTTAATTCCTAGATTAATATGTCTCTGTTTATTTATTTTAATTCCTTAATTATGGCTTTTGCCAAATTCAGATGTCTTTAAGTTCCCTTTCTTGCTTTATAGCTCTGGGTAAGGCATCCAACCTAGTATTGAATAGGAGTGGTGATGAAGGGCATCCTTGTCTGGTTCCTGTTTTCACAGTAAATGAATGTTTTTAGTTTCTTTTCATTGAGAGTGATGTTAGCTATTAGGTTTGTTATAGTCTCTTAATTATGTTGAGGGATTTCCCTTCAATTCCCACTTTATTAAGTGTTTTTATCATAAGTTGGTTTTGGATTTTGTCAAATACCTTTTCTGCACCAATGGATATGATGATGTGGTGTGGTTCTTGTTCCTTTTTAAAAAAAAAAATTATATGTCAAATTACATTGATTTTTTTTTTTTTTTCTAATATTGAATCATTTTTACATCCCTGGTATGAATCACACTTGGTCATGATGTGTTATTTTTTTGGTATGTTGTTGAATTCTATTGGCTATGATTTTGTTGGGAATTTTTGCATCTATGTTCATGAGTGATTTATTGTGTGTCATCAAGTTGGGTCCGACTCATAGTGTTTCATAGAGTTTCTGAGGAGCAGTTGCTTAGTTTGAAACACTGACCATAAGGATCAACCTGACATTGTCGTTCAGTGCTTATCTTGCATCACCACACTAGGATTTCTTTGAGGAATATTAGTCTGTAATTTTCTTTTCTAGTGACACCCTTGCCTGGTTTTGGTTTGAGGATTATGCTAGACTTCATAAAACTTATTAGAAAGTTTCCTGTCCTTTTCTATATTATGGGATAGTTTGAGTAAAATTGATGTCAGCTCTTATGTGACTGTTTGGTGTAATTTACCAGGAAATCCATCTGGGCCTGGACTTTTTATTTGTTGCGAGTTTTTGATGACCCGATCAATTATTTCTTTTGTTATAGGTCTGTTCAAAGTTTCTACTTCACTTTGTGTTAGTTTAGGGAGGTCGTGGTTTTCTAAAAATGCATCCATTTCTTGTTGATTTTTGAATTAGCTAGAGTACAGCTCTTCATAGTATTCTGTTATTATTCTTTTTATTTCCATTGGTTTGTTGTGACCTCACCCACATTGTTTCTTATGCTCGTTATTTGCGTTGTTTCCCTCTTTTCTTTTCTTAGATTTGCCAATGATTTGTAGAGTTTATTAATTCTTTCAAAGAATCAGCTTCTTTTCTTGTTGATTTTTAATATTTTGTTGTTATTGTTGTTTTGTTTTGTTTTCAATTTCATTTATTTCTGCTCTACTCTTAATTTTTATTATTTCTTTTCTTCTGGTGACTTTAGGGTTACTTTGCTATTCTTTTCCTAATTGTTGAAGATATTATGTTAATGTGTTGGTTCTTTCTTCATTTTGGGTATGTGCGTTTATTGAAATAAATTGCCCTCTCAGCACTGCTTTTGCTGTGTCTCAAACAGTTTGGTATATTGTGTTTTTGTTCTCATTTGTTTCTAGAAATTTTTTTATTTGTTCTACTGCCCAATAGCTTTTAAGATGGGTGTTATTCAGTTTCAATGTATTTGATTTTATTTTCTTGGTATTCCTTTTACTGATTTCTAATTTTGTAGCATTATTTTATGTAGCTATGGCTTAAAATGTATTGAGACTTGATTTGTAGCCTAACACATGGTCTATCCTGGAGAATGTTCTATGTACACTGGAAAAGAATGTGTATTATTCTGTTGTTGGGTTTAATGTTCTGCACAAATCTATGAGATCAAGTTATTTGTATTGTTCTGTTCCTCTATGCTTCTTTGTTGAGTTTCTTTCTGGTTCTCTCCTTGGTCAAACGTGCTGTATTGAATATTCCCATATAATTGTAGTTTTCTTTTTCTTTCTTCAATTCTACTAGAGTTTGATTTATATATTTTTGAGCCTCTTAATTTGGGAGCATAGATATTAATTATAGTTAGGCCCTCATATTCAATTGGCCCTCATGAGATCATGGTCTTCTTTGACTCTTATGCTGGTTTTTGCCTTGAAGATTATTTTATAAGAGGTTAACATTGTCACTCCTGCTTGTTTTTTAAATTGCAATTAGCTTTATCCCCCATCCTTTAATTTTTAATCTATTTTTGTCTCTGTGTGTAAGATGGGTCTCTTGTAGACAGCATATTGAAGGATCCTGTTTGTTATCCAATCTGCTACTCTCTGTCTCTTGACTGGTACATTTAATACATTGACATTCGATGCAATTATTGATTGCTGTTGTTAAATGCCATCTAGTCAATTCTGATGCATAACATCCCTGTATAGGGTTTCCAAGGAGCAGCTGGTGAGCTTGAATCAACAAGCTTGCAGTTTAAACAACTTTTCAGTCTGACGCATTAGCCAACAATGTTGTTGCTGTTGTTGTTAAGTGCTGTCGAGTTGGTTCCAACCCACAGCTACCCTTTATAGGGTTTCTGAGGAGAAGCTAGTGAGCTTGAACTGCTGACCTTGCAGTTCAAACAGCCTTGCAATCTGGTGCATTAACCCACAG
>NW_006408824.1:2635306-2636006 GCF_000296735.1 Chrysochloris asiatica
ATGCCTGCTCATGTATTCCCTTGAGTCTTAGTCTTGGAAGGGAGTTAGAACTGAATCCACAGCACACAACAACAACAATAATAAAATGATAACAGTTGTGAGGATGGCATAGAACTAGGCTCATATGGACCCTCTGGACAAAAAAATGAAACACCACCAAGTCCTGTGTCATCCTCACAATTACTGCCACTTAGAGAAGTGAACTGAATGCTTGATAGGAGAGAAGCTGAGCAGGGACACAGAGAGACAGAGAAATACTGACAGGTGAACAGCTAGGCAGACACAGTGCAACCATGTTGTAGTCTTGTGAGCAGCTTTGTTGAGAGAAGGTAGACTGGCAGAGATAATGCACCCAGGTGATAGGAATTGCCTTCTTTTCCCCCATATTCCCCTGGGAACCAGAGGTGTACCCACCTTCTATCCTCATCTACCCCTCAGAGTAGTCAGATCCCCTCATTAGGGTCAACCTTATTGGCACTCTCTGACAGAGTCCAATTTTTACAGTGTGCTTAGGCACAGGAAATACTCCTGAGGTGTCTAAACATCACTGTCCTAGGACAACAACAATTCCACTATGCTACCATTCATGAAGCCTTAGACTGGAGGAATGAAATGCCTTTTATGTCTTTGGGCTCTGGTAACTGCCAGGAAAATAATATAAATAATGTCTGTCTACCTTGAGAAGACAAGGAGCTCTGGT
>NW_006408824.1:2636581-2639307 GCF_000296735.1 Chrysochloris asiatica
ATTCCAATCTATAGCGACCCCGTACAGGGTTTCCAAGACTGTAAATTTTTACAGGAGCAGACAGCCTTATCTTTCTCCCACGGAACTGCTGGTAGTTTCGGACTGCTGACTGTGAGGTTAGCAGCCCAACTCATAACCACTACACTCTTTATAGCCAGCATAGGCTTGATAGGTACATGAAAATAGCCAGAGAGTTATAAAGTCAAAGAAGCAAAGTCACAGATGTTCTTACAAAGAGGAGAATGGGCTACCATTGGTGAGTGAGGGGAGCCTAGAGTGAGTACTTTGTTTCACTTTTTATGTTCTTTTCCTCTGGGGTGGACTCTGGGTCTCCTGATAGTTGTCTCTTGATCCTCCAGTTTTCTTTCATAATTCAGGGCCCTAAATTGATCATTTCTTCTTTGATGTACTTCTTTCCCATTACATCACATCAGTCTTAGCCTTTTCTGCACATGCCTGATTTTGAGGAAAATCCCCATTTCTATCTTTCCTTTCACTAGACTCTCCTGACAGGTCAGGTTGTTTCCTGCATTTCTGAGGTTGATCTCTGGCTAGGTCTTCTCTCTTTTTCTAACTACCTTACACTGGGACTCCCTTCACAAATTTGTTCCTCACTATTGTGATAAAAGTTGTATTCTGGGCACTCGGTGTTTGTGTTTATGGGTCTGTCCTGCAAAATCCACACTAACATGCAATTTCCCCAAAGCCTATGGATTCATTTCTCTACAGACTAGCCAGGCAAACCTACTACTTCAAGTTCATGTATTATAGGTCACTGCACAATCCATGCTTTAGTGAGCAACAACAATGAAAGCTATTATATCCTCTCCTAACCTCTAGAGCTGAAAATGGAAGAACCTGTGTTTAGTGGGCCCAAATCAAGAAACTCAGACTGATCCAACCTTATATTTCCTTTCACCATTGTCCCACATATATAGTAGGCATCCCAACACATATTCTGCATGCTTCTGTTTGCACATATTAGCAAAATCAAACAGTTCTTTTGGAGAATGATGCACCTCTTCCAGTGTCATAATAGGCAGTTCACTTTTTGGGGGTCACTGGAACTTAAGTCGAATTACAAGTCTGTAAGTCAGACTGCAAAGTCGTTTGAACTGCAAGGTTGGTGGTTCAAGCTCACCGCAGCTCCTTGGAAACCCTATACAGGGTTGCTATGGGTTGGAATCTACCCCTCAGCATGTAACAACAACAACAACAACAACAACAACAACAAGCAGTAGTGGGTGATGATTGTGCTTCTGGGAATGTTCAGTCTCGAGTGCTGCCCTAGGCAATGACTCATACATTAACACCTTGGTTAATCTCATCACCTTGTGCTGTCCTAAGTGATATCTCAGATAATGATTTCTCATCCACACCTAGTTCAATCTTGTCACCGGGGCTCAGAAGGATGGTTCTATTGCTAGAAGTGTTTCAAGGGAATTTAATGGTTCTTGAGCACTGGTGTGGTGCTGCAGTATAAGCACTGTGGTGTTAACCACAAATTGAAAGCCACCAGTTGCTACTAAGAGCAACTCAGGGTCACTATGAGTTGGAACAGACTTGACTTTACAGCAACAATAATGTGTCCCCAATTCCCTGATTATCTGTTTAGATGTCCCCATCCCAACTTCAGTGTACCAGACTGCAAAGCCATTTGGGGCCCACTGGAACTTAAGTCAAATTATAGGTCTATAAGTCAGACTGCAAAGTCGTTTGAACTGCAAGGTTGGTCGTTCAAGCTCACCAGCTGCTCCTAGGAAACCCTATACAGGGTTGCTATGGGTAGGAACTGTTTTGACGGCACTTAACAACAATAACATCCCAACTTCAGGATCCTATTTCTTCCCATTTACCTCACATTAATATCAGACACCATTTGAGTTATGTATTCAACAGGTGTAATTCAGCCACCCAAACAATATGACTCTGGCTTTGGCTTTCAGCACTATCATCACTTCTACTACAGGAAATAAAGCTTGCTTTCAGGGTACAAGTAGAAACTTTTAGAACTTTTATGGAGATCTTTTGTGGAATTGTGGCTTCCTAGCCCTGAATTCTGATGTGGCACTTCAGGATGATACACTGGACCAAAAGGTCAGTGTGAACCCCAAGGTCAGTGGGTCAAATCCTCCACCCACTCTTCAGAGACCCTATATAGAGCTGCTATGTATAAATACCGATTCTATGACACTTAATAACAACAAGTCCTGAGTTCATCTCTTTACTTTAATACTTGCTCTTTTATAAGTAGAGCCAATCAAACAATTCTTTATGCTTCTCGTCCTGACACAATTGTAGAAAAGTATCATATACACAGTCACCTAGAGCTTCTCTACTCTCTAGTATGTGATCTAGTAGTGGTGATATTTTACATATTAATAATGCTGCCTCATGCCACAGATTGGCAGCACCCTCACTCTTTTACTAGTGGATCCATAGTTATCAGCACCATTAAAACTAGTCTGACTTGAGAATCAAATTGTTGTTGTTAAGTGCCATTGAGTCAGTTCCAACTTATAGTGACCCTGTATAGGGTTTCCAAGGAAGAGCTGGTGAGTATGAATCACCAACATTACAGCTCAAACTGACTGATTGAGTACATTATCCTGCAGTGACACAAAAGAATGAATTTAGAAAACATAATTTTTATGATATTGTTTCTTTAAACCTTCTCTCATTACCAAATGTCTTGGACTGGGTTCTCTAGAGAAACGAAACCAATG
>NW_006408824.1:2639672-2640544 GCF_000296735.1 Chrysochloris asiatica
AATATATTGGAAGCAGGTCACATCCCCAGGAAGCTTTCCTTCAATTTATTGACTGCTCATAGCTGACCATATCATAGGGTTGATGACATTATGTCCAATCTCATAATTGGGGATAACTATATCTCAACAGCCAAACCACTGAGATTCCTGGCCCAGTAAAGGTGACACAAAACATTTACTGATTATTTGAAATTCAGATTAAAATGACCTGCTGGTACTGTGTTTGTTGTTTCAGTGCTTTCTGCTGGACAGGGTGCACATCCTCCAGATTCAACTTCTGCTATCTGGAAAGCGGTCACAGGGTGGTTTGAAGACTAAATAAGTCAACACAATAAAGGACTAAAAACACTGCAGTAAGTAGCAGTTGTTCTAAAGATAAATGTAGATGTGGACACACAGACCTGCAAAGCTGACACTTGAGCCCACAGCCATTTGTGACTTGCTGACCCTCACTGGAAGAATGTGGAAGCACCAATACCACTGATATATTCTTTTTAAGGTTTTTATTGCGGATTGAGTGAAAGTTTACAGGGCACATCATCAGTTTCACATTCAACAAATCATATACCTTGTTTCATTACATTGATTATAATCCCCTCCATAATTTCTCTCTATCCACTTTAGCTTTTTAAAAAACACACAAACAAACAAAAAACCCACTCAGGTATATATAATAAATTACATCTCCAAAGGGCTCATTCTGCAAGTCTGCTCCTGGCCACCAGCTCTTAGTCGTTCTCTTTTTCATCCATGAATCTAGCTAGAGTCCTCAGCCGCTCCCCCTCTCCATGCCCCCATCTCTGGTGCTGCTGCTTCTCTGGATAAGGTCCCACATTCTACTTGTGAGTTCCTCTCTTGATGGTCCTAGGGTC
>NW_006408824.1:2642941-2657412 GCF_000296735.1 Chrysochloris asiatica
GAGATCTAGGTGCATGCGTAGTAGAACCCTCTGAGGGTGGTGCTGAGGTGCCCACTAGCTCAGGCACCCCTATAGTCACCAGAATGGAGGTGCACAGACAGCAAGGGACCAATGAACAGCTACCAAAAGAAAAGAATGTCCACACCTTTATCTCAGTGGTTCTGTCAGACGTCTGTGGCTACTCCGATCTTTCCTCCACTTGGTCTCACCCAAGATGGCGGCTCTTGGAGCAGCTGAGCATCCCGGACTAGAAACCAATGGATTTCTTGCTTCTGTGACAAATTCCCCCACCTGTAAGCCTTCCAACTTTCTAAATATTCCTTTATAAGTGCTTCAGAGTTCTGGGACCATCCCCTGAGCCTGCTTGGTTGGGTATTCTGTGTTATTGCTGGTGGAGCTCTTTACTACACTTCCACTCGATCTGCCATCTTGTTTGTTCTCCACTGATATATTCTTCATAAAGGTTAAGAGACCCATAGAGAGCATATAGGAAGGGAGGTACTCTTTGTAATGCTTTAATATGGCATCTTATACATGCATATCCTATTCAGCAGCAAAAAAAAATAAAGCAAAAAGTCACTGTAATATGAATAAAATGAGACACAAACTGGTAATGCACTCATCTGGCACAGCATGTACCAGGTCTGGAGGACATATCACTATGGGGATAGTTGATAATGTTTTAATAGCTTTTAAAATAATAATAATAAATGGACTATTTTCATTGGATTATATTTATTTGCCATTATAAATAAGATTTTTAGTATTTTTTAAAAAATGGGTCAATGAAGTCAAAGTGGTAAGTTGTTGTTACCTGCTAGTCTATTGATCCCCAGTAATGATGATTCTATGTACAATGAAGTGAATACCTTCTCAGTCCTATGCCATCTGCATGATCAGTAGGAAGTCAAACCATTGCCACACATAGGATTTTCATTGACTGATTGTTGGAAGAAGATCACTAGACCTTTCTTCCTAGTCTGTCTTAATCAGGAAGTTCAGCTAACATCTGTTTAACATCATAGCATCACTCAACTCTCCACTGATGATTGCATGATGGTTGCACCTGAGGTGCATTAGGGGAGACTCAAACCTTAATCTACTACATGGGAGGTGAGAATTCTACCCCTGAAAGGGGATGTGTTTTTTTGTTTTGTTTTGTTTTTAATTAAATGTTTTATTGTGAATTATGTGATAGTTTACATTTGAGAACATTGGTTTTACATTCATTCTATCGTATAACATTTCATTGCAATAGTTACAATCCTGTTCATGCATCATCAACCAATCAAAGGGTATACCCTGCAAGCCTGCCCCTCACCCCCCACCCCCCAGTCATCAGCACACAGCCCTTCTCCCTCTCTGGATCTCAGGTCCCCAGCCACTCCATCTCTCCATGTCGTCATCTCTGCCTCCATCTCAGGCATCACTGCTTCTCTGGGTAGGTCCCACTCTCTGCTCCTCTACATTGATGGTCCCAGGGCCCTCCACTCCTAGACTGAAAAGTTAATCACTCCCCTCCTTGCTATAAAATGTCCACCTTTACACTTCCAACTCTCACAATCAGTCCTGATAACAAGTATTCACTATTGAATCACAAGAGACACATCTGCATTTCATTTCATCAGCCCTGTCTAGACAGATTGGATACTACTCACTGGAGATTCTATCTTCCTCCAGGTCCTCTGGATCTAGGTTCGCTCCTGAAAGCTTGTAAACCAGTCACTTCTTGCCTTTGTGCTAGTTCCACCCCCTCCCCCCCCCCCCCAATTTGGGGTAGTCAATATCCAAATTGCCCTTCCCTGTCTACTCTGTGTGTGGAGGGGGTGGGAATGATTCTTGCAGTAGGGATTTGTTTCCTCTTTTGAGCTACTGCATCCATAGGTGTAGTTCAAGTTCATCAAATTGTATCAGATTATGCTTTTTTTCTCTTCTTTCTTCTTTGGGTTGTGCTCTGATCATCCAGTTCCTGAAGCCAGATCAAGTGGGTATTATCTGCAAGTGTGGGTGTTCATGTGCATATGCCCTCTTTTCTTATCAGCTGGACACTTCACTCTCCGCTCTAGTCCTCTGGGCCCAAGAGTCCCCAGGTCTTGTCACACTGCTGGCCACCCAGGTCTCCACCCAGGTTCACAGGAGTCTATTGAACATTGTTGGGCTTAGCTCACTGCTTCATTGCTGTTTTTTCCCTCACTGGGGATGTGGGTTTTGTTCTTAAGTGCCTTAGAGTTGGTTCCAACTCATGGTGACTCTGTATAGGATTTCAGAAGAGCAGCTGGTGGGTTTGAACTGATGACCTTGTGGTTAGTAATCTTATGTTTACAGTACAACACCAGGGGTTAGGGCTCTGGAAAGTCATAATGGGTCCTCTCTGTCATAAAATGCAGTATGAATGAGAGAAGCTCAAAAGGGGGATAAAATATTTATACTGTATAGTCTTGTTTCTACATTTCAGAATTAGAACTCAAAGAACAGTATCAGAACTCAGTTGAGAGGATGCCAGGTGAGGACATTGTTGGGGATACACATACAGAGATTACATGTAACTCCAAGGAGAAAGTTGGGGTGGTGGTGGATGTATTCACTATCTTGATTTTGGTAACACTGCCTTGATTTAAAGACATATAAATATGCCAAAGTATCAATTGGTATAGTTTAAATATGAGTCCTCTTGTATATGAATTCTTTATCCTTTGTTGTTAAGTGCCATCAAGTTGGCTCCCACCCATAGCAACCCTGTATAGTGTTTCCAAGGAGAAGCTGATGAGCTTGAATGCCAACCTGGTGATTCAACACCAACTTTGCAGTCTTGTACATTAGCCTGTAGCACCACACCAGGACTCCATCACTGTTTGTTGTTGTTGTTGTTGTTGTTGTTGTTGGGTGCCATCGAGTCATTACTGACTCATAGTGACCCTATGTACAACAGAGCAAAACACTGCCTAGTTCTGGGCTAACCTCACAATTATTGCCACACTTGAGCCCATTGATGCTGCCACTTTGCCAATCCATCTTGCTGGGGGGTCTTCCTCTTTTTCTCTGACAATCCACCTTTCCAAACACAATGTCCTTCTCCAGTGACTGGTCCCTCCTGATAATATGTCTGAAGTATGAGAGATGAAGAATTTTGGCCATCCTGGCTTCCAAGGAGTACCCTAGCTGCACAAGACCTTTTTAAAGTGTTGAAGAGCAAAGACGTCAGCTTGAAGACTAAGGTGCGCCTGACTCAAGCCATAGTATTTTCAATAACCTCATATGCATGCGAAAGCTGGACAGTGAATAAAGAAGACCGTAGAAGAATTGATGCTTTTGAGTTATGATGTTAGAGGAGAATATTGAAAGTGCCATGGGCTGCCAAAAGAACCAATAGATCCGTTTTGGAAGAAGTGCAGCCAGAGTCCTCCTTGGAGGCCAAGATGACCAAACTTTATCTCTAATACTTCAGACACATCGTCAGGATGGACTAGTCACTGGAGAAGGATATCATGTTTGGTAGGGTGGAGGGTCAGAGAAAAAGAGGAAGACTCCCAGTGAGATGGATTAGCAAAGTGGCAGCATCAATGGGCTCAAGGGTGGCAATGATAGTGAGGTTGACCCAAAATTGGGCAATGTTTCATTCTGCTGTGCATAAGGTTACTATGAGTCGGTACCGACTCAATGGCACCTGACAACAACAACAACAGCAGCAACAGTGGAGTCCTGATATGGTGCTATGTTCCTCCTTCTGATTTTGCCTGGAGGCTTCTCTGATATCTACGTTTTGTGTTCAAAGGAGTATTTTCTGGGTTCTCTGCTCTGCTTCCCACCAGTGTTCCAGAAGTTGTAGAATGACTGAAACTCAACTGTCTCTTTCATTTTTTGTTCCTCACTTAGTTTTTGCAGACTCTAAAAATTAAGGCTGTTCCAATTCTTCAGTAAGCATTCGGGAGAGCAGTTATCAGAGATCAGTGGAGCCTGTGTCATGGCATCTGAGAAGAGAGAGTGGGTTCTAGACTGGGTGTCTCCTGTCTTGGGATCTGTAATTGGGTGAGAATGCCCACAGTCAAGGAACCAAAGACTTGAGAACAGAGGCAAGAAAGAGCAGCAGTGATCAAGCAAAGAAACATGTGGTTAGAAATAATAGCGGCATAGATAGGCGTCTTTAAGGCAGAGGGTCTCTGACTTTGGGTTTTGTTTCGGAGATGTGATGATTATGGATAGTTTTCTCAGGGAAGTCGCTCCCTTAGTTGCTAAAGCATCCATTGGTACAGTTTAAATATGAGTCCTCTCCTGAGCAATTCCACCTCCATTGTTGTTGCTAAGTGCCATCAAGTAGTCTCTGACTGATAGCAACCCTGTATAGGATTTCTAAGACTTTTTATATCTTCAAGCTAGCAAAAATCCCCATGTTTTTCCTGGAGAGAAGCTGGTGGCTCAAGTTGTGGACCTTGTGGTTCTCAGTTCACTGCTTATCATATGGAGCCACTGTGCTCTCATATGATCACTCTATAAGAAGAGTTCTATAAGCAATGAACAGGTGGGATGCTGGTGAGAGAGATGAGAGAATC
The DNA here is from genome assembly GCF_000296735.1 of Chrysochloris asiatica. Lineage (NCBI taxonomy): Eukaryota > Metazoa > Chordata > Mammalia > Afrosoricida > Chrysochloridae > Chrysochloris > Chrysochloris asiatica. Next base: position 2,647,489 of record NW_006408824.1, read on the forward strand.
ACATTGAGGGCTAATCATGTGGAAACTCTTAGAAGGAGGGCGAGCTGATGATGGAGATACAGGGTTTCCTAGTCAGAGTCCTGGTGTGGTGCTGTGGGTTAATGAGCCAGACTGAAAAGCTGTTTGAACTGCAAGTTCAGCAGTTGAAGCTCACCAACTGCTCCTCGGAAACCTGATACAGGGTCGCTATGGGTCGGAACCGACTTGATGGCCCCTAACAATAACAATAGTCAGAGTAGTTATGGTGTGGCACTGCAGGATAATGCGCTGGACCACAAGATCCATTTGAACTTCAAGGTCTGCAGTTTAAACCCTTCTGTATCTCCTCAGAAACCCTATACAAGGTCACTATGGGTCAAAATAGACTTGATGGTGCTTAAGAACAATAATAACACCAGTTAGAAATTTGAGTCTGAGGTAGGTACAGCTGGACCCACACACCCCAGCCACAGGCTTTGATACATAGGATTTGTATCCCAGCCTGATGAGGATAAGGACTTCCTGTTTCCCTGAGCCAATTTGTCCAGGAAGGGACTGTAATGAGTGACAATGAGAAGGTAGGTTTTTTTTTTTTTTTTATCTCACTTCCCTGTTGACCTGGAGTATGGTGTGATCACTTAGGCTAGTATCATAGGGGTGGCAGTTATAAACGGCCTGATCCTCAGGCTGTAGTCTAGTGATGGTCAGGGAACCAGAGTTGCCAGTCTTAAAACCTGAGAATCAAGTCGGGATCCCTGAAGCTCATTTACTATTTTCATAAACGAGGAGTTTGGGGGCAGTATCTGGGAGTTGTTGATACCAGTGTACATCGTAGTCACCCCTGGTGTTGATGCTGCTTCCAGTGCAGGAGATGCTGGTTTGCTCGCCTGGGTTCCCAGACAGAGGGCATCTGACTCAGCACAGACTGGGACAAGGATCCTGGAAGTCGGGGAGACACAGAGATGGTGACTCTGGGTCTAGAGACGGGAAGAGAAAGCAAGGTCCTATGTATTTCCATAGGGCCTTTCTCCTGACCCCAGTGTAGTCATCTATGCAGTGAGCAAGGTGGAAGAGGTGGAGAGGAATCCAGCCCATAGTGGAGATTGCCCCTCAGTTCTGGAGCTGAGCTTCCTCACTTCCCTTTGCTCTCTTCATACTCTGAGAGAAAGGAGGGTTAATTCATGCAAATAAGGTTACCCTTAGCTTTCTGACCCCTACCCTTGGCCCTGGGTCAGGCCCCTTTGTCTGAAAATTGCCAGGGACCAGGGGCAGGGGTGGGGTGATGTGGGACCCAAGGGCTTGTGGGAGGTCACAGATGTGTGCTGTGAGCCCTGAGCAGAGGGCCCCAAACAGGGCCAGGTGGCTGCTTCCCAGTTCTAATCACCATCAGCATCACCAGAAGTGGGCTATGAGCGGCCTCTTCTGCCCAGACTCCCACCCAGTCATTGTGTGACATGAAGACTAGAGTCCTCAGAGACAGCTCCTGCCTCCCAACTGTCCCTGCTTTAGTGCCAGACACAGCAGCCTCCCCATCACTCAGGGCAATATTTTCTCTACTGAGACTCAGGGGTGAATCTGCTATATGATCCCCTTGACTGTTCATTGGGTCATGATGGAGGTGCTTTTTGATAAGCATCATTCTACAGAAAAATACATAATATTCTTCAAAATAATTTCTCAGTGTCCCAGTGACATAAGAGTAGTAACTCTTTTCTTCTTAAACTTTTTATTGTGAATTGAGTGATGGTTTACAGAGCAGATCATCAGTTTTACATCCAACAAATTGTTTGTGTTGTTTCATGGCAATGATTGTAATCCCTTCCATGTACCATCAGTTAACAGTATTTACCTCTATTCATGGAGTCCTAGTAAAGCACTGCAGAACTAGCTCTCGACTACAAGGTCAGTTTGAACTGCAAGGTTGGTGGGTCAACCTCACCATCCTCTCCTCCTCTCCTTGGAAATCTTATACAGGGTCGCTGTGTATGGGAACCAACTGGGCAACACTTAACAACAACAACAACACCTGTATTCATAATAACTTTTTCATTTCCAGCCCTTTTATTCCTTTAATAGCTTAACAACAACAACAAAAACAGATACCCCAAAGTTTAAAAAGTCTTTGAAAATTATGCAGTGTCATATTATTTACATATCACACAAATATGAGTTCCAAATATACAAACGTTGCTATGTTAGAAACACAGAAGGGAGGCATGACACAACTCACTGTCTCCTGGATGGCAAAGGATAATGGACATGTCCTCACCTCCCAATCACCTTTGTTACTTGTTAGCCTGATACAAACTAATAAGTAACTGAGAAACTAGAAGTCTATACTTCTAGTACATGAACTTCAGTACCTCAATGAAAGGGCTTCAAAACATTCATGGAAAAATGGAATGAAAAGATAATGGAGTTTCCCCGAGAACTTTTGAAGCCCTTGGTATTTTGTTTGATCTTATTTACTATTTTCCACAGTGTAATGCATTTTAAATTTCTTTACAACTTTATTTCATCCACAGCTAGCCTATATTTAGTCTGTAAATATTCTAAATGATCAACTGCTAATCACATGAACTGTTATTGTGTATACAGATCTAAAAATCAAACATAAAACTATTTAGAGAAGTTGCATATGAAATATTTTTAACCCAGAAAATTTCCTAGTGCATTGTAATTTAATTCTACTGAAAGCAAGGTGGCAACCCCAGTTTTGTTTTGTTCTGTTTTTAAATCTTTTAAAATATGACTGACAATAATTGGAATAATTGGCATCTTGTAAGTTAATTAAGAAACCTAAGATTAAAAACCCTAAATTATAGTTTTATTTGTATTTAAAAATACATTGGAAAATCCGCAAATACCCATGATCAAGCCTACTTTCAATGCACACTACTATAATTTTGTTGACATGGTTTGTTCTGAGAAGACCTTTTTCAAGCTGGACACTAAAATGGAAACACTCCTTTAGATTTCCAAATGCGCCTGACACCAAGGATGTATATACAGCTTCCTTGCTAATGACGGTGGATAGCTTTCATCTGCCTTTTATCACCTGGACAGTTTTCTGACCATAATGATAGTACCTGTAAGTCGAAGTAGCTGTGGTGAAAGCTATGGGACATCACAGTATCTGAAGATACAAGCTGTCAGCATAACTGAAAACTGGATCTACCAAAGAAGCGGCTGCCACGATTGACTGGACCGCTGTGTTTACCTTGCTGATGAAAGTTGGTTTTAACCTGGTGGTGGCATAGCAAGAATTAAAATATTTAACAAGTGTTCTCAGCGTTGGAAGAGTTCGTTCGATATCTGACATAAAAGACAGCAGCAATCAGCATTATATCTCTTGCAATGATCATATAAGTAAGTGAAACTGGAATCAGACTTGGTCAAGATATAAGAATAAGTCAAGCTAACATATAGAAAGTGGATCAAGAGCACTTCCCAAAGCTGATTTTGGATCGGCCCAGTTTTGAGCAATAAATCCATCCGACAAATCAGTTAGCCCAGCTAAAGCAAAAACTCCTAATGCAATATTAAAATCTTTTTCAATAATCAAATAGTCCAAAATTGGGGCTAAGCAAATTCTCGTCATTGACAACATATTTTTAATTGTCCTTTGGTTTTCATACCGGTTGATGGCGCTCGCCGGGCCCCACCAGCCTTTTGGCCCAGGCCTCCGTGGCAGCCTCACTCAAGCTGCAGACATAGGGACCACCTTCCTAGTACCCTAGCTCTAGGTCCACAGGCAGGCTCCAGGCAACCACAAGCCAAGTACAGCCAGATGCTCAGCCAGGAAGAGCTGGCAGCAGGGTGTGGGCGGCCACAAAGCCCTTGGGGTGCACTCCTCTCTTGGCTGTGTCCAGGGTGCCCATGCTGCACCACCTCATGGCCCTGTGACCCTGGGGATACTCAGCGAAGAGAGCTCAGCAGTCCAGGGTATCATGGAGCTGCCTTTCCATGGAGTCCTGGAAACCCCAGGAAATCTCAGCCTTCCCTGCCTCCATACTCCACATTAACTTTTGCATTCCTCCCTGTGTCTCCTGTTAGCTTCATCTTTCCTCTGCCAATCTCCCTCTTGTTGTTTATTGTTATTAGCTACCCTCTAGCCAGTGTATAGCCCCTCCCCCCTCTCATTAACAATTAAAGAATATTTATTTTATCATGAAAACCATTTTTTCCTTAAAAAATAAAACAAAACGTTTCACCTCTATGGTGTCATATAATATTTGTCTTTTGTGAATGACTGATTTATTTATTTTTTTTTACTCAGTGTAATGTCCTCCAGGTTCATCCATGTCGTGAGGTGTTTTCAGATTCGTAATTATTCTTCAATGTTGAATAGCCTTCCATTGTGTGTATATACCAAGGGGTTTTTTGTCTTTTGTTTTTTTTAAGCTATTCTTCTGCCTCCCTCATTTTGCTGCTGTGAATAGTGCTACAATGAACATGAGTGTGCATGTAATTATTCTTGTGTATCTTGTAGACAGAATATTGCAGGATCTTGTTTTCTTATCCATCTGCTGCTGTCTTTTGATTGGCATAATTTATCCATTTTCATTAAGTGTGATTATCAATGGCTATGAATTTATTGCTGTCATTTTGTTGTGTTTTATTGTGGTGCTTCTGGTGTTTGTTCCATATAATTATCTGTGCTGAGTTCATGTCATGTGTGAGTTTTCTTCTCATTTTCCTTTCTGTTAAGTTAATTTTTACTAATTTATTCTAATTCTCTTTTTTTATTCTGGTGTTAAAGTGTATTAATTTTCTTTGAGGTTACTCTGTTATTTATTAATTTTAAAAAGTTTAAAAGATTCAGTTTTTTTTTTTTTTTTCATTTTTAACTTGTTACTGTGAATTGGGTAAAGGTTAACAGACAAGATAATCAAGTTCACTTTCAATCAATCATACATACACTTTGTTTCATCTAAATGATTACAAGTCCCCCCCAACAATAATAGTTACCCTGCTTTCTCCCTGTAGCTATGCTTTTGCATTTTATGTTTTTCAAATCAACAAAGCAGAAGTATTTTATGTACATATGTAAAACAAAAAATATATATCCATTTAAATGTCCAAAGGGTACATTTTACAAGCCAGCCTTCTGCCCATAGACACAGTCCCTTCTCAATCCATGGGCCAAGAGTCCACTGCTGCTCTAACTCCCCATGACATCACCTCTGCCACCGTCTGTGCTGTTGCCACTTTTCTAGGCAGGATTTTTTCATTGATGATCTTTATAGTTTTGGCATTTTCAGTTAAGTCTTTAATCCATGTTGAGTTAGCTTTTGTACAAGGTGTGAGATATGGGTCTTGGTTCATTCTTTTGCAAATTGATTTCCCGTTTTGCCAACACTATTTGTTGAAGAGATTATTATCTCTTCTCTTTTTAATTTGTTTTGGCCTATGTCAAAGATCAGTTGACTGTATGTGGATGGATTTACTTCTGGGTTCTCAATTCTGTACCACAGTTCTGTGTATCTTTCATTGTACCAGTATCATGCTGTTTTGACCACTGTGGCTGTGTAAGTAAATTCTGAGATGAGGGAGTGAGAGACCTCCCACTTTATTCTTCTTAAGCAGTGCTTTTCCTTCTATATAAAGTTTGTGATTCTTCTTCCACGCCCCATCTCCTTAAAGAACATTGTTGGAATCTGAATTGGGATTGTGTTGTATCTGTAGATTGCTTTGGGTAGTATTGCTATTTTCACAATGTTATATCTTCCTATCCATGAGCATGGTATATTTTTGTAAATCTCTTTTGGTTTCTTTTTTTTTTTTCAAATGAAAAGTATTCTATTTACTCATTAAATGCTAATTAACTTTTCTGAGACACAACTTGAAAACATTCAGCATGCATGTTTAAGTACAATGGATTACAAAACCAAGAATACAAGTTACATGCATCAAGGCTAGATTACAAATTATCACACTCATCATCATCATCATCATCTTCTTGTTTTCTTTTTGATGCATTTGATGGTTCACTAACAGTATTTTGTGATGATACCACATTAGTGGCAATAAGAATATTTTTGGACCCAATTAATGATGGATTAATCAGAACATTCTGAACTGTTGATGTTGCTGGAATTGATGCTTTTACAGCAGACGAATGAGAAGTGGGCATCTGTACTATAAACCTTTGCCCTGTAAGGGACACTGGAGTCCCTACTTTAGTTGAAACAGACATGGTTTGTGGGGTTGGTGTGCTTAGTGTGCAAGTACTAGGTCTGCTAGTAAAGCCAACACTTAACCATGGAACTGTTATTCTTCCTACAGATGCAGATGTCTTTTTTTTTTTTTTTTTTAAGGATTTAAGTCTATAGTTCGGAGCAGTTAAACAATACCTATCAGGTGGCAACCTAGAACCAGAATATGGCTTGATTAATGGCAAAGGGGTTTGATTTCTTTGCCTTGCATTATCTAACAAAAAATCTCTCGGAGGAGGACAGGTAAAAGACTGGTCAGCACGTCACTGGATTGCCAATCACATATCATCTGCATCAACAGTTGCTTTCTTAGCATGGCTTGAATAAATTTTTGCATCGTCTAGAATTGTAGCACATATCGGAAGGCAAACTCCAACATCTGACTTATTACTCTTGGCTCATATTCTGTAATCCCCATATCCTTCAGGATTTGTGCCATCATCCGTGCGTCTTTCAGCATGCTCTTGGGAGAAGTCATCTTGCTAGACTCCATGATATCCGGTGATCAGACTTCTTTAGCTAAATCACCCACATTAATGTATTTCTGTCCTGATCTTGATGCAAGTTCTTTGCCTAGTGTGGTTTTTCCAACCCCTGGTATACCCATGAGTAAGATGTTCAGCTGCAACATGGGCCTCTCTTTTGGTTTCTTATAGTAGTGTTTTGTGGTTTTCATTTTACAGGTTTTTCTTTCTCTGGTTAGATTTATTCTTAAGTATTTGATCTTTTGGGTGGCTATTGTAAATTGTATTGTTTCCCTAATTTCCTTTTCAGAACTATCTTTATTAGTATAGAGGAACACAACTGATTTTTGTATATTGATTTTGTACCCTCCTATTTTGCTGAATCTTCCAATTAGTTCCAATAATGTCTTTGCTGAGTCTTTGGTATTTTCTATGCATATGATCATATCATCAACAAATAAAGACAGTTTGACTTCTTCTGATATGAAGTTATATTAAATTTCTTTGAACTTACCCTGTACTTTATAAATTTCTTCCTCATTTTAAAATAGTCTGTTTTGTCCTGAAATCTACCTGACCTTATCCCTACCTGGATCTCTTTAACTATACTTTTCCCTGCCTTCGTCTTGTAGTTGTCCTGATCCTGGACTGACATACCAGACCCCTTATTTTCAGACTTGTAATTTTGTTCTGCTTTGGATTCCTCCATATTGGGAGCAAGTTCCAGATTGTGTTGCCATGTCTGTCAGATTGTGATTGTTGCTGCTCTTGCTGGTTATCAGTCCAAAGGACTCCCTTTAGTATATTGTTGGCTCATTGATTTGGCTTTCACAAAATTCTTTAATTTTTGTTTATCCTGGAATGATCTAATTTCACTGTCATATTTGATGGCCAGCTTTGTTGGTTATATGACTCTTGGTTGGTAGTTTTTTTCTTTCAGAGTTTTGGATATGTTTCCTCATTGCCTTCTTGCCTACATGGCTTCTGCTGAGAAATCAGAGCTCAATCTTATGGTTTCCTTTGTAGGTAGCATTTAGTTTTTCCCTAGCTGCTTTCAGGATTCTTTCTTTAACTTTGTTTATGGAGAGTTTAATTATGATCTATATTGGTGATTTCTTTTGTAGTTTATCCTACATGGAATTTATTGAGTTTTTTGTATGCTTATCTTCTTGCCATTCATCATGTTAGGGAAATTTTCTTACAACAGCACTTCGACTTTCTTTCTCTGGTTTTCTTTGTCTCTTCCTTTTCTGGAATTCCAGTCTCCCATAGGTTATTACTCTTCATGTTTTCCCACATGAACTTTAGGCTTTTTCAGATTTTTTTCATTCTTTTTTATTCTATTTTAGTAGTATTGAAAGATTTATCTTCAAGCTCACTAATTCTGGCTTCCATTGAAAAGTCCTTTGCCCTTTCAGTGTATTGTCTATTTCTGATATTTTATATTGATCATCTAATATTTTTGTATGCTTTGTATTATCTTGAATACTTTATCTGTTTTAATTGTTCTTAAAACACTTTCTGAATTCTTCCTTATTTCACTTGATTTATCTGTGGAACATTTGGTTGTATCTCAGTATCATTCTTCTGAATTAATTTTCAGGTAATTCCAATCCCTCTTCTTCCTCAACAGCATTTTCTAGATCCTCTTTTTGTCATTTTTTTGCATTACTTTGTCTTGTTTTTAACATGCGAGTCGACAATTTTCTGCTGTTTTAAGGCATTGTGGTGTTGTTTTATTTATATGAACATGATGAGTGTATGTTGGTGCATTCTTAGGCACTCACCAATTGCCTCCTGGTTGATTTGATCAGGAGATAAGCTTCTCTGTTCACTGTCCATGCAGTTCAATTCAGAGTTATTTAGCGGATGCTAGTGGTAGATGCAACTCTGTTGTATAGCAGCTAGTATTGGCTCTTGCCCAGTTGGTGGGAATTTAGAGAGTATATCTGTAGCTTGGCTATATGGCTGCAGTTGCTGTTTTGTGATACAAGAAGAAAAACAAAGAAACAGAACAAAGACCAAACAATCAAACAAAACACCACCACCACCCCACCCCCCACCACCCCACACAGACACACACACACACAAAACCTCAGCAAACACAACTGGGTGGAAGGGAGATGTAGGGGGACAAGGATGAGTCAATGGTTTTCTTTGCCCTTAGGTAGTATGCTCTATCACCTACTGACCTTTTGCTTTCACAGCCACCTGAGGCAGTTCAAATTGACCAAGCTGCATCTGGAAGGTAGAAACAAACAGATCATTTGTATCCTCTCCTTCCTTTTCTGTCCCCTTTGCCCCCCTCTATCCCATGTGCCCATTCAACCCCTGTTCCTAGAGAGATGTAGTCCAGGGCTGGCCTGGGTTGTCTTTGCAGATTTTTATCTGAGCCTGCCCTAGTAGGGTTATTATATATAACTCCTCCCTCAGCTTACAACGTCCAAATGGTTCTGACCACCTAGAAAGTGGGAGGGTCCCAGGGGTTGTATGCTGGTTGATTTAAAAAAAAAAAAAAGGAAGAAAAAGGTAAGTAAATAAATCACACCTTTTTCTCCACAAGCCACAGGTAGGTTTTTGCCACAAAAATATTTTTTCCTGTCTCTAAGGTTCACCAACTTTCAAGATGGTGTCTGTTTTGTCTTGAAATCAACATGACTTTCTTGTCATTTGCAAGTTCTGTATAGACACTATTCCCTGTTTCATTGTAGTTGACTTTATTATATATTAATATCTCTGGTTCCATATTTTCAGTCTTGTAGATTTGTTTACTTTTGGATAGATTTATATTTAGATTGAGTTCTGGGTGTTGTTGTTATGTATGGTAATCTCAGGTTATTGTCTGTTCTAGTTGGTTCTCAGTTCAAAGAACACCCTCTAGTATTGTTTGTAAAGCTGATCTGGTATTACAAGTTCCTTTAATTTCTGCTTATCTGGAGTCTTAATTTTATGTCTTAATGACTTAATTTTGCTTCAGTATTTCAGGGACAGCTTTGCTGAGTATCTGATACTTGATTGGCAATTATTTTTCTTTCAGAGTTCTGTATATGTCATCCTCTTGCCTTGTTTCCTGTATAGTTTTTGTAGAGAAATCAGTGCTTAGTGTTATTGATTCTCCTCTGTATGTGACTTTTCATTTTTCCTGAGATGCTCTCAGGATTCATTCCTTGTCTTTGGTTTTGGAAATTTTAATTATGATAAGTCTTGGTGTTTTGGCGGTTTATCCTGTTTGGAGTTTGTTCAGCTTCTTGTAGGCTTATCTT
>NW_006408824.1:2660042-2661284 GCF_000296735.1 Chrysochloris asiatica
GTACAGTGACTCTGTGTATTCCTTCCATCTTCTCTTGATGCTTTCTGCATCATTCAATAATTTGCCCAGAGAATCTTTCAATAACGAAAGTCGAGGCTTCAATTTTTTTCTTCAGCTCCCGCAGCTTGAGAAATGCTGAGTATGTTCTTCCTTTTTGGTTTTCTGATTCCAGATCTGTGCACATTTTGTTGTAATAATTGGCTTTATCTTTTCGAGCTGATCTTTGAAATTTTCTGTTCAGTTCTTGTACATCATAATTTCTTCCATTTGCTTTCGCATCTCTATGCTGCAAAGGAAGTTTCAGTGTCTCTTCTGACATCCATTTTGACCCTTTCCTTCTTTCTTGTCTTCTCAATAACTTTTTGCTTTCTTCCTGTCTGATATTCTTGGTGTCATCCCATAACTCTTCTGGTCTTTGGTATTTGGTGTTTAATGTAGCACATCTTTTCTTCAGATGATCTCTAAATTCAGGTGGGATATATTCAAAGTCATATTTTTGGTTTTCGTGGATTTTTTTTCCATTTTCTTCAGCTTCAGTTTGAATTTGCATATGAGTGATTGATGGTCTGTTCCACAATCTGCTCCTGGCCTTGTTTTGACTGATGATATGGAGCTTTTCTATCATCTCTTTCCACAGATGTAATCAATTTGATTTCTATGTATTCTATCTGGTGAGGTCCATTTGTATAGTTGTCTCTTATGCTGTAATCAATTTGATTTCTATGTATAGAAATTGTATAGTTGTCTCTAAAGAAGGTATTTGAAATGAACAAATCATTAGTTTTGCACAATTTTATCATGCATTCTTCAGCATCATTTTTATCATCAAGGCCATATTTTCCAATTACCGATCCTTCCTCTTTGCTCCCAACCTTTGCATTCCAATCATCAGTAATGAATAATACATCTTGATTGCGTGTTTGATCAATTTCAGATTGAAGAAGATGGTAGGATTCTTCTATTTCATCATCACTGGCTTTAGTGGTTGGTGCGTAAATGTGAATAATAGTGGCATTAACTGGGCTTCCCTGTAGGTGCATAGATATTATCCTATCACAGACAGCATTGTGTCTCCTGATTGATCTTGATATGATCTTTTTGACAATGAAAGAAACACCATTCCTCTTCAATTTGTCATTCCCGGCATAGTAAACCATGTGGTTGTCAGATTCAAAATGGCCAATACCAGTCCATTTCAGCTCACTAATGCCTAAGATATCAATGTTTATGCATTCCATTTCA
>NW_006408824.1:2661644-2664154 GCF_000296735.1 Chrysochloris asiatica
TTTCAGAATCACAGCAACTCACAAGCCACCACAGTACGACAAACTGACAGATGAGTGGTGGATTATTCTTCTAGCATACTACTATTTAGAGATTTATATTTTAGCATACTGATTTGGTCTTCTATTGCTTTGAATTTACTTCTCAACCCTTTTAATATATTGTCTATTTTTGAAATCTTAGTATTTATCATCTGGATTTCTAATTACAGGTTTTGTATTGTTTCCATATTTTCATTTATTTGTGCTTGTTCTTATAGTATTGTCTTGAATTCTTCTAACTTTTCTTTTTAACTGATTCTCCTTGCTTTCCTCAATCTTTCTGTAAATCCTGTAAATATTCTTTTAAAATTTCATTAGCCTTTATGTTTAGTATGGCCTCTTCTCTTTATTTATTTACTAGAAGAGAGGGGCCACTGAAAATTTCCCAGGATTTAATTAATCACCTAGAGGCTTTTGCCGCAGAGGTCTTAAAGCTTACATGAAGTATCCAAGCCTTCTCCAAACAGCTGAAAGATGATGACAAGCTTGTTTTTGTCCTGTAAATAAACAAATTCCTCTATGCCACCAGCTGCGAACAGTAACTAAGACACCATTGCCAAATAACATGCTTCTAAAGTTTGACAAGTGCATTACCAAGGCGAAATCTATGATAGCCATCTTGATCCGGTTTCTCTCACTTTGCTGTAAACTACTGGAGAAAGTGGAGAGCAGATGGGCCTCAGTTTCAAATGAAAACACAAATGGATGGTAACACTTGAGAAGCTATTTGGGGTCAGATCACTGGAACATCATCTGGCAAACTTGGCATTTTTGGAAAGAAAATGATCTCCTGTATAAGTATTTCAGCAACTTTACTAAGAAAACCGTATTGAAATCTTGCTTTATTTTCTTATCATAAAACCAATTGTGAAGCTTTTTGACAACTAATACATGCCATGTTAGTTGCTAGAATTGTAACTACAGTGTGGTTTTAAAATGAAACACTGCCTCTAAGAATGTTCTTTGAAAATCGAAACAAATATCACAGCTGTCTTAATGACAGTTTAATCCAAAGAAGCTTTTTTGAATATGCTCACCTTTGGCATGTTTTACTGTGACCGTTTCCTTTCTGTAAATTCATTATATAGAACACCAATTTTCAGCAGATCCGGGATTCTGGGTGAACGCAGGGTTTCCCTTAAGCCTGTCGAGATTTCTATCCTCCCTCTGTCCAAACATGAGGGATGTTCCTCTGCTGTCAGAGAGGATCCCTGCTAACATGTTCCCTAACAGGTGTCTCCCTTCCCATGGTTGTTTGGTGTGCTGCTTGTGTACCTTTCTGTCCCCAAAGCAAGGCTGTGGTGCTCATTTCACAGACTCCTAGAGGAACTCACCACAAGATGGCTCTCTCTTAACTTGAGCTGTATCACAGGGGCTTGTCTGCCCTGAATACTACTAGCTGCAGTCCTAAGCCTATTGACCGGCTTTAAAAACTGTTTTTGAATTTTTCCTCAGAAGTAATTAATTGAAACTAAGAAGCTGTTTATAATAAATTCTGAGTAGTCATACATTTTATATAAGTGGTTTTGTTTTGGAATGCTTATTATAAAATAAACGTGTTCCTGTAGTTAAAAAAAAAAAAAAAAAAAAGCTCCATTAGCTTTTTTCCCCCTCAGAAATGCATTCTGGGTCCACATCATGGTTATTTCTTTGAGTCATTCTCTCTGGTTTCTTCTTGTGATCTAAAATTGCCAGTTGTCTCTGGGACATTGTAGTTTTGTATTTGTATTTAATAGATGACTTTATGTTGATGTGTTCTTAGGCTCTCACCAACTGTACCCTGTTAGTTTTGTTAGAGAATGGAAGTGTGTGCACTATTCTCCATTTATCATTCTTACAGCTCGTATCAGGGAGCTTTTTTCTGGTGTTAGTTGCTGTCTATCATTGGAGCTCTGGTAGAGTAGTGGTTACGAATTGGGCTGCGAACCTTAAGGTCAGCGGTTCGAAACTACCAGCCGCTCTGCAGGAGAAAGATGAGGCTTTCTACTCCCGTAAAGATTTACACCCTCAGAAACCCTGTGCAGGGTCGCTATGGGTCGGAACCTACTCGACGGCACTTAACAACAACAACATCATTGATTAGGTGGAATAGGAGCTGGCCTTGGTTCTTGACTTGTGGGTGGAGCTGCAGAGTTTATGATTGTGTGTGGCTGGGTTATGTAGACATGCTTGCTATATCCAGTTTGGTGGGAAAGAAGAGAATGCCCCCAGACTCCCACAAAATACAAAACAAAATGAAACAAAACGGACTAAACAAACTAGAAAACATCAATGAAATACAAAAGTATTAAAGAAAAAAAACAAACAAAGAAATAAAAACAAGCAGCAAGTTTAGGGTTCTAGGATTTTCATTTGTGTTTATTTAATTTGGCCTCTCATATCTTTGTTTTAGAGAGTCCGTGTAGTACTTCTGCCTAGTTTGTCATCTTACAAGAAGTCCAGTGACTGTAGTGTTTTTTTTTTTTTTTTTT